>NC_056746.1:468867913-469140413 GCF_019279795.1 Protopterus annectens
TAAAGGATAAAGCCCTAACATGACTTAGGTGACCTTTGACAGATTCATGATCTCAGCACTTGAGGATCTGACTGGGGTGAAAGAAGAATGAAGCATCTCATCCCATTCACTTTTCTCAGAATTGAAGGGAAGGAGTGCTTGCCTGGAAACACATACTCTGAGTTCCTCAGTGGAGACCAAAGAATCATTGTAGACATTTGTCCCAAGGGGGCATAGTATGTTTTGGTTTACATTACTCATGCATGAAAATGGTAGTCCTGCAATGCCCATTCTGCAACCAGCCCCACAGATGTCACTCCTGATGTGTGGGGATATGGTAAGGAGTAAAGACGGAAAACAAAGATGTCCCACACAGATGATATCATTACTCCTGAAGCACTGCCCCTCACCCATAGTTGACCAAAGAGGATCACAAGGATATCAGTTGTGGAGGACAAACTGACAAAGTACACCAACCAGGGGGAGGCTTGATAATCAGAAGAAGATTAGATAAAAAATATCAAAATTGGGAAATAAAAATTACCTAGCACACAAAAATGGCAATGATAAGTTTTTCCTGTATCTTTTTCCATCTGACATGCCAACCATCATCCCCTATACATTTTGAGCACAGTTTTACCCACTAATTCTTGAGTTCAGGGAATCCTGTATGTTCTTAATTGACAGCCAGCTGGAGGGTGACATCATACAAGCAGCACTGAAGAACTTATTCCTCATACTCTCACCCAGTCTTCAGCCTGCTGCACAGGTAGAAGTGTTCTCATCCCAATGACCTGAAAGTCTAGCTTCTTCCCATGACCAAGGCCCTAACTGTCTCTAGGCTGGGGAACTACACTGTACTCCCTTCCCCTCAGACTAGCCATGTGACTGTTGGTGATGGGTGGGGCATTTCCACTTTTGGCCTAGCCACTCCCCTTTGTAAGCATCATATAACTGGAGAATATCTTCCATCTTCCCTTGATGTTTACATGGTTGCACATGTTTGCACCATAAGCACTACCATCACTGACTTATAATAACCATGCTCATGTCTTTTGGTCAATGGCCACCACTGGAGTAATCAGTCAGACAGAAACTTCTCCTCACATCTAGATGATAAAACAGCATAAAGACACTCACCAGTCTAAACAAGAAAATTAGAGAGCTGGTCAAATCTGATAAAGCAAACTATGAGCCAAAGATAGCCTCCCAGGTGAAAGATAACCATGAGGCTTATTTTTAATTATGTTCATAACCTCAAGAGAAACACTTAGCAATGTGCCGAGTTAATCATAAATGACAACACTTACACCCAACCTGAAACTATAGCAGTTCTGCTGCCTGACAAGTTCAGTTCAACTTCTCCCCCAAATCTCCTCCTATCACACCCAAACAAAATACCTGAGACCATCCCCTTGCCAGTCATTATGAGGTAACAGCTCCTTAATGTGCTCCCTAAAGCCAAAAATAAATCCTTCATGGGTCCTGACAACATTTCAGGATGCTTCTTAAATAGCTTAAAAGAGAATCTATCTGGGACACTAAAAAATGTCTTTAACCACAACTTCCAATGGGCTTTGTCGCAGAGGAATGGAGGACTGCAACAGTTGTCCCTCTGCACAAGGGGGACCCATCAAGTGACCCAGGGAACTACAACCCCATATGCTTGACCAGTATCATCTGCAAGGCCATGGAGAGAATTATCATGGACCTGATCATTAATGGCATAGGAACTCGGCAAAAACTGTACTAGACCCAATTTGACTTAGTCAAATAAACACCATAGATGAGGGCAAAATGGGACACACTACTTATCTAGACCTAGCCAAAGTTTTTGACACAATTCCCCACTCAGGGATCATAGATAAACTTACTGAGTTAGACATAAACCCCTACATCATCAGATATATAGCCAACTGGCTCACTGACATTACACATGTTGTCCATATAGGTGAATCCATTTTCAGTAAGAAACCTGTTACTAGTGGTGTCTCACAGGGCTCAGTGTTGGGACTCTTCCTGTTTGGTATATACTTCTCTGAAGTGAAGGCCATTGTTGGGGGCCTATGGCTCACCAAGTTTGCTATTGACTGTAAGCTGGGAGCAATCACAAACCCAGAGGTTTCTCAGTAAAAAAATACAAAGTATAACTCACATGTCTTATGCAGACCGACTAAAGGCCCTATCCATTTACTCGATCTCAAATTGTCTAGTGAGAGAGGACTTATACCTGACCTGCATGGCATTCATTGATCTAGCCCTGATGAAAGTGTTACATATTCACAAGAAAAATTATACAAGGGTAATGCATTCCATGGACATGAACCTTATTTGTAACTCTAACAGAACTTGCTGGAAAAACAGAATCGTATCTCAAAGGCTACCTCATCTATGGAACAAACTTCCTGTCTTCAAAAAACACAACATGTCCCTCACACTTTTCAAAAGGAATTTGGATAAATGGATGGGAAAACCGTGCATTTACTCCTGGGGTACTGCCCATGTCCCTTGTGGACAGAGACAGTCTGTAAATTGACTCAAGGCCCCAACACCCAAAGACCCACTACCCTGATACTACCCCATCACATATCTGGGGAAATAAGATATAATACTGTCATATCTTGAGTATTATTGGCTAGGCTTGTAAAGGCTCTCGTGCCATTAGCCTAGAAATCACTTATGAATCTATAAAACCTGTGAACCTATAATGGTCTTCTACACATCTTTTCAAGTATGTGAGCCATTAGTCAAACTCAGGTTGGCTGGGTCATAGTTAGGACTTCATTCCTCTAATCTACAGAAAAGGAGCCACTGATGATGATAAATGGTAAGAAGGAGGGACAGTTAGCAGGAGGTTAATAAGTCTAAAGAACTGCCATAACAGCCTTAGTAATAGTCATAAGAAGTGGGTTCACTGACAGAAACTGTAAAGTAGTTGCTGGTTTAATTTCTCCATGCTTTTTAGGTTTTTAATACTATGACAGGAATGGACACCATTCTTAAGTCAAAGCATGATTAAAGTTCATGAAATTAGTACAGTTTCAATCTTTGATGTTAGCATAAGTACTCTTTGCAGCACCCGCAATGTGCCCAGAACTGACTCCTTCTGCAGCTAATACAGAGTTATATGTATGAATATCATCTATCTGCAAATTCTGGGCTTCTTGAATAACAGTAACAATACATAATTCCTCTGCTATCCTCAATAGTCCACCACCTTTATGGCTTTTCTTTTTTTGCTTTTCAGTTTTTGTGGTTTTTGTGGACTAGTGGTTACTTGTATAGCAGGAAGGCCATCCTCTGCCTGAACCTGGCCTGACCCTATTGCAGGAATATCTCTGTGTTGGATTCCACACTGTCTTTTTTTTCCAGTCCTGTCACCAGTAAGCCTAGCAGGATTGGACACTTTATCCTGGGACTAGTGCACCCAGAGGTCATTTTTATTTTTAACTTACTTCTCTCCATGATAACATGCTATATAAAATACAATCTATATATCAGTGTCATCTCAGTGAGATTTTGTAAATACAGGATCCACCTTGTGAAGATATTCACTAAAGACTTAGAGATGAATTCATTTCTAGCAATACTACTCTCCTTTGTTTGCTGGTTTTATCATTTCTCAATTTGGACCCCTGTTGCTGCTGTAGAGGTGGGCAGTTATGGAGAGACAGAGCGTGAGTTTTGGCCCCCATTCCATTTGGCTGATGGTAGTGACCTTAAAAGGATAATAAAAAAATAATTATAAAAATTTTCTGATGCCAAAATACAGGCAAAAATGAAACAGCATTTGAAGTGGGAGGGGAAATTATACATTATCATAGGAAGGAGTCAAGTTTGTTTGAATATATCTCACATCCAAAATATGGACAGCATATTTATATTAGACTAAGCTTTAAATAAATCAAATGAGAAATAAAATAGCCATCAATGTGTATAACTGTGAAGACAGAAAAGTGAAAACAGTGAGATTAACTACAGTGGGGTAACAGTAGTAAAGCACTTAATAAGCACACACTGTAAGATTATTATAGTATTACATAAAGTATTAAGCATTTGTAATAGAACATAGTTAGTTCAGATCAGAAATAACTATATAACTTCATGCAGTGCCCAAACTGCCAGCCACATCCTTATTATGAATAAACTGTAATATCTCAAGACAAAAGTAAAAGAAGTTTCCCCTTTTCTGCAAATCAGCATGCTGCCAGTCACAGTGCATGAAGTACCAAGGAAAGAGTGAAGCGTAAGGGTGGCAACAGCAGATATGATTTCTGAACAGAAGACGACCCCACTTGCACATTACATGGTCCCATGTTATTAAGCTTATATTAAAAAATAAATTCTTATTTTCTACCACATCCTCTGCAATCAAAGTAAACAAGTACTCATTTGCTAATTCTATATAAAAAAAACAGATATAAATTATAAACAAAAAAATGTTAGAAACCCGTTCCACAGACTAGTCAGTAAATGCACAGATAAAATGTAGCAGATCAAGCTAAAATGTTCACCACATACTATTAGTGTTGTACTAATAACCAATACTCAATATATTTACAGAGATGAGATGCAAGATGCAGAAATCCAAGAGAATATCACAAAACAAATACAGCACTGTCTTCTTCTGGCTTTTCCCAGTTAGGGGTTGCCACAGCAGATCACCTGTCTGCTCATGACTGGCAGTAGAGTTTTACAGTGTTCTGCAAGCCCCCCCCCCCCACATCTCATAAATTAAATATACCAACTCCAAGATCGCACTACAGTGGGAAAAAGTTAATTTCCTAACTCCACTGTATCAAGCCCCCCAGCAGAAACATAGTTAAAAGTGTGTTTGGTAGTTTGGTGTCATTATATGTGGAGGGGATGTTATTTTCATGTGATTTATAGTGTTAGATGTTATGAAATTCGATGTTATGGGTTTTGGATGTTTTGGGTTTTAGATGTTCTGGTCTCAGTGTTATGAAATTAGATGTTATGGGTTTTAGATGTTCTGAAGGGGACCCATATATTTATGTAATGTCAGTACAAAGGTAGACAGCTGCCGTCAGGATGCTATTTGTATTATTAGTCTGTACATTAACAATTATATCCCGAGAGTCCATTTTCTTTTTTACCTTTCAGTTAAAGTAACAATCTTTCTAGAAAAGACTAAGTCAGTTTTCTGTATATTCCAATAAAGCGCAGGTGAGCCAGAAATGTTTTACTGAATTATATTGTTGTAATTTAGCTTCTTTTTTTTTCCAAAAGCATTTTTATTAAGTTTTATTAATAAACATGGACATAAAGTATTAAAAATAAACAATATAAAACATAACTATTTACACTATATACAAACATCCATGATAAACATTAGTTTTATCCAAGAAAGGTAATCAATATTTATCTGACAATCTCTCCAGTTTTTGGCAAGCTAGTCTTTTGTGTGTTACATTTGATGATCTCTGATAAATAGTTTGCATTTCTTTTTTACATACAGATTTTGCTATTGCAATAAACTCAGTAAACATAAGATCTTGCTTATTTTTCCAGTTCAATGTAATTATTTTTTGAGCAATAGCTAGAATTAACCAAAGAACAGGTAACTGATGTCTAACAATTATACTTCGGGTAGGGACATTGAATAATATCAAAGAGCTAGTAATTTGACAGTTGTCAGACCACAGGGCTTTTGCGAAATGTCTAAAATCACTCCAGTATTGTGTGAGAGTTCTACATTCGATGAACATATAAACCCACTTGGCTTCAAGAATATCACCACACCTCCAGCATTTGCTTTCATAACTCTTGGTTATAAGATCAATCCTGTGTGGAGTATAAAAGCTTCTATGAATAAATCTCCAGGTATATAGTTTCCAATATAAAGATGATGAAGTGTTTTTTATTGAATTTAATAACTGTTTCTTATTATTGTTAGATAAATATTTACCATTAATCTTTATGGATTAATTCCATAAAGCTTGGTCAAAAGTAATCAAGTCTTCTCGTAGGATTTTATATACAGGTGATGTGCTTAATTTATGTTCAATGTTCATCGAACTGCACCATATGAATAGTTGTATCAATCTTGGTATAATGTCAGTTTCCAGCTTTATTGACACTCTCACTTTATTTTCAACAAACTGTCTTAAAGATTGAATACAGAGTCAATTATCTTGACAGACATTATATCTGGCTAAAAGAAAGTTCATTGGTTGGATGTTCTTATTGTCTATAAACTGGTACCAAAACTTTAGATTATTCTCTTTAATATTCTGCATCTTATTGATATTGAAGGTATCTAGGCAATCTGGTGTATAAGCTATGGGAAATGTAATAAAAAAGGTGTTCTTTAGACTATAATTGTTGTTGAATATATTTTTGAAAATATTAAATATTTGGTTTATACCATGTGAGAAGTGGCTAAACGTCTTATTATATAAGCAATATTCACGGAGTATCCAAAATATTTTCTTACTTCCAAAGGTTTCCTTAAACTGGGTTTCTGAGTTCTCAGAGGAAGTTATATGTATTTCATGTAGTTGTTTCCAGCTAGAGGTGTATATGGATGAAATCCAGTGTAGTATTATGTTAATAATAACAGATTTGGAATATAATTCTATGTTTGGAAAGCCAATCCCATTACTGTCCCAGGCTCTAACATGCCATTTATAGGCTATTCTTGGTTTCTTTGGGAACCATAGAAAAGTTAGTAATAGGGAATATATTTGTTTAAAGAATTTCTTAGGAGGAGGTAAAATCAATGATTGTATGTAAAAAAAAATCTTGGGCACAATAATCATTTTTATTAATGTAAGTCTGTCTTCCATAGTGAAAAACATTTCAAGTCACTGATTATAGCTACCAGTTTAGTGAAGTTAAATTTAATAGTCTCATTCCATTTATTCTTAATACTTATTCCTAGATAATCTATCTTATTGTTTTCTCAGTTGAATGTATTGTATTTTTGCAAATTGCTATTTATTTTCTTATTGATTAAAAGTGTTTTGGTTTTATTTTGGTTAAAATTGAGCCCTGAGATTTTTCCAAATAAAGTTATGGCTTTCGTGATATGTTGTAAAGAGCCTTCTATGTCACTGGATGTTAGTAGAATATTGTCAGCAAAAAGCTGAACTTTTGGACAGTATCCCTCATTAACTTGAAATCCTTTGATATTTGGGTTATTTCTAATAAATGAAGCAAAAGGTTGCACTGATAAAGTGAAAAATAATGGGGATAGAGGGCAACCTTGTCTAGTTCCCTTATGAATTTTTACTGGGGATGATAGACATGAACCAATCTTAACAAATGCTTTAGAATCACTATAAATATTTAATATCAATTTAGTGAAATCTGAAAGTTAAATTCTTTAAAGATTTTTTGCAAGTATGACCAACTAAGGGAATCAAACGTATATAGACTACTAATAGTTAATTATTTCTTGGTTTTGTTTGCAATGTCTATTAGAGATAGTAGCTTAATAATATTGTTGTGTACTTTTCTATGTAAGATAAAGCCAGTTTGATCAAAGTGTATTAGACTGGGTAATATATTCTTTAGTCTTTTGGCCAGGATAGACATGAAAATTATATAATCAATATTTAACAATGATATGGGTCAATAGGATGCGCATAGTTGGGGGTCCTTACCTTGTTTCAGAATGGGGGAAATTATTGAGTACTTCCATGAGGGAGGGAAAATGAAGTCTTGTTTATCCATGGAGAATGTGATTAATAATAACTTTATTGTGTGCTCTGGAAGAATTTTATATATTTCTGGGATTATCCCATCTAACCCTGAGGCTTTATTATCCTTCAGATTTTTAACTTGTTCTTTCACTTCTGCTAAGGTTATTTGTTTTATTTAGGGTACTATTTTCTTGTTTTGATAGCTTAGTCTTGATATTTTCTTGTAGAAATGTATCTATTACATCGTCTGAAACTAGTGGTGATTGCATGTCATAGATTGACTGATAATGATTTCTAAAGGCTTCTAATATACCTCCTAAATCAGTTGTTCTTTTTATTGTGTTATTATTCTTGTATTTAATTTAATTAATATGATTTTGTTTATTAATTTGTTTGGATCTGATAGCTAGTTTATGTAAATGTCTGGGGTTTACTGAATAGGACTGTAGTTTAATCTTTTCTAAGCTTATAGCAACCTTATGATTCAATATTTCTAAATATTTGTGGCTTAGCTTAGAAATTTCAGTAAGTACTGCTTTAGTTTTTGATTTTAAATTTAGTTTCAACTTATCAATTTTGGTTTGTAAATCAGAAAGTTCCTTGTCCCATTCCTTTCTCCTTTGAAAATACCAAGCTTTAACTCCACTAAAGATGTGAACTTTTAATGCATCCCAGAGTATGATATCTGTTACTTCATCATTATTGTTGTTTTCCATAAATGCATTTATTTATTTTAATAACCACTCCTTAAAACCTTTTAACTTAGTAACATAGGCTGGGATTATTTGAAAAATTATCATATCATCTTTTTTCACAGTCAAGCTGAATAAAAAGGCATTGTGGTCAGAGAGTGGACATGACTGTATTGCAACATCACTTATTTTAGAGTAAAGAGTGTTAGACACAAAAATCTTATCAATATTAGTTTGTGTGCCAAATCAGAATGAATAATGAGTGTACTGAAGTGAATTTTGAATTCTTAAATTATGTATGTCTCTAAAATTTATTGAGGCTATAAAACTGTTTACCTTTTTAGCTTGTGTCATTAGTTTAACCTTACTATTTTAGAGGTGTATTCATCTGATAACAAGTAATTGAAATCTCCCGCCAGAATAATGTCTCCCTTTGCATGTAAAGTAATGAGATCCAAGTATTTTTTCACATATTTAGTTCCTAGACCAGGAATCCAGTGTGAGTTTACCAGTGTGAAGCATTTCTTATTAACTTCTAGCACTACTAAGCTTAACATTCTGTCTTTATCTGAAAAGGTGTTTAAAATTTTAGGTAGTGTACAAGTATTATTCCATAGTATAAGAGTACCTCTACTTTTAGCTCTAAAGCAGGAATCCGTGAGAACTGTAAAACCATTAAATGATAATTTTTGCAAATCCTTCTTGAGCAAGTGGGTTTCCTGCAAGACGATTATCTGAGCTCTGTGCATTTTAAATGAATTTAATTAAATCAGCTCTTTTGACATTGCTATTTAAGCCATTAATATTTAATGATAAGCATTTATATATCATCATTTGTTAAAGTTATATTTAGAGCATCAACAATACCTTCCAAGTATAATGACTTGAAGTAATTCATGAAGTTATGTATCATGGATGAGTCAAAAATCTTTAGAAACAAATTCTGAAACCAATAACTAAGAAAACATACATACATGGAACCTAAAGTTCCAGGTTTAGTTAATAAATGAACTAAACTACCCTTTAACACCATCTCACACACCAAAAGCATACATAAATAGATTCTGCTTTAAATGTAGTATATACAAACAGTAAAGCATTTCTAAGGTAACTCAAACAAATATGAACATAAAAAGTCCATCAGGCAATCACAGTGGATTTTTACAAAACCCAGTATAGCATGCAGGATTAGTTTAAGAGCTATTTTTGGCAATATGGCCAACGTGCGATCCAGGAATGAGCTCCCAGGATGTGCACGTGAGCACTTAGGCTAATCCTACACTGATCGAGCTTCTGCATGCAAATTACCCTCATTTGCAGATGAAAACCATGCAAATGAGGGTAATATGTGATCCAGGAAGCTGGCAGCCGTCCGTGCAGGACGAGTGCAGTGTGCAGAAATGTACTCGGTTAGTAACTGAGTACAGGTCAGCAATCTATAAAACGGAGCCATGACAGCTCCAAATAAAGGCTGCATATCATTGAGGAAGCATGCCAATGGCCAAGTAGAAGGCCACTGGCATTGCAAACTGTTTAAAAAAAAAAAAAAAACTTTTATTTCTTTTCGCCGATCTCGACTGTTTAAGCATAGGGCAGTGGCTCACAAACGGGGAAGGGGAAAATAATAAAATAAACCTAAAATAAGCAGTCTAACTAAAATCAGTATTCTACCTTGCAAGTCAATGGCAGGCAGAAGACAACCTGGCCAGTGAGTAATGGTTGCTAAGGGGGTAGGCTCAGTGTGGGACATGTAACTATGCATTAGCAGGCAATCCTATGCAAATGAGGGAAAGGTTAGTGAATCCCAGATTTTCCCAGGGTGTGAGGCAGGTCCCAAGAGTGTAAGAGTATAAACAGCTGGGTGCAAGACTAGGATATAGGTGACATCATGGGGGGGGGTGTTAGGCATACTGTAAGTGGATTGGAGCCCTGTGGCCTGGGATTACTCCTAGCTTAGCACAGCAATTATGGAGGTCATAAGGTGACAGTAGAAGTACCCCACTCGGGGTGTTTGTAAAACAGAGGTGTATTTCTAGGTGAGTGACATCAGCAGCCTTGCCAAAGTTGAGTATATGTATTGTACGGGGTGTGAGTGGGCTAAAAAGCATTCGCACTACTCAGACACACACATTCACACACAAGCACACAGTGGCCAGGTCTGGGGTTAGAACACCTACCTAACTACTTTATCACACTACAGCAGTACACAGTTACAGGACACTCTACAGAGATTACTGGGCTATGATTTCCCCAGAGGTGTATTTCTAGGTGAGTGACATCAGCAGCCTTGCCAAAGTTGTGTATATGAACTGTATGGAGTGTGAGTAGCCTAAAAAGCATTTCTCTCTACACAATCAGAGACCAAGAGACATGCACACAAACACACACCCACACAGTTGCCAAGTCTGGGGTTAGGACTACTACCTAACTAGTTTATCAGTACAGCAGTGCACAGCTATGGATGCGCCATGGGGATGACTGAGCTACAGCTCTCCCAAAGGTGTATTTCACATTGGATGACTGCAGCAGGCTTGTCATGATACTGTTATGGGGAGGGCAGTGTGTGCATGGGCCGTAACCCATTCATGTAGGGGTTGACATGCCGCATGTGGTCACACACGGGGTCATATGCCACAGGTTTGTGTATACAGCTACTGGGTGACTACTTCCTTGTACAGTCATGTTGCACAGCTGGCACTTGCAAAATGCTGTCATGCTGACAGATACTGGTGGTTATTATCTGCATTGAGTGACACCTGCACCTCGTGTGTTTGGGGACCTTTGGCTGTGTGCTGGGTGGAACAGGCCCAGATGGCTCCTTGTCACTGTCACCCTCTTCAACACATCTATGTCTGTCTACCTTTGGCTTATTATAGTGTGTTGTCCTTACATATATGTCTGTATTCCTATCCACTGTGTGTGCAAGGCAGGAGGGGTGCATACTGACATGTGCCTGCACTAAGAACTGCAACTGCCAGATATGTCTGGTTCACTGGTGTTTGCTGACATGGCCTTCATGTGTTTAAGTGTGTGAGCATGCCCAGTATGGCCATCTATATTGCATGTGTGGATCAAGTCCAGGTAGTTTGTACTGCGGTGCTGACCTTTGTGTTGTACACCGACAGGTAGCATTCTGTGTCTGCAGGGTATACATCAGTCATTTGGCATTTACCGCTGTTACATTTCTGCATAGAGGGGGGACACCTGACTGTTTCTACATTTCTACACAGGGGTGGGGGGGCACACCTGACTGTTACTATAAGTGTACGTATGATGGTGGGGCACACCTTACACTTTTACACATTTGCTAGGACTGTACTGGTATGTCGGGTACACCATTTCAGTCTGTAGTCTTACCAATCATGCTGGTTAGATGCATACCAGTGTACTACAGATCTTAGCTTTAACTACCTACATATTAGTTTCTGACTTCCTAGCCTGAAAACCAGTGTACTACAGATCTTAGCTTTAACTACCTACATATTAGTTTCTGACTTCCTAGCCTGCAAAACTTACATCCAATTGACTGGCCTGCTATAGTCTGTCTGTGTAGGCCTGGGGTAGGGGTTACCCATGGGGCTCATTCACAGGCTATAGTACAGCATTTGTTTGTGTTTGTCTACACCTATCCTGCTGGTTGTGACTGTTGTTGGGTATGTGCCCCCCCAACTGGCATGTGTGGGTCACTTACCTTGTGGGTGTCCCAGTATTGAGGGTGGTGCTGCAGGGCTGCCTATGTCGGATGCACATAGTACACTCCCTATACATGGTAGAGCACAGGTGTTGTCATGTTTGGCATCCCTTTTACTGTATGTGTGAGTCAGAGAGAGGTGTCATTCCCTGGCTCCCTACTGTGTCAGTGCATGTGCTATGCGTTGCCTCTTTGCCAAGGCCAGGGCATACTGGGCACACCTCCTTCTGCCTACTGAGGCAGGTTCAGGTTGTTCCTCCTCTGAGTCACTCTGCACCTGTGCAGGCCTTGGCAATGGTGGGGGGCTGTGTGGCCCTTCCCCATGCTGTTCCTGCTGCAGCTGTTTCCGCAGGATCATATTGTGTAGCATGGCACATACAAGGACAATTTGGGTACATGTAGTTGGTGAGTACTGCAAGGCTCCACCGGATGTGTCCAGGCACCCGAACCATAACTTGAGCATCCCAAACAAATGCTCTATTATGATTTGTGTTTGTGCATGTGCCTCATTATGGTGTTCTTGTTCAGGTGTGTGTGCATTTCTGATGGGTGTCATCAGCCATGGCCCCAGTGCATATCCAGCATCCTCCACTAGGTGACCATGTGGAATATCCCCATCGGCAAATGTCTGGTACAGCTGTGTCAGATGCCAGATGTGGGAATCATGGTAGCTTCCAGGGCAGCCAGTACATACATTCATTATTATGCCCTGGGCATCGCACATGACCTGGCAGTTGATGGAGGGGAAGCCCTTGCGGTTGATGTAGACCCTGCCCCGCTCACCTGGTGATGCTTTAATGCATATATGCGTGCAGTCTATTGCACCCAATACCTCAGGGTATTCTTCTATTTGGTGGAAGCGACACATATTGCTGGCCAACACCTCATGGATGATGAAGAAATATACGTGCTCACCGACATGTGCTGTCATGGCATCCAGGAACTGTTGGAGTACCCTGGATGCTGATGCCTGTGAAATTCCCATCATATCCCTAGTTGGACATTGGAAAGTACCTGTAGCTAGTATTCTTAGGCCTACACATACCTTGGTATCCACTGGGATGGGTTCCCCTCTGTTATTTCTGTGTGTGAGGTGTGGCCAGCACAGCCCAACAATTTGCTGTAGGAGGTCCCTGTCCACCCTATAGCATTCCACTATCTCCAGCTCATGTAGGCCTTGGTAGGTTACCCTGGGTCTGTACACTCTTATCCATCTCCTCACTGTGGGTTGCTCAGCAGCATTCACATCCTCACCACCCTCCACCTCTTGCACATGCTGGTTTATGATAGCAAAAGCAGCCCCTAACATTTTTTCTCTTGCTTTCATTTTGTAAAATTTCCCCGTCTGTATACACTGGTGGTGCTGCGTTTTGGGGAAAACCAAGGGGGAAAGATGTTTGCATAGTTTATAGTAGTGTGCTGGTTTGGGCTGGTCTGCTGCCTGTGTACCTGGCTTATTCTGATACATTTCACCTGTCAGCTAAGCTAGTTCTCCTTGATTACTTTCCTACTGCTGTTTTCCCTTCCCACTGCCTCCCTATTTAAGCCTGTGTGCATGCCGCACAGAGTGCTCATATGTGCACAGAGATGCTATTTCCTAGTTTAACTTCTTTTTTCTTACTGTATAACCCAGTGCATGGCACGTATACTCAACTTTGGCAAGGCTGCTGATGTTACTCACCTAGAAATATACCTCTGGGGAAATCATAGCCCACTAATCTCTGTAGTGCATCCTGTAACTGTGTACTGCAGTAGTGTGATAAAGTAGCTAGGTAGGTGTCTAACCCCAGTCCTGGCAACTGTGTGCTTGTGTGTGTGTCATACTGAGTAGAGCGAATGCCTTTTAGCCCACTCACATCCCGTACAATACATATACTCAACTTTGGCAAGGCTGCTGATGTCACTCACCTAGAAATACACCTCTGAGGAAATCATAGCCCAATAACCTCTGTAGCATGTCCTGTAACTGCATTTTACTATAGTGTGATAAAGTAGTTAGGTAGGTGTTCTAACCCCAGACCCAGTGAATGTGTGTGTGTGTCTGACTGAGTAGAGAGCAATACTTTTTAGCCACTCGCACCCCGTACAATACATATACCCAACTTTGGCAAGGCTGCTGATGTCACTCACCTAGAAATACACCTCTGGAAAATTAATAACCCAGTACTCTCCATAGTGCGTCCTGTAACTGCATACTACTGTAATGAGATAACATAGTTAGGTTGGTGTTCTAACCCCAGACTTGGCAACTGTGTGTGTGTATGAATCTCTGTGTTACCGTCTTTGACTGAGTAGAGGACAATGCTTTTTAGGGTACTCATACTCCTTAGAATTCATATACTCAAGTTTGGCAAGGCTGCCGATGTCACCCACCTAGAACTACACCTCTGGGAAGGTTATAGCTCAGTAACCTCTGTAGCATGTCCTGTAACTGCGTACTGCTGTAGTGTTATTTAGAACTGTGGTAGGGTTCCATCTCCACCCATGGCAGTTCTGGATGTTTTGTGTGTGTTCCAATGTCTGTGTATGGAGGAATGCATCATAGGCTACTCACTTGCAGTACATTTCAAATGCCCTACTTTGGCAATCCTGCTAATGCCATTCATTGCGAAGTATACCTTTGTGGAACAAGGTCTGTAGTAATCCCTGTGGTGCAACCTATAACTGCCCCATGCTGAAGTGTGATATAGGCCTTGGTCAGGGGTTCAATACCCACACATGTCGGTTGTGGATGTTTAGTGTGTGTCTCACTGTCTGAATAGGGAGAAATGCATTTTAGGCTAGTCACTCGCAGTACAGTTGAAATGGCCCTCTTTGACAATTCTGCTGATGTCATTCAATGTGAAATACACCTTTGGGGAAGAAATATTTCAGTAATGTCCATGGTGCATACTATAACTGCATAGTGCTGTAGTGTAATAAACAGGTTAGGTAGGGGTTCAACTCCCAGACATGACAGGTGTGTGTGTGTTTGTAACTCGTATCCTGTGTAGAAGTGATGGGGAGTGTGTGGGCAATGTGGAGGGATTTTTTCTTATTTCTTTTATAGTGGCCCTACTATATATCACAATGTCAACCATACAGGGAGAACAGATGTAAATTAGCCAAGAGGCTGGGTTGCAATAGCCATACCCATACATGCGACACCAAGGCCAGCCACATGTTTGGCTGTGGGAGGAAGCCTATTCATACAAGATGTATAGTGTGTGGGGTTTCTCAACCCCATTAATGGTGCATGTGGACATATGTGTATTTGTTAATCTGCCATTGCTATCTACAGCTGTATGGGCATATATACCCATATAGAGGTATATATCTGCTAATATATATATATATATATATATATATATATATATATATATATATATATATAAAAGCCATGTCCATATGCACCTACATAGATATATATCTGTGTACACATATGTAACGTGCTTGTGTATATGTAGACATATAGGTGTAGACACATATATGTATCAATTTAGGCATATGCATGTGTATATGTGCATATATATATATATATATATATATATATATATATATATTGATATATATATGCATATAGTTTTATATATATATATATATATATATATATATATATATATATATATATATATATATATACATATCTAGATATGTTGTATCTGTTTAGATATTAATATAGGTGCACACATACATCTAGATGTTAGTATACATTGTCTGTACTGTTGCATAACTGCACTGGTTGATATGTTTCTGAAAGCATCAAATCTATTTGTGTCTGTCATGGCTTAGTGGGGAATGACTTTGTCTATGGTATGCAGGATCCTTGGTTTGAGCCTTGCTAGAGCTTTTTATTTTGTTGCTGGGCAGAACACATCCTGTTGGATACACAGTAATTAAGGCACTTTAAAGCAGTTATAAGCAAGTTTGCGTGGGTTTGTGCGGAGCTAAGCAATGCCTACACAGGTTAAGCAATTCAGCAGCTAATTGAGTATAAGAAACTGGAACCAGACTTTAGCAGTGCTTACCTCCAGGCAAACCTGCATAAAATTGATTTAAAGTGTCTTAATACTCTGTATCCATTGGCCCTTGTTTTGCCTGGCAACAAAATAAACAACCTCTGCTAGGCTCGAACCCAGGACCATGCTCACCATAGCCAAAGTGCTTTACCTCTAAGCCATCTCACAGGTTCATAGATTAGTACTAAGCTAACAGCCCTTGTGAGCTATATTAAGCCTAGCCAATTATCCCTTGTGAGACTCAAACCCTGCACCTTGTGTTTGTAAGGCAAACACCTTAACCATTAGGCCACCCTCCCATACATAACCCTGCTGTATTCACAAACATAACATCCAGCCCAGTCATTCAACAATACAGAGAATGTATTCCAACATGTAGATGTATGTGTGTGTGAAAATATATTAATGTCTAAACAGATACACATATATGTAAGCATATATTTATATCTATATAGGTATATACAGACATGCATCTGTAGATAAAGTAGGAACATAGCAGAAACAGATATGTCTACATGCACCATTAATGGGGCTGACAGGCACAAACAACATACATCATGCACGAATAGGTATTCTTCCCCCCACATCCAAACACGTCTGCCCTGCAATACACTACCGACTGTTGCAGATCCCATAACCAGGACATTACATGGCAAGGGCACAAGATGTTAACAGTATGCTATCCCACCTGTATGATGTCAGGCTGGTATCAGTCACATATCATGCAGTACAGTCAGGCTCATAATGACTCCCATTTTGCAGTCATCTATTACCTTTGTTAGCCAGAGTCCCGTACTGTTGGCCTGTACTTCAGAGATGTAGATGCCAAACAACAGTGGTCCCAGGACTGAACCATGAGGTACTCCCCTTGTCTTGTGTCTGGGGATGGATTTGGAGTCAGTTACACCTACAGTTTGGGTACTGTCAATAAACCATGTGACAAGCCATCGAGTGGCATAGGGATATATGGCTTGATTAGTATGTTAATCTATGTTTCCAGACTGGGGGATGGTGTTGAAGGGCTTGACGAGGTCTACATAGGCTTCGTGGACTGCCTTACCCTCTTCAACAGCTATGCAGATGGAGTCAAAGCAGTCAATCAGTTTCAGGAGACAAGACTGGCCCTCCATGAGCCCAGTCTGTGTGGAGTCCAGTGTTTGAGGGTTGCCAATGTCTGCATTCAAAACATCCCTGATAATGCATTCCATGGCCATGCAGATCAGGATCGTCAGACTGATGTGATGGTAGTTCCAGGGATCACAGGTGTATCCCCTCTTGTGGAGTGGGATAACTGCAACTGTACGCCACTCAGTGGGCACCAGGCCTGATGCGAAGCTATGATTACACATGACAGTTAGGTGAGTTGCCATTCCATTGTGTAGTTCATGTAGTACACAGCCCAGGATGCCATCTGGTCCCATAGATGCTGTATTCTTAGCTGTGGGTAGTGCATTTTCTGCCTGTGTGCCCATGATTACTGGGCAATGGAACCCTTTTTGTATTGACATGGGCACTTTTGAGGGTGAGAGGGGATGAATGTGGCACTAAATCAATTTGCCAGGATATTGGCACATTCCGTGGGAGCAGTCTATGCAATGCCATTCTGTTGCAGCTCAGAGCACTTCTGAGCATTGCCAGTTAGAATTTGGACATAACTATAGAATGCTGTGTGGATGTCTGTGGAATCTGTGTCAATTATAGTTACATAAACTGTTTTGGAGGATTCCATGAGGGATCTCAATGTCATATTGGGGCTGGTAAGGGGGTTGTTTGCATCCTTGGATTACCCTTTTTTCTTCATCAGTGTCAAATGTCTGTTGTATACTCTGTAAATGGCAGGAGACCACCAGACTGGCTTGATTATTTGGGAGGTGAGCTTTGTGGTTCTATGTAGGATGTCAGGAATCATACACAAGTGGCTGTGCTCATACAGTGCCTTATTCCAGGATTCATCAGTTGAACTGTCAGCTCCTGTCTCCATGGGTGTCACAAACATTGACACTTCTGTCTTGAGCAGCATGAAGTTGGCCTTGGAGAGGTCTTTTATGGACAACTGTATATACATTCCTTTTACATGTTCAATTTGATTAGCCTATGGTGGGATCACTTTGGTGGAACTGCAGTCCCATGTACTGTTGTGATGGCTTAGTGGTTAGTTACTGTGACTATAGTGTACAGGGTCCTGGGTTCATGACCTGCAAAGGCAGGATAGTTTTGTTCTGGCCAGAACAGCGGTTAATGCATACAGACTAATAAGGGCAATTTAGGTCAGTCACACTCAATACAATTAGAATGCCCTACTCTGGCAATCCTGCTGATGTCAATCACTGAGAAGTACACTTTTGGAAAAGGGGTACTCCAGCAGTTTCTGTGGTGCGTGCTATAACAGTGTAATGCTGTAGTGTGATATTGAACTCTGGTCAGGGTTCTATTCTTACACATGGGAGTTGTGGATGCTTTTGTGTCTATTCCTATGCCTGTGTAGACAGCAATGCATGTTTGGCTAGTCACACTCATTACAATTCATTCACCCTACTTTGGCAGTCCTGCTGATGTCACTCACTGTGAAATAAACCTTTGGGGAAAGAATACTCCACTAATCTATGTGGCATGTTCTATAATGGCATAGTGCTGTAGTGTAATAACTAGGTAGGTAGGGGTTCTAATCCCAGATGTGACTGGTGTGTGTGTTATAATGTGTTGATGTTTGTGTCCTGTGTGGATGTGGTTGTGAGTGTGTAACAACTGCACCCAATGGTGAGTGTGTTTTAAACTTTCTTATATGGTGCCCCTAGCATAATTCACAATATCCACCGTGCAGGGATAACAGATGTGATATCAGTGCATAGTCAGTCAGAGGTTTGTTACCCTGGACTGGTAGGTGTGTGACACAAACATGCTTACCTTTTACTCAACCAACCCACCTTGACTTATCTTTGCCTCTGTCTGCCTCTCTCACTCCCTCTCTGGTGGATGTGGAGACTTACACCTGCTTTGCTTTGGCAGCGGCATGTGTATTGTCAGTGATGCCCATGATCAGCTGATGGCCTCTGCACAGATTACAGCCCTCCTGTAGCTGATTGCATGTGGAACAGCTGTGGTAACATTCCCATAGCCAATTGCATGGAAACACACTCCAATATCTAGGAACATCAAGTTGGTGTTGGGCCTTTTCATTCACTATGAGCAGAAACTAGATCTGTTGTTTGGCAAACAGCATCACAGATGGATTGGGGACTTATCTCTGACAACATACACTATGGAAACAGGCCAGCACACAGGAAGGGGATGTGTCTGTCCTGACTACAGACTGTAAGTGCTGCTATACTGCAGTTGGGGTAATATTGGTTTTGCAGGGTGAGTGTGGATATGGCTGTCGTACATGTTTCAATACTTGTCCTGTCGGTGCTATGTTTATGAGAAATCCCCATCTGTAGGGTCATCTGCAGACTGGGCAGTGTGTGGTGCCTTGTGTTCCTTGTGTTACCCACAGAGCACCTATCTCTCAACTGCAGAAGGTAGTGTGAGGATTGCAGTTAGTAGATGGTGACAACTGGGAGAGCTACTGATGTCATATCCCTCATAGGACATATGTTGCATCACACCCTGTTATGGCAGGAAATGTATGGGGTCATCACAGCGACATGTCAATATTGGCCCTGCATTTGTGTCTCCAGCCACAACCCTGTCAACCTTTGTACATATGTCATGCAGCAGGGGTTGCATATGTTCTGTACACCATATTCATTGACAGCATAGCTAACAAGCCAGTCAGATAACAGACTGCTGGACATGCTGTGTACAGTATTGGCTTTTACTGAGGACATGACTTGTACAGTCTGTAGTTGTGTGTACAGTACTGTTGTCTGTGTACATAGGGTAGGCGTCTCTGCAACCTTCAGTATCCCAGGAGTCATGTCTGTCCCCTCTCCTACCAAAGTAAAGTCATTGGGAACCACAACAGCTAACTGACCCCTAATATGAAGATAACACTGCATATAAGGTTTCAAATATTGTTATACTATATATGACAGAACTAATTGTATCAGAGCAATACCTAACATCCATCCATGATTGTGTTCCTGTGTTGGCCCTGGTTGATCTGTGTGTGTGTTTGTGTGTGGGTGGTGCATTACAGTGTCCATTAATCCTCAGAGGTACAGGGAGCCACTACAGCAGGCTGTTAGAGCCACATGTGGCTCCAGAACCGCAGATTGCAGACCCCTGAGTTAGGAATTTGAAGACAATCTGTCTATTGTGCATAAATACCTTGGGCAGTGCACAAACTGTTGTAGATGCAATTGTTCTTTGTCCTGTACTATGTGATTTTACATGCTGCCCCAGTGTATGGTGCCCTATTGGCTCACATGTCTGTAGGGCCAGGCACGTGTCCCATACCACAGACAGCCAATGGACCTCACTGTGCCATGACCAGTGTATGTACAGTTACTGTGTGAGTGGTACATATGAGGATGGTGTTTATCAGATGGTCATTATACTGTCATATTAAGCTTGAGTAATCATATACCCTGTTGTGGAATATGACTGCAGAACATCCTACTGCTGACACATGTATACCTACAACACAAATGGATAACATTATAGAGACCGCAATCAAGCAGTGTACCTAACAGCTGTAATGCATCATTGCCTGATGACTACACTACCTGACAAATGTGCCTCACATCCTACCCCCTACAACATGTTACACTGCAGTACTGTGCTACACTGTTGTACAGTCACCGTGTGCATCAGAACCATATCAGCCTGTCCCTGCATTGATGGTATGGATGACAGGGATGGGGCACAGGTATCATCATATGCACAGGGTGTGGTGTTGGTTTGCCAGAGGCCAAGGGTATCCCATACATTTGACACCATGTGTGTGGGTGAGAGGTGTACTCTGGGGAGCTGTCCGAGGTGATATGGCGTGTGTAGGTATGACATTGCCCTAGGTGTGTTTTTGAGAGGGTGTGGGTATGCATGCACACAGTTCTGCCATGTGGCTGCCCTACACAGGTGTTTATGGACAGCTGCAGACCATACTTGGCAGGGTGTACAGTTCAATGCCTCTGGCCACGGACACATGGACTGCATCTGCCAGGTGTTCCACGGGCACGTCCAGCTACAGCCCGTGATGTGCTACTCTCACCTGTGGATTATATTTGTCCACTCGTACCAGGCCTCTCCTGGGACTGGCCAGCACCACATGCATGTGGCCTGCTGTGGTGTGGTTTGTTGTGGACAGCACACCCCACGCACTGCCGGTGGTGCTACTACCACAATGGAGCCCCTTGGTGTCCTGCCATATCCATGTTAACTACCAGCTGATGGTGTTGCTGCCCTATGCCCACACAGACGTCGCACCACTCCCACCACATGTTCTAGCATGGACAGACCATGGTCAATGAGGGCCGTCACCTCACCAGACCATCTATCCATGAACTCAGTTACTCCATGGATGGCACTGGCAAGTTCACAGGCATTGTCATTTGATGATATGAGAGCAGCCCTCTGCAGCCTGAGATCCTGTCTGTGGTAATGTTCTGTATGTGCCTGATCCGCCATGACAGCCAGAAACATGCAACTGGTGGTAGCACCTATGTTGCCTCTGCCAGGGGCATGATGTCCAGTTGCCCTACCATGAGCACCCTGGGACATCTGCCTATGTGGTGCCCTGCTGGACAACTGGCTATGCCTGCTGTGACCAGACACAGTAGGCATGGTCACTACACTTTCCTGTGCACTTGCACTAAACGCCAGCTGTCCCTCCACTATGGCCACTGGTGATGAGGTGCGTGTAGGCACTGAAACTGTGTGCAGGGGTGTGATGGTTAAAAGGGGAATGTCAAATGTATGTGCAGTGTTGTCCCCTGACAATCCAACCTGTGCCTCACCATTAGTATTATCATCATTATCATCATCGGTGTCTGCATGGACACCTACATCAGATCGGCTGCAGGAGGGAACGTGACCCACCTCGCCACCTGTGGGGTGAACAATAAATGCACTTTAAAACCTGTACATCATTGCCTAACAGTACACACACAAACACACACACACACACATACACACACACACCCCTGCATTATACCTACCTGTCAATGACTTTACAGTCAGTCCCACTTGTATGTGTTACCCCACCCTGCATCACACTTGCTAACATACACACACATTGATACCACTCATTAATATCACAGTCCTACAAATGGCCCCACAAGCGGACACAACACAAGCCCTGTTGCTACTTTACCTGTCTGACCTGTGTGTGGTGGATTTATATGGCCTCACTGCTGTAATTCGGTATACACCCTCTGTATGGCCGGAAATGATGTGCATGGCTCCTATATGTGTGGGGTACTATGTTGCATCCATAATATCTCCCACTGGTCTGTCATGCATATGTAAAGCTCAGTGCATGCCAGATATGCTGCTCCATCAGCCCATTATGTGACAACTGTAATATTTGGATACACTCCCTGGTGTTGACTAGTACGTCCACAATTCATCTGTAGAGCTGCATACATGGGTTGTAGGTGACCTCTCTGCTGACTGCAATATTAAGTGTGTACCTGGAGTCTACCTTCACTCTGGATGTCTGTTCCGTGCTACAGACTATATTATACTATTTGCTGTCCTGTGAATACACACATGAGAGGTATTCCTGGTGTGTAATGTGGCAGTCCATATCCATGTCCTGCACAGTCATAAAGGAAGGTATAGCCGTCTGAAAAAATCACAATCACGCATGCATACGTGGCCACACATACAAACACACACATGCACACATGCATCCTACATGCATCTACCTCCCTTATGTTCAACAGAGTGACCCTGCATGCAACCTAAATAACCACCAAGAGGAACGCACACACATACAGGTGAGGTTGCACATCGATCGTGCACACAGTCACCCTATTACCCATCTGCTAACATGCAGAACATATGGTACAGAACAGCATGCAGTTCAGCTATAGTCAATCCATGCTAGCAAAAGTATACATGTGTGTGATGCTTGTGCTGTGTCACTAGGTGATGCCCCTTCCCCTGGATACCACTGCACCCATGTACACAGTATTGCTGTGCACCTGTTCTGCACCCTGCCATGTACTGTTTGCCACAACTCACAGGTGTACAACCCATTGTGGAATGTGTAGTACTGTGTCAGTTATGTCAGCTTTACTTCTCACAGCCCCTATGTTTTTCAGCAACACATACCTGGGATGATATGTGGACAGTTGTCATTGGTGAATGCCTGATGTGCAGCTGTAAACATAAACAAACCATGTATGACCACTGCAATGGTCTTACACTGAGAACCATCAGTGCATACCATGGCTATAGGGGGTGTACACACCTTTATTTATTTCACACACACAACCAGGATCTGCCATGGGACCACATCACTGCATATCTTAGCAGTACATGAGCCTGGTATGTCACATATGTTCTGTACTTTCACATACAGTGTCTACAGATGGTGTTGGGTGTGCAGCTGCTGACCACAATGCATACACAACATGTGGGCATATGTGTGCACACCCTTATCATGATGGTTTATCACATCTCTTGTTGTGTGTACTACAGCAGTCATTGCTCCTGGCAGGAGTAAACCAGTGTGGGCCATATGCATTTGCAGTGTATGTTCAGTCTGCCCTACACATGTCCCCCTATTCTACATGTTTGCAAGGTCTACCATGTGCACATCCCATGGTGTTCACACACTGCCATCACTATTGCTGTGTCTGTAGGGTTATGGCTGCCACAGGTCCTGACCCTGACTATGTACAGAGAGAGCTATTCCTACCATCCTTAGTTTCCCAGCTGCAGTGCACTGGTGTGTCATGCTGTGACCCCCCTCCTTCTGCTGTTATGCAGATGCATAACAAGTAAGCCCTACACATGTGTCACTTTGCAGTGTCCCATACACTGAACACCACATGTTGCTGCCTAGACCCAAATGATAATGTGGAGTACTGTAATGCCTTATGCCATAGTGAAACTCTTCAGCAGTTGCCATTGTCCTACAGGTAAATACACTGCTGTTGCACTGTATATGGGTGTTGTTCAGAACATGTCAGTACAGTAGGTCATGTTGCACTGTATATGGGTGTTGTTCAGAACATGTCAGTACAGTAGGTCATGTCTACCAACAGTAAGTTACTCCCTGTGTACACATTCTGCAATGACAGGATGTTAGCATGGAGCTGTCTGACATTCCCTTCCAATACCCCCGTCATGCTCTCCCCTGTGAGACCATCCATTTCACAGCAACAATACATGCACATGTACAGCATGCATTCAGGGTAGGTGTGTTAGATGTGTGCATGGCATATACCATCACCATTACATACTTGTTATATTGGCAAGCATCTACATAAAACATGCTCACCAGCTCCAGGCTGCTGCCTTGTTGTTATCCCGGAGGGACCTACATAAAAGGGGGAGAAAAGAAAGGTAAGTGGCCACACATCTGGCAGTGCTAAATGCTGAGTTCAGTATTACCATACATCAATGGTACATTCCCAGAATACTACCAAATCTGGACATCTGCTTATCATTACACTGCAGCAACACAATATATCTATGACATGTCAGATATGCATGGTATACCTGTACCAATGGGGATGTTTGCACAACAGTGGTCTACTGATGTGCTCTGTGTCCTTACCTGCACACTCCTCGGCCGTTGTG
This sequence comes from Protopterus annectens, assembly GCF_019279795.1. Taxonomy (NCBI): domain Eukaryota; kingdom Metazoa; phylum Chordata; order Ceratodontiformes; family Protopteridae; genus Protopterus; species Protopterus annectens. The sequence goes on from NC_056746.1 coordinate 468,892,635, forward strand.
TGGGTGACACCCACCTCCACGATGTACAGCAGTTGTTGTAGACTGTTGGGATGGGCAGGTGCCATGAGGCTGGCCAGAAGCTCCTCCACACGTGTCAGGAGGGAATGGATGGCATGCCCCCCCCCCCCGTGGCAAGGTGATTCCCCGGACTTCAGCAGCACTGTGCCAGACGTGGCGAAGCAGGTCACTGCAATGATGCCGGACCTGCTAATATGTGCAATTTTGATGTCTGACACCATTGACCTTGTGGAGTATGTCGTTCCACAGGGCAGACCGCTAATGCAGCTCATGTGAATGCCTGCCAAACAGCACAGCATAGTGCTGGATCATGTATGTGAACAATATCTAATTTTCTTCATTTGAGAATGCATTCAAATGTACATGTGCCATAGGGTCTTAAGACATTAAAATGTAAACAGGTCTGAGCAACTCATACAGCAAGGCTACCACAGTTCTTAATACACATCTCTGTCACCCCCCCCCCACCATATCAGCTTCAACAGACAGTACACACAACTCATTAGTTATGGCTACAGATTAACTAGCAGTTGGACAGATATTGTATTGTACCACACCTTCTGCTATGTGATTGTAGCCATGTCCCCTGTGTGGACACTATCATTGCTGGCCGGTTACACACTATTCACCTGCATGCCATTGTCAGGGCTACTATGGTTACATGTATACCAGTGGTATGGCTGATCTGTGATTGCTGCACATCTGTCAGTCTGTGTTATTGGGGATATCTGTGCATGGTGTTTGACATGTATCAGGATTGTGTAGACTATTACTACCACCATATGTTCTATAGCAGTGACACAATAACATGTATATGTTCTATTGGCCAGCACATCCATCTCTTCACAACCATCTGCCCATGATACCTGGCCACATCATATATGTGTCCTAACATGGGGCCTCCTCATATACTGTTACAGCAATACCTGCAGGTGGAACTCCCAGGGTATGCCCCCCCCCCAGGGCACACAGACATGTTCCAATCCCCTGGGCTCAGGTCTAGGGTCTGTGCCATACTGACCTCCACAGACACATGACGGCTGTACTACATCAGTCTGAAGGACACAGTACACATTCACAGGGCCAACATGCTCATCCTGCTCTGTCTTCAGACCAGGCACTTTAAGGATGTGGACTGCTGTTGTAAATAGCATTGAGTGGGAGGCTTGTTCCCATTGTGGCTATTTAGGGGCCCATGGGGCATTCACATCATAGAACACACACACCATCCATGGTGTTTAGCCACCACATGTGTCACATACCACCCCTGTAGACTGTCCTCTATATCTACCACTCCTGACCACCTCCACATATGTAGCTGCCATACTTCCCCATATTCCCATTGCATACTTCACAGATGGGGGCTATGTGGTGCCAACAAGGGAATAACATATGACATACCCCTCCATGGTGCACACACTGCCAGCTGTAGATATCTGTGTGTATTGCTATGTGTACAGCTGCCTCGCACATAGCACACATCACTGTGGTAGTGATATAGGGGACATGTCTGTACAGACATATATGTTTGTGTGTGTGTTTGCATTTATGTGGACATGTGCATAGAGATATATATCTATATGTGTGTAAATATATGTGATGTATATATGTGTACATATATATGTATACACATGGGTATATATATATATATATATATATATATATATATATATATATATATCTGGACATACATGCTGATATAAATATATATCTTTATATATTACATATGTGACATATGTACACATATGCATACCTTTATGTGGGGTACATTCAGACATCAGCTCCACAATCTCACCACACCTTCCTGCACAGCTGCGGTGTTCTGCCTTGCTACAACGCAGACAGGTGCCACATATGCAATTGGCCTGACATTAGTGGGGTATATGTAGACGCCTATTGCAGGTAACTGTGTTACACAACTATGGCACCCTGGCATGCTACAATACAGATTCACCTGAGTATACTGCAACTGATGGTCTGTGTCTGCCACATGACCATCATAGTATGACTGTTTATAAGCTTCTGAGCGACCAGGCCTCTCTGTGTTTGATGGACGCCTTCTAGCTTACATTTGTTTCATAGAATTAGCCAGTTTTTCAGTTGCAACACTCAAGTCTGTTTCCTTGAGCTCAGCAGTTGTTCACAACTTGATTTAAGCACTAATTAAGCTATCAATTACTACAGCACTCAACTTTCCTCACTTGTCTTGATGAACACAGTTTTTAGTACTTAATAAATAGGCACATATCCAGGCATGTGTAAGGGTCAAGTCTCAGAGTTTTCTCCTGTCTACCTGCTGGATTCAGACATCTTGGGGCAATGCAGCTATTGCATTATGTACACAGACAACCCTCTCCTCCTACCACCCAACAATACAAGGTGTGAAAGATGCAGTTATATAGCCAAACTGGATTCAAAGCTCTCTTCACCCAAGACTGGACTAGACAGTCAAGAGGAGAAGGCAAACACTTGCACCACACCACACTCACCACATAGTCCCTGAAAACCTACACCCCCAAAGCACACACATAGAAACACTAACACACACATCTGCATTTGAATAGTCTCTCAGTAAACACCTGCCCAAGTAACATGGACCTCCAAAACAGAAACACAAGCAACCTCCACCCCCCAACACAACCCAAATGACACATAGCCCACAAAGCCAGTATGCCACTCAACCACAGCACATAAGGCATAACAACAAACCTAACACTCTAGTCATAGCTGACTCTATAGTCAGGCACACTGATATTCCACTCATCAGGCTGCACAAGGAGAAAGTTACTGTCAGCTGCCTGTATGGTGCCAGGAACAAACACATAATGCATGCACTCAGGTCACTCCACAACAAGTACAAATATGACTTTGTCATTCTCCATGTGTGTGTGAATGACCTGAGACATACCTCCCTGGACTACATTATAAGGGACATGGAGGAGCTGTCCAATCTTGTAGCCCAGGCAGGTATGACACTAGCCCTGAGTAGCATCTTGCCATCACCCAGAATGATACCACATTACAATGACAAAATGATTAATGCCAACAATTGGCTAAGCTTCTTGTGTCATTCTGAGGGGATCCAGTATCTGTCTGCCTGGGAACAAACACTGCCTGGAATAACATGATGGATAAACCACAATGCTTTGCCAGAGATGGCCTGCACCTGTCACCCCTGGGATTCTTAGTACTGGCTAAGGCTGGCGACACCTCTGTAGTGCCTTTTTTAGGCAAGGTTCAAATGACAAATTCACCACCATAACAGGTACAAGCAGGCAAATTCTGAGGGTATTGCTACTCAAAACTAGTGGTCTACACCTCAAAATGCACTCACTCGAGGCACTCCTTAGAATGGAGAACATTGACATCTGTGCAGTGACAGAGACCTGGTTCAAGGATCCAGAGAGTACCCCTGTATTACCAGGATCTAATTCATACCACACCTTTTGGTCACCTAACCTGGACCAAACACTTAAGGTGGCGGTGTGTTCATATTCATTGAGGATATCCACACCTCCAGGCCAGTTGCTCAGCATAATGCATCCGAGATTATCCAAGTGCAACTAACTCTGGGCAAGGCTGCAATCCAAACTGTAGCTTGCTACAGATCACCCACCATGCCACAGGAGTTTCACTCCTCATGTCTTGATACAGTGGAAAATATTAGGGTACAACCTAACAACCTATTAATGGGCGATTTCAAGTGCCCTACCATTAACTGTGAAAAGTATTCATGTACCAACTCTTGTGTCCAACGGTTTCTAGAATTCATCAATTCCAATGCCTTGGATCAACTTAGCCACACCCACACCAGAGGCAGCTATATCCTAGACCTGGTCATTATTAACATGCTAAACCGGTGCTCTACACCACAGGTCAATTCCTCGTTGGTCAGATCTGAACACAAGCCCCCAATCTCCATTAGAGAATCCACCATTAATACTTTCTCCACTGCCAACTTCACACTTCTTAAGACAAATGTGGGAAACTTCACAACACCCATGCTGACAGACAATAGAGGTAGGACTGCTGAATCCTACACAAATGCACTTTATAAGCACTTACACGAGTGTTTGGATCATGCAATCCCTAACAGACCAAAAATGTTATCCTCCAATGAAATGGAAACTAATCTGGTGGTCCCCTGCCATTAACAAACTCTACAACAGAAGAAATACACTGTTGCAAAAAAGAGTAAAACCCCATGATTGGAGGAAGTCCCTGGTCAGCCTCAGTAAGATGCTTGGATCCCTCATAGGGTCCTCCAAAGCTAGCTATGTAAACAAAATCATCACTGAGTAACCAACGAAAGAAACCAAACAAACTAATGGAACAAGCAGGCAAAGGAAAGCTTCCGAACAAACACCAACAGCACCAGCAGTCCAGTAGTCCTTAACGCAATTTTTATTCTTTAAAACAGAAAAGAGCGTTTTCGCTACTGTCCCGTAGCTTCATCAGAGGTAAATGCAATCAGTTAACATAATGAATGGGAAAACCTTTTAACGAGCATAAACTCTGATTATAGGAAGTGACGAAATTTAAACATTTACACTTTCCTCTAAACACCTTTTGACACAAGAAAGATCCACAATAATTACGTATCTAAACTAGTTACATTCATTAAAACATAACATCAATAAAAAATAGTAAAAATCTATAAATATATAATTATATATATAACCAACAATGGATTTCTAACACTCATTGTCCTAACTATAAAATGAGCAACTTTTTGTAAACCAGGTCTACTGTATCATTATATAGTACTAATGCGACTCATGTCATGTCAATAAGTACTAATGTACATATCTACAAGAAAAACCTGATGTATATAAGCTTTACATTTATCTAACGAAAATTAAGCTCTATAAAAGAGAAATAATATGGACTCATTTGCAAGGACTAAAAGCCTCCTTATTTTAAAACGACCTTATTTTAAAAAGTAAATGTGTATATAGAATTAATTCAAACCATAAATACATTTCAATAACGCGTCTATGCTGTTTTTGAAGACAGCTATGTACGTATCAGACTGATGTCTCTACCGTAAATAACTACGTAATTTTAGTACTGGCGTAATATTACAATTCTCATTTAAACCGGGAGACTTGAACGCATCCAGAGTGAGTTGCCATTCAAGCTCCCGGTTTTCTAAGATGAGAGATGTTGGACCACCTCTGATGTCAACTGGGATATGGTCAATTCCCATAAACAAGAAAGTATGTCCAGGATATGCGCCAGTATGTTTTGCTAGTGCATTTTCTTCTTTATTTTTTCTTATTGCGTAGGTGTGTTCATATATTCTTTCACGGACCTTACGGTCCGTTTTACCTACGTAAAACGCTGTGCAACATTCGCAGAAAGCAATATATACCACTGAAGTAGTCTGACAATTGATTTTATGATGAATTTTGTATTTTTTATTTCTAATGTTAAATGAATTGCCTACTTTTATATATTTACAATAGTTGCAAGCTTCACATTTGAATGTTCCTTTTTGTCTACAAAATAAGTCACTTTTAACTTTCCTTTGTAGGATCTCTTTTAAATTACTTGCTCTCCTGTAAATTATGTTAGGGCGAGAACCTAATTTTTCCAAAAGCAAAGGTGAATCAGAAATAATTTGCCAGTTTTTAAATATTATCGACCTAATCACGTCTGAATCAATATTGAAAGTTGTAACAAAACTTAAGTTGAAAGATGGCTCAGTATGTTCCTCTACATTCAATACCTCTATTTTTTCTACACTCAAATTTAACAAATTTTCAGTTTGACTGAAAATATAAGAACTTTGATTAAGAAGAGGCTTATAGAAACCATCTAATCTTTTTTGACTAACTTCCTGTATTAGGTCGTCGACCAACTTAACTGGGTAGCCCCGATTCACAAATAGTTTTTTAAGAAAGGTACATTCTTTTATGAAGTCAACAAGAGTACTGCACATCCTACCAGCTCTGACTAGTTGGCTTTTGACTATTGACCGTTTTTGTCTGAATGGGTGTAAGCTTGAAAAGTGTAAAAAGGAGTTAACATACGTAGGTTTTCTAAAGACTGTTGATGTTAGTACTTTCTTCTCTAGGTCTTTTTCTAATTTGACGTCTAAATAGTCAATTTCTTTTGTGGAAAATTTATATGTAAAGTTTAAAAATTGTGTTGTTTCATTAATTGTGTCCACAAAATACCTTGCCCAACTGTCATCTTCACGTACAAGTATAAAAATGTCGTCGAGAAACCTAGTATAGAAAGTAACGTTCTTCATCAAGTCATTATTGTTGAACAAAAAATGTTTTTCCCAGTATGCTACGAAAAGGTTCGCAACGCTGGCCCCACAAGGGGAGCCCATTGCTACACCTTGTTCCTGCAAGAAAAACTTCTTATCAAACATGAAAAAGTTAGAAGTCAACACTATATCAAGCATTTCTGTAACTAAATCCATTTCAGATCTAGGTGCACCTAGTTCCTCCAAAAGCAATCCTATCCATTCCACCGCTTCTAAGTGTGGAATGGAAGTATACAGATCTATAACGTCAATAGTCAAAAAGTTATTAGAAGCATCAAAGGGAATATCATTGATGTTATTGAGAAAGGTCCAGGAATCTTTACAAATACCTCTAACGCCCCTGATGTATTTTGTCAGTATGCTATCAATCAGCCGTGAGCAATGGTAGGTGATGGAAGACCGTGCATCTATCAAGGCCCTCATAGGAGGGTCCTGCACATTTTTATGTATTTTAGGGATCCCAAACATTACTGGCACTTTTGATGGAACTATATCGATATAATTGAAGGTGTTTAAATCAATTTTTCCTTCCAAAAAGAGATCCCTAAAATATGTCCTAGTACGCCTTTGTGAGATATTAACCTCATTTAAGGATACCGGTTTATATGCAGGTCTCTCAAGAGTAGTCTTCATTTTGTCTTTATATTGGAACTCGTCAAATACTACTACCCCACCACCTTTGCCTGGTTTTATAAACCTGACAGGAAGGTCAGTGAGGTAGCGCAGTCCCATTTGTTGTTCCTTTGTGATATTAAAATTAGAAGTATTTTTATTCTTCTTAGACTCTGAAAGAGAATGTCTTAAATCCATTTCACAAATGGTTTCAAATAAGTGTAAGCCATTGTGAACAGGGGGGTTAAATACACTAGGCATCTTTAAATCTCTAGTAACTTCACTACCAACATTGCCATATAGCAGTTTTAAGTTTAGCTTACGTGTAAAACATTTTAAGTCAATAATAGTTTTAGCGATATTCCCTGAGGTACTAGGTATGAAGGTGTAACCTAGTGCCAATAATTCGACCATTTCTTTGTCGATATTGACACTGGAAAAATTATATACATTAAAGTCACCATTTTTGTTCTTCACAATCCTGGGTAACACGTCTTCTTGGAAAGTGTCACAGTCAACAAAAGAGCCTACTGTCATCTGTTCCTGTTGTTGAAGGATGGTTTCCTGCGATTGCGTTGTCCTAAAAAACCGCCCTTGTTATTATATTTATAACCAGTAGAGTTTTTTTGATTGGTTTTCAGTCTATTACTACGTCTAGGTCCTTGATGGTTCTCATCACTTTGTTCATCATGGGTTACATCTATCCCATGATTTGTTTCGTCAATGTCAAAACATAAGTTGTCTTCCTCTCTGCCAGTCGTAGTATTAGTGTTGGCATCTGAAACAACCAAATGTGGGTAAGCTTTACCTTGTTGGTAAGCTTGTCTGTCTCTGAACAGTTTTTTATTTTTATTGCTCTTAAGCTTAGACAGTAGTGCGTCTATGCTGACAAAGATGCGGTCATAGTCGTATTTAAATTGCAAGAAGGCAGTATTAATTTTTATGACATTGTCCAAGATGTTGATTTCATCAATCAAAGTTTTAATATGTAAGGAATAGTGTTTGACAATGGTGTTTAGTAGCTGCACACCTTGTTCCTGGAAAAGGGTCCTCAAATCGTTATAAAATGCATCATTAACTAGAAGTCCTGATGGAGAAAAATTGTTCCTGAGCCCCTTTGGAACAAGGTTTTCCGCTATACATTGTTGAAAATAAGCGGATTCAAGCTGTAATTTTCTCAACTTAAGGACTTTTTTGTCCAACAATCTAAGATTGTCTGTTAAGTCAGCATTGGGAAGACCTGGATTATCAATGTTAGGCTTTCCTGGATGAACATTATTATTATTTTCAAACGTAAAGGCACCTACATTCCCCATCCATTCAGAAAGAGAGAACATAGTATTTAATGTAGGGTTACCTGTATTGGAGTGCCCTGAAGTGTGCGCCGATCCTGTGGGCCCATGAGTGTCTATATTAAGTTCATTTCCTCCTAATTGAGTACGCTGTCCTACTTGTAGAGAGAGAGCCCTTTCAAAACTCAGGCTAGTGCCAACGCCTGTGTTCGGGGCATTCAGTTCTGGTAGGCGAAACGATTGGCCCGCTGGAATAGTCGACGTACCACTTACTAAACCAGGAAAAGCCCTTTCCAAATTCGGACCAGTGTCAACACCAATATTCGGGCCGTTTGATTCAGGTACGCAATGAGGTTGGCCCGCAGGAATGGTCAACGTACCACTTGCTGAACCAGATCTTAATGTCGTACTAAATGCTGGTAAGTTGAACCCTACATTCAGCTTACCATGCTGTAACAGGTCCATTCGGACATTTAAAAGGTCGATCTTTCTTGACAAATTGGCTAAAAGATTAGCGATATCCACATTTTCAGTGTTGTTGCCATCTGCAGTAGTTGCAAAAATATTTGGTGTGTTCGGCGAAGACGGAGAACCCGATGCCGTTAGAAATGAACCCAGTAACCAACGAAAGAAACCAAACAAACTAATGGAACAAGCAGGCAAAGGAAAGCTTCCGAACAAACACCAACAGCACCAGCAGTCCAGTAGTCCTTAACGCAATTTTTATTCTTTAAAACAGAAAAGAGCATTTTCGCTACTCTAAAGTTGCTCATTTTATAGTTAGGACAATGAGTGTTAGAAATCCATTGTTGGTTATATATATAATTATATATTTATAGATTTTTACTATTTTTTATTGATGTTATGTTTTAATGAATGTAACTAGTTTAGATACGTAATATTGTGGATCTTTCTTGTGTCAAAAGGTGTTTAGAGGAAAGTGTAAATGTTTAAATTTCGTCACTTCCTATAATCAGAGTTTATGCTCGTTAAAAGGTTTTCCCATTCATTATGTTAACTGATTGCATTTACCTCTGATGAAGCTACGGGACAGTAGCGAAAACGCTCTTTTCTGTTTTAAAGAATAAAAATTGCATTAAGGACTACTGGACTGCTGGTGCTGTTGGTGTTTGTTCGGAAGCTTTCCTTTGCCTGCTTGTTCCATTAGTTTGTTTGGTTTCTTTCGTTGGTTACTGGGTTTGTTTCTAATGGCATCGGGTTCTCCGTCTTCGCCGAACACACCAAATATTTTTGCAACTACTGCAGATGGCAACAACACTGAAAATGTGGATATCGCTAATCTTTTAGCCAATTTGTCAAGAAAGGTCGACCTTTTAAATGTCCGAATGGACCTGTTACAGCATGGTAAGCCGAACGCAGGGTTCAACTTACCAGCATTTAGTACGACATTAAGATCTGGTTCAGCAAGTGGTACGTTGACCATTCCTGCGGGCCAACCTCATTGTGTACCTGAATCAAATGGCCCGAATATAGGTGTTGACACTGGTCCGAATTTGGAAAGGGCTTTTCCTGGTTTAGTAAGTGGTACGTCGACTATTCCAGCGGGCCAATCGTTTCGCCTACCAGAACTGAATGCCCCGAACACAGGCGTTGGCACTAGCCTGAGTTTTGAAAGGGCTCTCTCTCTACAAGTAGGACAGCATACTCAATTAGGAGGAAATTAACTTAATATAGACACTCATGGGCCCACAGGATCGGCGCACACTTCGGGGCACTCCAATACAGGTAACCCTACATTAAATACTATGTTCTCTCTTTCTGAATGGATGGGGAATGTAGGTGCCTTTACGTTTGAAAATAATAATAATGTTCATCCAGGAAAGCCTAACATTGATAATCCAGGTCTTCCCAGTGCTGACTTAACAGACAATCTTAGATTGTTGGACAAAAAAGTCCTTAAGTTGAGAAAATTACAGCTTGAATCCGCTTATTTTCAACAATGTATAGCGGAAAACCTTGTTCCAAAGGGGCTCAGGAACAATTTTTCTCCATCAGGACTTCTAGTTAATGATGCATTTTATAACGATTTGAGGACCCTTTTCCAGGAACAAGGTGTGCAGCTACTAAACACCATTGTCAAACACTATTCCTTACATATTAAAACTTTGATTGATGAAATCAACATCTTGGACAATGTCATAAAAATTAATACTGCCTTCTTGCAATTTAAATACGACTATGACCAAGATCTTTGTCAGCATAGACGCACTACTGTCTAAGCTTAAGAGCAATAAAAATAAAAAACTGTTCAGAGACAGACAAGCTTACCAACAAGGTAAAGCTTACCCACATTTGGTTGTTTCAGATGCCAACACTAATACTACGACTGGCAGAGAGGAAGACAACTTATGTTTTGACATTGATTTAAACAAATCATGGGATAGATGTAACCCATGATGAACAAAGTGATGAGAACCATCAAGGACCTAGACGTAGTAATAGACTGAAAACCAATCAAAAAAACTCTACTGGTTATAAATATAATAACAAGGGTGGTTTTTTAGGACAACGCAATCGCAGGAAACCATCCTTCAACAACAGGAACAGATGACAGTAGGCTCTTTTGTTGACTGTGACACTTTCCAAGAAGACGTGTTACCCAGGATTGTGAAGAACAAAAATGGTGACTTTAATGTATATAATTTTTCCAGTGTCAATATCGACAAAGAAATGGTCGAATTATTGGCACTAGGTTACACCTTTATGCCTAGTACCTCAGGGAATATCGCTAAAACTATTATTGACTTAAAATGTTTTACACGTAAGCTAAACTTAAAACTGCTATATGGCGATGTTGGTAGTGAAGTTACTAGAGATTTAAAGATGCCTAGTGTATTTAACCCCCCTGTTCACAATGGCTTACACTTATTTGAAACCATTTGTGAAATGGATTTAAGACATTCTCTTTCAGAGTCTAAGAAGAATAAAAATACTTCTAATTTTAATATCACAAAGGAACAACAAATGGGACTGCGCTACCTCACTGACCTTCCTGTCAGGTTTATAAAACCAGACAAAGGTGGTGGGGTAGTAGTATTTGACGAGTTCCAATATAAAGACAAAATGAAGACTACTCTTGAGAGTCCTGCATATAAACCGGTATCCTTAAATGAGGTTAATATCTCACAAATGCGTACTAGGACATATTTTAGGGATCTCTTTTTGGAAGGTAAAATTGATTTAAACACCTTCAATTATATCAATATAGTTCCATCAAAAGTGCCAGTAATGTTTGGGATGCCTAAAATACATAAAAATGTGCAGGACCCTCCTATGAGGGCCTTGATAGATGCACGGTCTTCCATCATCTACCATTGCTCATGGCTGATTGATAGCATACTGACAAAATACATCAGGGGCGTTCCAGGTATTTGTAAAGATTCCCGGCCCTTTCTCAATAACATCAATGATATTCCCTTTGATGCTTCTAATAACTTTTTGACTATTGACGTTATAGATCTGTATACTCCCATTCCACACTTAGAAGCGGTGGAATGGATAGGATTGCTTTTGGAGGAACTAGGTGCACCTAGATCTGAAATGGATTTAGTTACAGAAATGCTTGATATAGTGTCGACTTCTAACTTTTTCATGTTTGATAAGGAGTTTTACTTGCAGGAACAAGGTGTAGCAATGGGCTCCCCTTGTGGGGCCAGCGTTGCGAACCTTTTCGTAGCATACTGGGAAAAACATTTTTTGTTCAACAATAATGACTTGATGAAGAACGTTACTTTCTATACTAGGTTTCTCGACGACATTTTTATACTTGTACGTGAAGATGACAGTTGGGCAAGGTATTTTGTGGACACAATTAATGAAACAACACAATTTTTAAACTTTACATATAAATTTTCCACAAAAGAAATTGACTATTTAGACGTCAAATTAGAAAAAGACCTAGAGAAGAAAGTACTAACATCAACAGTCTTTAGAAAACCTACGTATGTTAACTCCTTTTTACACTTTTCAAGCTTACACCCATTCAGACAAAAACAGTCAATAGTCAAAAGCCAACTAGTCAGAGCTGGTAGGATGTGCAGTACTCTTGTTGACTTCATAAAAGAATGTACCTTTCTTAAAAAACTATTTGTGAATCGGGGCTACCCAGTTAAGTTGGTCGACAACCTAATACAGGAAGTTAGTCAAAAAAGATTAGATGGTTTCTATAAGCCTCTTCTTAATCAAAGTTCTTATATTTTCAGTCAAACTGAAAATTTGTTAAATTTGAGTGTAGAAAAAATAGAGGTATTGAATGTAGAGGAACATACTGAGCCATCTTTCAACTTAAGTTTTGTTATAACTTTCAATATTGATTCAGACGTGATTAGGTCGATAATATTTAAAAACTGGCAAATTATTTCTGATTCACCTTTGCTTTTGGAAAAATTAGGTTCTCACCCTAACATAATTTACAGGAGAGCAAGTAATTTAAAAGAGATCCTACAAAGGAAAGTTAAAAGTGACTTATTTTGTAGACAAAAAGGAACATTCAAATGTGAAGCTTGCAACTATTGTAAATATATAAAAGTAGGCAATTCATTTAACATTAGAAATAAAAAATACAAAATTCATCATAAAATCAATTGTCAGACTACTTCAGTGGTATATATTGCTTTCTGTGAATGTTGCACAGCATTTTACGTAGGTAAAACGGACCGTAAGGTCCGTGAAAGAATATATGAACACACCTACGCAATAAGAAAAAATAAAGAAGAAAGTGCACTAGCAAAACATACTGGCGCATATCCTGGACATACTTTCTTGTTTATGGGAATTGACCATATCCCAGTTGACATCAGAGGTGGTCCAACATCTCTCATCTTAGAAAACCGGGAGCTTGAATGGCAACTCACTCTGGATGCGTTCAAGTCTCCCGGTTTAAATGAGAATTGTAATATTATGCCAGTACTAAAATTACGTAGTTATTTACGGTAGAGACATCAGTCTGATACGTACATAGCTGTCTTCAAAAACAGCATAGACGCGTTATTGAAATGTATTTACGGTTTGAATTAATTCTATATACACATTTACTTTTTAAAATAAGGTCGTTTTAAAATAAGGAGGCTTTTAGTCCTTGCAAATGAGTCCATATTATTTCTCTTTTATAGAGCTTAATTTTCGTTAGATAAATGTAAAGCTTATATACATCAGGTTTTTCTTGTAGATATGTACATTAGTACTTATTGACATGACATGAGTCGCATTAGTACTATATAATGATACAGTAGACCTGGTTTACAAAAAGTTGCTCATTTTATAGTTAGGACAATGAGTGTTAGAAATCCATTGTTGGTTATATATATAATTATATATTTATAGATTTTTACTATTTTTTATTGATGTTATGTTTTAATGAATGTAACTAGTTTAGATACGTAATTATTGTGGATCTTTCTTGTGTCAAAAGGTGTTTAGAGGAAAGTGTAAATGTTTAAATTTCGTCACTTCCTATAATCAGAGTTTATGCTCTGGTTTACAAAAAGTTGCTCATTTTATAGTTAGGACAATGAGTGTTAGAAATCCATTGTTGGTTATATATATAATTATATATTTATAGATTTTTACTATTTTTTATTGATGTTATGTTTTAATGAATGTAACTAGTTTAGATACGTAATTATTGTGGATCTTTCTTGTGTCAAAAGGTGTTTAGAGGAAAGTGTAAATGTTTAAATTTCGTCACTTCCTATAATCAGAGTTTATGCTCGTTAAAAGGTTTTCCCATTCATTATGTTAACTGATTGCATTTACCTCTGATGAAGCTACGGGACAGTAGCAAAAACGCTCTTTTCTGTTTTAAAGAATAAAAATTGCATTAAGGACTACTGGACTGCTGGTGCTGTTGGTGTTTGTTCGGAAAATCCTCACTGACTCTGAGGACAACCACAAAGCATTCTATAGCTATGTCAAGAATCTTAATGTCAACACTCACATCTGCTCTGTCTTATAGCACACTTGCACTAAATATATAGAACCCACTGATATTGCTAACATCCTGGCAGATAGGTTCAGTGCTAACTTTACCCCCCTCTCATACCCTAAGGGACCCATCTCTATACCAGAAGAATGCAAAGTTCCTGTACTCACGGCTGCACAGGGAAGCGTACTCTCCAAAGGCAAGAACACAACATCCATAGCACCTGACAATATCCCAGGCTGCATTCTACTTGAACTACAAAACAAACTGGAACACCACTTAAGTACCATGTTCAATCATAGGCTCATCTCAGGCTATCTGCCCACTGAATGGCGCAAAGCAACAGTTATCCAACTCCACAAAGGGGGAGCCACCACAGACCACATGATCTACCACCCACAGCCTGAAGAGCATGGTCTGCAAGGCTATGGAATGTATCATCATGGAACTTATACACAATGACATTGTTAATCTCCAAACTCTGGACATCACCCAGTTTGGGTTGGTAAAAGGCAGATTGTGTCTCCTACACCTGATAGACTTTGTGGAAGTGGTCATCAAAGCTGTAGATGAGGGTAAGGTGGTTCACACAGCCTGTCTCGATCTTGCCAAGCCATTTGACAAGATCCCCCACTCTGAGATTTTTTAGGAACTCACTAAACTAGGTATACATCCATATGTGGCAAGATGGGTTGCCAACTGGCTCACTGGCAAAACCCACACTGTGAAGATAGCAGACTCCAAGCCCAACATCAGACCAGTAACAAGTGGAGTACCACAGGGTTCAGTGCTGGGTCCTCTCCTGTTTGGTATCTACTTCTCTGACGTACATGCTAACACAGAAGGTCTTTGGCTAATGATGTTCGCAGATGACTGCAGACTTGGATCCATACTCAACACTCCAGACAATATGGACATCCTACAAAAGGGCATCGCTGGGACAGATGGCTAGTGTCAATGCCGTGGGCTGAAGGTGAAGGCCAGCAAGTGCATTGCCATCCCTTTTGGTGAAACTCTGTACCCGTGAACTAACACATAGGCAGCAGTTAACTTAACACCAAAAGTGTGATGAGAGACCTTTGGACACAGGTGGACAGTAGTCTCTCCTTTGATAATGACATTGCCAGAGTAGTCAGGAAATCCTTCTACGTGGCACACCTCATCACAAAAGGTTTCTCATCCAGGGAAAATAGGTCATTGTTCCATTCTAGTCATCACTCATTAGACCCATTATAGAGTGCAACTCTCCTATTGGTATGCACCTCACAAGACATGTACAACAGCTGGAAAGGCCCCACAACTACCTCACACAGAGGATTACCAACCTCAAACAGATGCCCTACACACATCGTGTCATTAAACTGCAGATTTACTCTGCCGCATATCTCCTACTCAGAGGCGATTGCTGCCTAACATATACAGCTATGTCACACCCAGAGCTTTTGGACATGCTCCACTTAAAGTTATCCCAATCCCTCCATGCTGCATGCTGTATGGACCTACACCTTGTCACCACAATAAACAACACATGCTGGAGGGATACATTCCAGTCCCAGATACTTCCCATACTGTGGAACTAACTACCTATCTATATCAAATGAAGCTCCTCGGTAGCACTCTTCAAGGCAAATCTGGATGATTGGCAGGGAGATAGGGATTTCACACCAGGGATCCCTTCTGTGGCTCTGCTCGACAGTTGTACAGGAAATTAAAGTTCTTGGATGGCAAAAGCCAGGGTAACTTTTGGCTAGGCTTCTATAGGCCCTAGGGCCAATAGCCTAGTACCTACCACCAGATCTATGCACCTATAATGGCATTACATCTACCACCAGCTATTGGCCATGTAATATACATACTTCCAATTACACAATACACACTATGATGGCTTACATCCTATCTGCCAGTGCTGACCTGCACAGTTAAGGGCTATAGTCCACTACCCACAAGGGCAGACACTATTGTCCATCACAGTTGTTCAGTTGGACATCATCACAACAACACATGATGGCACATATAACTATTTCAAAATAATTTATCCCATTATGATGGACCAGGTACTACATTCTATTACATACCTCTTGTTGGACAGATGTCTAGTTGTACAGCAGCTGGCAACCTGCCTGTGACTTATGTTTGTAAGTTGCAAAGCTTTTATTTTTGTTTTTTTTTTCTCTCTCTCTCTCTCTCTCTCTCTCTCTCTCTCTCTCTGCAAATGATCAGGTGATAGCCTCTACACCAATCAGTGTCCTCCACTTGCTAACTGCATGCAGCTTTCTGTGTAATACTTCCAATTACCACTGTCATGGCAACCAGCTACTAGAAATCCCTACATCATGTGAGCGTTGTCCCTTTACCTTTCCTGTATGATGGACATCTTCCTGTGTGTGGACATCAGTGTTACATATGGCAGGTAGCAATATCTCTTAGAGGAGAACCAGCATACTCAGGACACATACATATTTTTAGGTGTTTCCAGAACTACAGACAGAGTTTGAGTAGAGTTGTGTTATCCTTTGTATAGTACTGGTGTTACAGAGTGTGTGTGTACATATTAGTTTACCTTGGAATGCAGTCTGTCATAGCTCTCAACTCTGAGCCTATCCTCTTGATGGCCAGAGCTGTGCCTATCATGTTTTGTCTGTCCACCGCACAGGTCCTGTGTCAGATATTGTACTAGCAGTGTGTGTTGAATGCTATCAGTACAATGCTACATCCATTGAACTTTCTAATATAAATCCCCTGACTAAGGGTATGTTGCAGACTATCCTGTAACACCAGCAACTTGCTGACTGCATGGCAACAGTTGTCCAGATATGGGCCAGTGTTCCAGCCTCTGTCCTACACCTACATACCAAGTTTTGTGTGGGTATCAGGGGTGAGCTGACTTAAGGTATCTAGGTGTACAGTACCATACACTTCACCTATATTTGCATTACGTACATTAAGTGGGTTGATGCAGGCCTACTGCCTCCTGCCATACAGAGTGTTCTGTTTGTCAGTGGGCTTGTGATGGTGTTGGTTATGGCTTGTAATGTAACAGTTACATCCCATTTGGTCAACTGATGCCTTTACTACCTACGGAATCTGTACAGAGTGTACATAGGGCTGCAGAACTGTACACCTGCATTATTTACTGTTCATTGTTTGGTATCCTGGGGCCCAGTCTGTCTTTACTATTGTCACATCTGCAGGGCTTGGCATGAGCAGCAACAGTTGTGGCCCTTTCCAGAATGCTGTATTAGTACACCTGTTTCACATTTGCATTACCGTGTTTATATGGATGTCAGTGTCTGAACAGCTATATGACATGGCATCTAGAACTGTTATAGTGCACAAATAAAGGTGTTCCATTTATACAAACCTGTGTGTGGTGTTATTTCCTATAACCTCTCTGTGGGTATATGTTGCAGGCAACAATTGTCATTTGTATAGCTGGCCCATACAGTGTCCACGTGTTCAGGTAACTGTAGGCATAGTGGCTGTGCACCTTCTACATATGTATCTTAATGTACATATCTCTGAGTGTGTATGTGTAGTCACATAGTCACATGTATATCTATATGTACAATATATATATATATATATATATATATATATATATATATATATATATATATATAAAACTATATTGTATCTGCATATATGTATCTGTGTATATTTATCCTGGGGCTGTTGATAGCTTCCACAGTTAACATTTACTATGGGAGCCAGACTGTACTGCATGATATGTTAGCATTACCAGCCTGACATCATATATCTATATATATATATATATATATATATATATATATATATATATATATATATGAATCTAGGACTATTGAACGAAAGTTCAATAGTCCAAATCCACAATAACCGAACGTACTTTAACAAAAGCACTTTCACCAAAAAAGTACTTTCATTAAAGTCTGTTCGAAAAAAAAAAACAAAAAACAATAAATCTTCTTTTATGCAGGGGACAAGCCCCCCTTCATCCCCCCATGTGGGGGGCTGTGCCCCCCACACCCCTCTACTTTTATATTGTCACTTTGAGGTCGCACTACAGTGGGGAAATGGGAATTCTTCCTTAACCGCAGCGTAGTGCGACCTGCACAACCAGCATACATAACCGAAAGTGCTGCTTTGGTGGACAGCACTTTCGGTTATGTATGTTCAGTGATTTCTGCTTCGACAGAAAGTGCCATCACGGATCTGTATGGATCCCATATATATATATATATATATATATATATATATATATATATATATCTATATATATATAGAGAGAGAGAGAGCTACATATATGGAGATATATAAAGATATGAGTGTAGATGTAGGCATTTGCATGTATTGAATTAAGTCGTTGTTGTGCTTATATAATCTGTTTAACTGTTCTAGGCTACACATTAAACTGTGATAGCCTTTTCTGTGCATTTAAAGTGTTGTTTTGATTGTATCTGCTCTATTTTCTGAAAACAATATACATATATATATATATATATATATATATATATATATATATATATATATATATATATATATATATATGCTTGTTTCTCGCCTTTCTGAATTAGTATAATCCAGTTTTCAGGTTATTGCTGAATCCAGGGCTGTGTTACAAGTTTCTATGTTGCCCATACCTTACTTGGATAGAAGGAAGTTTCTCTGTTCACCTGTGAGAGAAGGGAGCTTTGAGCAGTCTTTCTGTCCCTGGAGGAATGGTTTCAGCCCAGAAGTTAGTAGTGTATTGGCCATTTTGGGCTAATTTCTATCTCTTTCACTTCCCTGTTATAAAAACCGCATTTGTGTGGTTTTGCGCGCTGGGCAGCACCGGTTAGCTAGGGTTAAACTATTCCTGGCTCCACGTAGTGTACTCTTCAGTTTTTCCCTTGGAACTAGACAAATCTTCAACTTTAGCACTCAAACCATTCATTTCACAGCCAAGAACTTGCTAAAAACTCAAAGCAAGCACTAATCAACCCTAGCACTAGACCCCCCTATACTGTCCAGAAGGACAAGGCTCTCTATTCGTCCCCACCAGCTAATCAGAAAAACAGCTTACTCTACCTATTCAGGCATGTCCAAAGGGCAGTTTCCGGTGTACTCTCCAGTCCAACTGGTGAATCTGGGCATTTTGAGGCAATGTTACAACTGCCTGATGTGCACAGACAACTCTCTTCTCCTACCACTAAACACTAATATATGCCAGAGATGCAATTATACAGCCAAACTGTAGGCAAAGCTCTCTCAACCCAAGACTGGAACTGACAGTCAAGAGGAGAAGGGTAATACTTGCAACACACCACCAGTCTCACTTAGACCTAATAAACTAACACCGGCAAATAACACACATAAATACAAGAAAACATACTTGGAGGCTCTAAATAAAAATCTGCAAAAGCAACAGAGACCTCCAAAGCAGACATCCAAGCAACCACCACACTCCATCACCAACCATGAAACACATACTTCACATAATCAGTGTGCTATGCAATCACAGCCCTTAAGGCAAAATAGCATACCCAACACGCTAGTAATAGGCGACTCTATAGTCAGGCACACTGATGTCCCACTAACTAGGCTGGACAAGGAGAAGGTTACAGTTAGCTGCCTGTTGGGTGCCAGGATCCGCCACATAACACAAGCACTCAGGTTACTCCAGAACAAGTACAAATATGACTCTGTCATTGTCCATTTTGGTGTGAATGACCTGAGACATACCTCCCTGCACTACATGAAAAGAGACATGGAAGAGCTCTCTGATCATGTAGCCCAGGCTGGTATGACCCTGACCCTGAGTAGCATCCTGCCCTCATCAACAATGATGCCACAGTATAAAGAAAAAATGATCAATTTCAACAATTAGCTAAGTTTCTGGTGTCATTCAAAGGGGATCCAGTATCTGTCTGCTTGGGATGACATGCTCGACAAGCCACATTGCTTTGCAAGAGATGGCTTGCACCTGTCACCCTTAGGCTTTTGAATACTGTCCAAGTCTCTTACCACCCCCATAGTGCCTTTTTTAGGCAAGGCTCAAAAGACAAACCCACCACCGTAAATAGCACAAGTAACCAAAAACTGAGGGTAATGCTACTCAACACCAGAAGTCTAAACCTCAAAATGCACGCACTCGAGGCACTCCTCAGTATGGAGAACATCGACATCTGTGCAGTAACAGAAACCTGGTTTAAGGCTCCTGAGAGCACCCAGCACTACCAGGCTATAACTAATACCATACCTTTCTGCCACAAAACCAGGACTGAAACACAAAAGGCAGGGGTGCATCCATATTCATCAAGGATACCCACACCTCCAGGTTAGTGGCGCAGCACAATGCATCAGAGATCATCCATGTGCAACTAACAATGGGCAAAACTGCAATCCAAATTGTAGCTTGCTACAGATCACCCACCATGACCAGGACACCCATTCAGCATTTCTGGAGACACTGGGAAATATGGAGGTCCTGCCAAACACCCAAATACTGGGTGATTTAAATTACCCAAACATAAACTGGGTGAACTACTCAAGTACTAACTCCCTTGCCTAATGCTTCCTAGAATGTATAAACTTGAATGCCCTGGATCAACTGATCAACACCCCCACCAGAGGGAACAACATATTGGACCTAGTCATCAGCAACATGGATGACCGGTGTTCCACACCAGAGGTCAACCCCTTGCTGGTTAGATAAGACCATAGACTAATCAATCTGGATATCCACATTCTGCCCCCACCCCCAATCAAGGAAACCACTGTGAAAAACTTTCCAAAAGCAAACTTCACATTACTTAAGACTGAGGTGGAAAGGTTCACAGCCCCCATGCTAAAGGACAATACTGTCCAAGCTGCTGAAACCTTTACAAAGGCACTCTATGAGAATCTGCAGGAATGCATGGATCATGCTATCCCAAGTAAAACCAAGACTTACTCCTCCAAGAAAAGGAAACCAGTCTGGTGGACCCCTGCCATAAACAAGCTATACAATAGAAGGAGGAAACTAGTACAGAAAAGAGTAAAATCCCAAGAAGGAAAGACAACCCTGATCAGTATCAGCAAGAAAGTATGATTCCTCATTAAATCATCCAAGGCTAGCTTCAAAAAAAAATTGCCAAGGACTCCAAAAATAACCACAGAGTGTTCTTTAGCTATGTCAAGAACCTAAGTGGAAACTCTCAGATCTGCTCTGAGTTAGTGCAGAATGACACAAAATACACTGAACCAACTGATATTGCCAACATTCTGGCAGAAAGGTTTAGTGCAAACTTCACCCCCTCTTACCCCCCTAAAGGGCCCATAACCATACCAGAAGAATGTAGGGCCCCATCAATCACCATTACACAGGTTAAAACAGCCCTAGCCAAAGCCAAAAACACAGCTTCAATGAGACTGGACAGTGTGCCAGGCTGTGTCTTACAAGAGCTCCAAAATGAATTAACCCCCCACCTTAACACACTGTTTAAACTCAGCCTCTCTACAGGCTACATACTCACAGAGTGGTGCACAGCAACAGTTATCCTGCTCCACAAAGGACCCTGGGAACTATCACCCTATAAGCCTGGCTAGCCTGGTCTGTAAAGCTATGGAGTGCATCATCATGGAACTCATTAACAGAGATATTGGGAACCTCCAAACCTTGGACCCTACCCAGTTTGGCTTTATTAAAGGCAGATCATGCCTCCTAAACCTGGTGGACTTCTTTGAGACAGTTACCAAGGCATTAGATGAGGGGAAAGAGGTCCACACAGCCTACCTAGACCTTGCAAAGGCTTTCAACACCATTCCCCATTCTGGTATTATAGACAAGCTCACCAGCTTGAACATAAACCCCTACGTCACAAGATGGGTTGCCAACTGGCTCACAGATAGAACCCACACGGTGAGAGTTGCAGGCTCTAGGTCCGACTCTAAACCGGTTACAAGTGGCATCCCCCAGGGCTCAGTCCTAGGACACCTCCTGTTTGGTATATACTTCTCAGAGATACAGGCAAGCACAGGAGAACTGTGGATGACCAAGTTCGCAGATGACTGCAAACTAGAGGCCATAATTGATTCTCCGGTTGATACAGACACCCTCAAGAAGGGTCTCATTGAGACGGATACCTGGTGTCAAAATCATGGCTTCAAGCTAAATGCCAAAAAGTGCATAGTCATCCCCTTTGGAAAAAAACAAAGTACCCATGAACTACCACATAGGTGGTAGTCCCCTAAATACAGAAAATGTAATAAGGGATCTGGGGACCCAAGTAGAGAGTAATCTCTCATTTGATAATCATATTGCAAAGGTGGTTAGAAAATCCTTCTATGTGGCCCACCTAATCACAAAAGGGTTTGCATCTAGAACAAAAGAGGTTATTGTGCCTCTCTACTCATCACTCATTAGACCCATCATAGAATACAACGCCTCATTTGGGATGTACCTTACAAGTCACCTGCAACAGCTGGAAAGACCACAAAAGTACCTCACCAAGAGGATTACTGGCCTCAAACAGATGCCCTATGCAGCCCGACTCAAGAAACTCCAGCTGTACTTGGTTGCATACCGCTTACTCAGAGGTGATCTCTGCCTGACATACAAGGCCATGTCCAACCCTGAATTGATAGACATGCTCCACCTAAAAAAAAAACAAATCCCAGAGAGCCACACGCCCTGGAGATATAAACCTCACCACAATGATAAATAGGACGTGCTGGAGGAATAGATTCCTGCCCCAGAAACTCCCCATGCTTTGGAGCAGGATTCTAATATATATCAGGCAGAGGCCATCACTAAAACTCTTCAAGAGAAACCTTGACGGGTGGATGGGAGACAAAAAATTTACCCTAGGGATCACTGCAGTGGCTCTGCTGAACAGAGGCGCAGGGAACTAATGGCTCTGCTGGACATAGGCACAGGGAATTAATCTAAGGGGGTGGCGAAAGCCAACACATTCTGGCTAGGCTTATAAATGCCCTTGGGCAGATAGCCTAGTACTTACCTATGAACCTATGAGCCTGTATATATTCATATATACATATATATATATATATATATATATATATATATATATATATATATATATATCTACATATACCGATATGTTGCATGGGTTTAGATATTACATTATTTACAAATACATATACATATACCTAATTAACTACATTTCCTATACTGTTGAATGACTATGCCGGATGATATGTTTGTGATAACATCAGATTTAGGTATATCTGCCATGGCTTAGTGGTAAATCACATTGGCTGTGGTCTGCAGGGTCCTGAGTTTGAACCTTGCTGAGGCCATTTATTTTGTTGCTGGGCAGAACAAGGGGCATTGGATAAAGAGTGATTAAGGCACTTTTAAGCATTTGTGAGTGGGTTTGAGTGGGTTTGCATGACGGTAAGCTCTGCTAACCTCCGGTTACAGTTTCTTACACTCAGTTAGCTTCTACTTTGCTTAATCTATGTAGGCAATGCTAACCCCCACGCAAACACATTTAAACATGCTTACTACTGCTTATTTGTGCTTATACCTGCTTACTAGTACCTTATTCATTATGACACTGACATTTCACATGTGCATTTAATGCAGCACTCCAGTTCACATTTTAATGTTATTATGTAGGTTATACAGCAATCAGTTGTTAAAATATGTTCATATACAGATTTCACATGGAAAATGATAGGTGCTGCAGTGGGACTTGAATTGAGACTGCCTATTCGTTAGACGGATGCTCTAACCACTACATTATTGCTGTGCTGCTTCTTTTGTATATATATTCCTTGTTATCCTCTTCAGCCTTTTCAGCTGCTTTGACCATAGCTAAGCGATGGGCAAACCCACTCACCTACGGTTAGCTGTACTCGGGGTTTAAAAAAAATAAATAACAGTGTTTCTGCATTTTATTTAACTGTACTGTTGCTGTTGCACATGGGGACTGTTGGTGGAGATATGCGGACATCTATGAGCGGTCTCGCTCATTTATTTACACATTTTTCTGTTCTACTTTGCAGGGGCATGTTTATTTTGAGAACACTACTCTCAGACACGCCCCCTGCACTGGAGTTCAGGCAGCGCACCGTCATTAATATGCATGGCACTCTGCTATTCCTCCTCTTCAACTGCCACTTCCATGCAGGACTAGATTAGTCCTGCATGGAAGATTAGTAAATCTGGGGGATTGTGTAAGCCACTACTAGGTATTGGAAAATAAGGAGTCAGTTTCACCAATTAACCTAGTTGCTTTATCGGCATAAGCTTCTAATACCTATATATTTTATACCTGTATTACAGTCTCTTGTGTTTATAACTATAGCAATACAGAAAGAAAAAAGGGGGGGACCATATGTTGGTCTATTAATACTAATTGAACAGAATAGCGTGACCTAGAACATTTTAACAATCCATTCCTACAGTGTATGTGGTCATACAAAGATTTGAATCATAGTATCATAACTATCATTGCAACTGAGTCCGATTATATTGCTTTAAATCTGCATCAATGAGAATACCTAATATAGATTAAAGTTGTTTAAGCATGAAAGCAACAGAAGGAAAAGGAGTCTCAATCCTATATATATCTTTGCATTCAGAATATTAAAGAAATTGGTTGTTTAAGTAGTCAAATATTAATATATTATCATTTAGGACATGCTATCAAAAGAAAGAATGGTATCCAGTCAGACTTCAGTGTTTCAGAGCAACAGACATACAATAGCATTAAAATGCAATTTTCCTCATTAGACTAGTAAAATAATCACTCCATTAAAGTCCTAGCTTGTTAAAAATACATATAGTGATTCCATACCTTTAGATGCATAAATGAAAAAAAAACAACAAAAAAACAGTTACTTTTTCTTCTAGTTTCATTTTCAGCTTTACTTCCTGGTTTCTGAGTCATTTATGAGTTCAAAGGTCATGTGATGTCATTGCTCACTGTATTCCTGCCTCCAGCTTCTCTAGCTTGCTGCTAGTTCCCTGTAGATGCTCGTGCACATGAAGAAACAGTCACATAGGCTTAGAAAGGGCATTTTTGGTGGGAATTTCAAACAAGTAAGATTTCTCCATTCTAAAGAAGTATAAAAAGTGTATGAGCAGCCTCCATGGTGAAAAAAAAAACATGAGCAGCCCTTCTCTAAAAATGTTGGGAAAGTAAGATTTTCCCCATAGATCAATAATTTAAATTACATCCCTTAAACTAAATTAGGTTAAGAATTAAAATTAGAGTATTTAGTTAATGTAAAGCACTGAATGTTGATATATTACACTAAGAAATGCAGATTTTAAGTAAAGACATATATATTAATCATGATATGAACATCTTTCAAAAATGTCAAGAGGAAACAAAACTATCTTAAGTAAACCATCTCCTAAGGGCACTTTTGTTGTGGGGATTCCATACATTGTAATCATAACAGACTAAACATTAAACTCTAAAGTGTTACCCCACCACTAACACACATGAAAGTTTTACTTTGGAAATCATCAATTAATAGTAAGATAGCATGACGTTTGTATCCCAAATGAATATATAATGAAGTTAACTGCACCTCAGTTGTAGTAAACATAGGGTATGAAAGAAGAAAAAAAAAAAAATATATATATATATATATATATATATATATATACATACAAACACACATATATATATATATATATATATATATATATATATACACACACACACACACACACACACACACATATATATATATATATATATATATATATATATATATATATATATATATATATATATACACACACACACACACACACATATATATATATATATATATATATATATATATATATACATACATACATACACATACACACATACATACATGTATGCATACATAAATATATGCCTATGCAAAATAACGACCTTTGTTTTGTATATGTATTCCAATAAAATATTATGTAAAATAAAGACACTTTACCTTTGATTTGTGTATATATTCCAATAAAGCATTAAGTAAAGAGTTCTGCAAGAAAGTATTTAGTGTTATTTGATAACAATCCTATTTGTCTTTTAATGTTTTATTTGCACTTTCTTTGGCAGTCCAAGTGTTCTTAGTTGCATGTCTTTTCAGACTCTGTGTAGACCATTCCATGTCCTCTATATCAGTTAGTATTTTTTCTTGTAAATAAAGTCCAAAGCCTCTGACAAAGAGCTAAAGATCTTCTCACCTTCTGGTAAAAATATTTTTATCCTGGAGGGAAAGAGAATTTGTGCTTTGATGTTAACTATTTTTAAGAGATTTTTATCAAGGGAACACATTCTTTCCTTCTAGATATGACAGAAGAAGTATAGTCATTGTCAAAATTAATGAGTTTGTCCTTTGTCTTGATGGGAGAATTATTCCATGCAGACTTCAGAACCAAATCCTTATCTTGGGAGGATAAAAATCTTACAATGATGGATCTGGGTTTAGGAGAAACTGTTGTTGAAGCAGGTTTTGCTAGAGACCGGTGAGCCCTCTCTATACCGAAGGAAAGGGCTTCAGGAAGATTTAGTGCTGTTGTAAGCCAGTTATTAAGAAAGTGTATCACATCAGTTCCCTATTCCTTTTCTGGTACTCCATAGAGTCTAATGTTTCTCCGTAACCTACTTTCTAGGTCTTCCAGCTTTTCTTTTAGTTTTGTATTCTGTTTCAAAAGAAACTCATTTTGACTTTCACATTCCATCAGTATGCCATCCATATCTGTTACAGATTCCTTGATAGAAGCAATTTGTTCAGAATGCTCTTTAGCCATTTCACTAAGAATGTCCAGCTGTTTACTACAGTCTTGTTTAATAGTATTTATTTTATTCTCTAGTTTGTCCATTTTTATAGATCTTAAATAGTAGTTATTAATGTTTGCAGCTCATTCTTTACCACACTGTCCTGATGAGTGTTCTTCGAGTTACTCATACTTGTATTTCTTGAGGAAAAACTTCTTGACAGGAAAAAATAATAAAAACTTATGTTTTAGTACAAATTTTTGAAAAATAATAAAGGACCTATATTCACGAATCCGTTGATATACTTTTGGATTAGTATTTCCAAAAATTAGATTAAATTTCCTGTCAGAATAAAAATGTTATTAGCAGAGCTAATGTTCAGTGCTGCTAGTAGGCTGGCATCTTGGCCACGCCCCCATAATTTAGCTTCTTGAAAGAATCCTTTAGACTTGTATGTCACTGTACAGTTTTCAGTAATTTTAGAGAAGAGCATTTGGTACTGAGAAAGTGTTTCTTTGATTTTCTCTTCTCTGGGAAAGGAATATAAAGAGAGCTGGAGGGCAGAATAGCTAGTCTCCTTGCTTCTAACTGGAGTCTGCCAAGTCATCTGAAACAGAAAAAAGAGCAACATCTTTCAGGACTTCATTCTGTTGATACCAAAAGGCAAATCTTTTTATAAATGTGCTTCATTAATTGCATAATGGATATTTAGAAATATTTAGACAGAGTTGTAATGCTTGTTTTTACAGCAGTAACAGACTGTCTTTGTTGCAAGTATAACCAGAATGCCTCAGAAAACCAAGCTTATAGTAGGACCTTAGCTGACCTTTGAAAATTAATTGTTCATGGTTTCTATATAGCATTAGACCCTTAGCCTTAGTAATGAGCTGCAGATGGGAGTAAAGTCTGAATTTTCCATTAAAAGCTATTTATATCTTTGTAATAGGAATTATTGTAAAGAAAAAAAGTCTGTAAATCAAAAGTCAAATCAAAAATAATCTCACCTGCTTTATTTTAGTAACACTGTTACTGCCTTTTGTACCTTTTTATGGTTATTTACATTTTGCTAGATACTGCAGTGTGTGCTTTAACCATAACTTTTGCAGTTCAGTCAAGGTCCTGAGACTGCTATAATACATTGTAATAGAATAATGACAGCATGTGACAGCGTAAGGCACCAGTATTTGGGGGTGGAGCGTAGTGGTAAACTCTTACACTGTGTGTTGCCGGATACATGGGAATATAATGGGTCAGCCAAATGCAGTGCAGCCTGAATGGGGACACTACTAACAGGACATGATCATAGGACATGAAACTACTAGATGTTAAGCTATATTGTAAACCCATAATAAAGAAGGGAAGTAGATTTGTATTATATCTAAAATACTGGAGAAGATATACAATAAATGAAGTGTTGCACTTGGAGAGAAAATGGGGGTAACTCAGTTTTTGCCAATGCGACTAGAAGAGGTAATTGGCAAGAAATCTCTGGTGAGCTTCTATAGTATACGGGCCACCAAATGTATGAAGATAATACAGCAAAGCTTGTATCCTAAATTATAAAAAGGATAGAGAAAGTGATTAGAAAAAGGAGAGAGAAAAGTGACTTATAATAATGGAAAAAATTTAGTTTTTAAACTGAAAACTGGAATAGTCCAGATCTGTGGTACAGAGGCAGAGCAACCTAGTAGAGATAGTACTAATGAAGGGCTTCAGTGGAATATAATGAATGTACAGAGAAGAAAGGGTTTGTTGGATCATAGCATAAGTTCATAGGAAATTACTAGGCTAATGGCCCAGGGGCCCTTGCAAGCCTAGCCAAGTTTTACGTTTATTTCCACAATCAGCACCTATTTCCCCTGTCCAAGAGGGACACAGGTGTAACCCCCAGGGTGAATTTATGGTTACCCCATCTGATCATCTAGATTGTATTTGAAGAGGGGCAGTGAGGTGCTCTGTTTTACATGAAGTAGGGGTCTGTTCCAAAGGTCTGATATCCTCAAGGAGACAAATCTGTCCCTCCAGCAGGTTCGATTAATGTTGTTTACCAGGTTAAGGTCTTGAAAGTGACTAATCTGTGTGCCATTTGACTTGTGGATATGCAGCATTTCCAATAAAGCAGGGTCAAAGATTGTCTTATATGCAAGGCAGAGATCACCTCTTAGTAGTTTGTATGAAACAGAATAAATTGACAGTGACTTCAGATGATCCACATAGGACAGATGCTGACGACCTTGAAATTTCCTTGTGGGGAACCTTTGTGGTCTCTTTAATTGCTGCAGGTGCTTGGAAAGGTACATACCAAAACAGGCATCATACTCAATTATTGGCCTGATGAGGGAAGAGTACAGGGAGGTTATAACGTCTTTTTTTCTTGAGGCAATGCTCTTACTTATGAAATGAGCAAATATAGAATGCCATTCTTACTAATGTAGAGACATGGTTATCAAAGGTAAGGTTGCTGTCAACCTGTGTGCCCAGGTCTCCCACTACTGATTATGTATTTGGGGTAATGCTATTGATGTGGCAGTTAGCAGGAACATAGCTCTTACCGAAAGGGATGATAACACATATTTTTTGCATTGAGTTTAAGGCCATGACTTTGGCACCGATCATTTGTTTGTGTAAGATCCTCTTGTAGGATGTTGACATTGTTTGGAAATTTTATGACCACTCCCAGTTTGCAGTCATCAGCAAACTTTTTCAGCCACAGAGCTTTAGTTTTTTGCTTGTACGTCAGATAAATAGATTCCAAACAGTAGAAGTCCCATGACTGATCCTTGTGGAACAACACTGATTACAGGTCTGCTGTTTGAGGTGGCGTCCCCTATTTTGACTATATGGGTTCTATCAGTGAGCCAGTTAGCAACGCATCTAATGATATATGGGTTGATACCTAGCTGGGTGAGTTTGTCAGTGATACCTGAGTAGGGGATAGTGTCAAAAGCCTTAGATAAGTCTGGATAGGCTGTATTCACAGATTTCCCCTCATCCAGGGCTTTGATGCTGTCTGAAAGAAGTCCACCAGGTTTAACAGGTACGATTTCCCTTTGACATATCCAAACTGAGTACGGTCAAGTGTTTGGAGATTACCTATATCTTTGCTGATAAGGTTCATGATGATTTGCTTCATGGCCTTGCAGATAAAGCTAGTCAGGTTAATAGGTCTATAGTTTCAGGGGTCAGTGGAAACACCACCTTTATGCAAGGGGATAGCAGTGGCTGTTTTCCTTTCAGCTGGGATGAAGCTGGTAATTAGAGTATGATTGAAAAGAGTACCCAATGGTGCTGCTAATTTTTGTTGGAGCCCATGTAGGACACAGCCTATATTATCAGGTCCCATTGATGCTGTGTTTTCTGCCTTAGAGAGGTTGTTTATAACCTGCTCTTTAGAGAAACAAGGTAGGGGACAGGGGGTAGGGATGTCATGGGGTAAGTGTGGTGGGGACAGGGGAGTGAAGTTTTCACAGAATCTGTTGGCTAACAGGTTAGCTATGTCTCATCCTCACAAATGAAAAATGGATTATAGAGTTAAATGTTGAAGAAACACTGAGTAAGAGTACAAATAAATTATGTGAAAGAAGCAGAGAACAATAAAAATATAGGTCTGGGACTTTGAAATCACTTGAAAGTAAGTAACAATAGAAAAAAATAGAAGGGTAAGTGGGGACAGAAAATGTTGAAGAGCTGTTGGGATGCATTAAATGTGGAATACAGAAGGCAGTAAGAAACTGTATCAGGATGAGAAAATATGGTAGACAACCAGATTTTCTGAAGAAAAAAAGTAAAAGATAAGATAAATAAATAAGCAGCATTACAGCAACTAAACAGTGCTACGTTGGCTCACCTCTTGGGCCACTGTGGAATGCTGAAATATGCAAATTAAATGTGGTCAAAGTTCCAAACTACAGGGTCTGATGCTAGTGTGCTACTGAATCCTGACTTACAACATCAAAGAGTTGTGTTATTTTAATAGAATTATTTAAATAGAATGTTTGGCTTGGACACTAATTGCTGATAAAAAAGACCAGGTTCTAAAGTCTTTAGTTTTGGCAGTACATTTGTTTTGTTTAGGTATCATATGGTATCCAGCGGGTCTATATTATGATATCGCACGCTCACAACAGCGAACAACAAATAATCGACCCCATGTAGGTGAAAGCTTACAATGTCAAAACCTCAGCCAAAATAAAAAAAAAAACCCTTTAAAATATTACATAATGTGGGGGAGCTTTGCCCCCCCACACACACACACACACACCCGACATGTGGGGCTGTGCCCCCCACACCCCCTACTTAAATATACCAACTCTAAGATCGCACTACAGTGCCAAAAATGGCAAAGTAATGAAAGCAGCCAACCAAATTCCTTCCCAGGGAAAGAATTTGCTGAAAAGCTGCTTTGCTATTTTGCCTTTTCGCGCTTTTCGATTCGATGACACATTCGACAAACTGTATCTGCGACATCATAATAGGGAACTGTATCCAGCCACCCTTGAAAATCAAAGTAATGTTTTTCATTTTTGTGGTAGGAGGGTTATTTAAGGGTTGGTTAATACAACACATATATGCTGCTATCATAGATGCATTTATATTGCATGTAAGAGGGATTTCTGTCTAGTAGCCCTCAACTTAAAAAAAAAATAACACAGTGGAATAATTAAGCTCTCAGATAACTGCACAAACAGTATCACAAAGTAAACCATTTATATTGTGAAAGAATAAGTACCTTCGGTCACATTTTCCAGGTCATAGATTCATGGGTTTATAGGTGATTACTAGGCTAATGGTCATATTGGGCCTTTTTAATCCTGGTCATGTTTTCCCATACATGAACATGATTCAATGCCCCCATGATAATATTAAGGATAGGATATACGCTTGGACAATGGGTGATTGGCAATATTCGTGACAGGATATAGGGCTGGACAATGTACGATTGGTAATATTCGTGACAGGATACAGGCTTAGACAATGGATGATTGGTAATATTCTTGCCAAGATATAGGCTTAGACAATGGGTGATTTCTGAGTAATCATATTGCTTTCCTTCATAGTGGAAACTATTTTAAAACAACTGCAAAAAGCTGTTTATGGCAGAATAAGGTGCCTAATGTTTTAACATGGTAGCCAAAAACTTGCTTCAAACTCTTGTTGCCAGCAGGAGAAAGCTGTCAGAATTATATTTTGATCACAAAACACAAAAAAAAGATAGAAGACTTATAACTTCAGCAAACCAGTAACTGAGTTATTTAGCAGTTTCTCAAACTATCCATGAACAGTAAATGGATTCATTGAAAAGCCACCATTCCTGAGATCTTTATTGTGTAATAAATGTTCCTTCTTGCAAGACAAAAACAGCACTATACATACCTTATTCAGACATAAGCAGTAGTGGCGCAACACTACCACGTTCAATGCTTATCAGATCAGTATGGTAAACTGTAGAGATGAGAACTGCACAAAGACTAGTTTCCACTGAATTAACTGTCACATCTGATGCAACATTCTTTCAGTAATGTGAAAGCTGTATCAAGGAAGCAGATGTTAAATGTTCTGAAATGAAATAACAGTCCATGTAATTGTTAAAGAGGAGAAACATGTCAATTAGATCAAATAAATTCTTCCATAACTGAAGAACTAATTCAAGTACTGAAATCTGAAGGAAAATTACAAGTGACTCAAATGTCCAATGGCAGAAGCAGTGCTGCCATCTTGGGATGCTTAAAGCCTGGAATCCTATAAATGGTCACCAACCATACTATAGCCTTGTGGTACATAAGCAACATGGCCAGAATACCTCTGTCAGCTTACCCTGCTACAGAGGGGATCTAGCATAACCCAGGGGACAACAGCTACTGGCAACTTACACCCAATGGATGGGCAATATGGAAGTAGATAGGTTTGAAATGAGTATAACAATATGCTCAATAAATAGGAATTTCTACACTTCCTGTACAGTAGGGAAATTCCAGAGACAGATCTACTTACATCTCAAGACAAAATATTATATCAAGAACCAAAACTCTACAGTGAATGATTACCTGATGTGTACTCACCAACTACCTTAATTAAAAAACTGCTAAAAAAAATGAAAAAGGCCATCATCCTTATAGTGCTGTTCCATCTAAGGTGCTCATGATTCTTCCTCCTAAGACAGATGGTAATGCAGTTGTTCTGTTTTCCATGTAGAGCTGATCTTCTGATCCAGCATGGAGGAATGTGCCTCTATTCAAATCTCATCATCTCCTACTCTCCTACTCCATTTCCTACTCTGCTCTTCACATCCCTCCTTATTTTTATTACACCCTGCTATTCCCTTTCAGTATCACCTGATTCAAATGATTCAAAGAGGATATTCATAACTGTGGGCAGTACAGAAGTATCAAACTCCTGTCAGACTGCATTAAAGTTCCAGAGAGGGTAACTAATAAATGAATAAGTAGATTAATGGAAAGGAAGATAGGAGATGAGCAGTTCATATTCTGATCATGATGCAGTGCAACTGACCCAATGTTTACAATGAGACAGATCATTGAGAAAACATTAGAGATGAGGAAAGAGTCCAATTGGGCATTCCTAGACGTGGTGTAAGCATATGACAAGGTTTCAATAAAACAAATTTGGGCACTCCTACAGTGGATCAAAGTCCCACAAACAGTAGAATTAATGCAAGCTATGCACAAGCACCCAATGACTCAAGCATGAACAGTGTCTGGTCTCACAGAGGGGTTCCCAGTGGGAGTGGGTGTGCATCAGGGTTCAGCTCTGAGCCCACTCCTGCTCATACTGGTGATGGACAGATCAATAAAGTTGCTGCATGCAGATGATGAGGCATTACAGACAGACTTTGAGCAAGAAATTCAACAAAGCCTAGGGGAATGGATATCAAAACTGAAGACACATGGGATGGAACTGAGTACACATAAGACAGTTGTAATGGTAGCAAATGTTGGACATCAGAAGAAGTTGAGAATTGATACAGAAGGAAAAATAGTGGAACAGGTTAACAGCTTCAAGTTTCTGAAAGGGGTGGTTGAGGAGAAAGGAAGTCTGAATGAGGAGGTCAAAGCTAGAATCAGAGGGGTTGCAGCAAACTGGCACAGGGTGTCAGGGGGGTGGATGAGAGAAGAATGCCAAAAAAGCTGAAAAATAAGGTATAGTAGACAGTGGTGCAACCACTACTACTGTATGGTATAGAAACCTGGACAGTAAAGGCAGAACAACTGAGGAAGGAAGAAGTGATGGAGATGAAATGCCTAAGATGGGTGGTAAGATGTACACTGTGGAACAGATGAAGAAATGGGGACATAACAGCAGAAGCCAAAGTAGCTCCAATTGCAGAAAATGTCAAAGAGCGCAGATTACAGTGGTTTGGGCACATGTGCAGAAATGCAGAAGACAATCTGGTAAATAAAATTTGGGATAGAGAGGAGGAAGGCAAGAGGAAATGAGGGCATCCAGCAAAGTGATGGATGGATTGTATGAAAGAAGACTTGTGACAGTCAGGCATGAGTGTTAAAGAAGGTAGGACAGTGGTATTGAAATGAGAGAGATGGCAACAGTTGACACAACACCCCAACCCATGTAGAAAATGGAAAAAGAGGGTTGATGGTGATGATGATGATGATCTCCTGGTCCCCTACCCTAATTTTCTCTCCCCTCTTCCTTCAGTATCTCCCTGTACCCAGCACAAGCATATTGACTACTTATAGCCTCTCATCATAACACTAATCCTACATCTTTTTACTATAACCTAAACTCACGCAACCTATCTACCAATCACCTGTTTAATCGACTATCACATCCACTGTGTGATCCAACCACTTTCTTTGCTGACAACTCTACCTATTACCCTAGTGTTGTCTCACAATCTTATCTGTTTACCTTCCTCTTCCTACCATTGCTGTATAAATATAACTTACACTAAGATGTTTCTTAAATGTTTTTTTCCTGCAATCTGCTCTCTCAAATTAATTTCTGTTTTCTTTCCTTTTACTTTTTTGTTTCAAATATTGTTGCATTCATAAATTAGAGTTTATTCATGACACACACAAAAAAATATCTATTGGTATATGCTGCTGTATTTTGTAAAACTCTAGGGGGAATTTACTAAAGCCTACATGGGTTTTTTTCTGTGCAGGTATTGGACAGTGCTGCTTACATGAGGGTGAACATTTTTAGATTCAGTAAGTGCTGCTGTGCAATGCACACACATGCGCCAACACGGAAACTTCTGTGGCAAGCAAATCACCTCATAAGCAGGTGAATCTCGTGCAAATGAGGCAGGCAGAGTGATCCAGCAAGCAGATAGGCATCTGTTTAGACCCTGTGTCAGTGTCTGTAGTGTACGTGGAAAATTCCATATTCAGGAATGTAGACAGACAAAAGGGGTTGTAAAAATATAGATGTGTGGACAGATATGTCATACCAACATACACATATGAGTGAAACTATTATGCTGTATGTCGGAAAAATTAAAGGAAATAAGTTAAATTATTTTTTTTTAAATAATCTGAGCATGTTTGCATGGTGTGCCACAGTGTACAAACATGCTTTATAGAAAATTAAAAAAAAATGGAAAAAAGTGAATATTATGTGACAGAAATGTATTACAGGACTGTGCATGGATTCCCTACAATGGTGCATTGGTGCTGTTGCTAATCTGGTTGGGCTATGAAGGGTGTAGTTTCCAGGATGTGAGCACAGATACCTATGCAAATGAGGTGGAGTTACTAAATAGCAGAAGGGAGTAATCATGTCCGCATATCCCCTTCATGTAGGCTCAGACCCATGTTGCTTTTTACACAGGATGTAGCTGACACCAGGGGTGTGTGTCTACTGACTTCTAAGCTTATAAGCTTAGGTGTGCATGTTTGCACAGCATGCCACCCTAGCTGAGCGTGTCCTTTAAGGGTGGTGTGTCCAGTAACTTCTAAGCACTGTTTACCTTCCCTATGCATGTTTGCATGGCGCACTGCCATGTGGAGCATATCTGAAAAAATGTGTTTAACTAGTTTTGAACCTTGAAAAAAAGTTTTCATTTACTTGAAAAAGTCCAGCACTTTAGCAGGGTAAAAGCGCTTGTATTTTGTTTTACAAATTAAATAGTTTATAGCCTGTTCTAGTGTGCCCAGACCATTTACTTTTTCCTGAATTTATTGGTTTGATAGTCTGAGTGTTTTGCCAATTCTTTTATTACTAGTTTTGAACCTTGTTTAAGCTAAATAGGGCCATTAAATGGTGTTAATTGTATTGTAGGCAGGTAGAATGCTTCATAACTAGCCAATCACACATTCTGCACCTACAGCAGAGCTCTATAAAGTATGCATGTGCCATACATTCTGATTTTCCCCAATACTCTGGGCCATTGGGGTACAGACTTGAGAATTTTAACTGAGAGAATACTATGGACTGCTGTAGGTCTGCTACATCTGTATGTGCTAGATGCTGAAGTCAGTGCTGCTGCTGACAATAGGCCTAGACAGAGAATGAGAAGAGTGTTCAGGCCCAGGGTAACCTTCCAGGAGCTACATGAGCTGGAGATTGTAGAGCACTACAGGGTGGACAGGACATACTACAAGAACTCACTGAGATCTGTTGCCCTCAACTCAGGCCAACAGAGGGGAACCCATACCAGTGGAAACAAAGGTATGTGTAGCCCTTAGGATACTAGCTACAGGTACTTTCCAAAGATCAACTGGGGATATGATGGGGTCTCCCAGGCATCAGCATCCAGTGTACTCCACCAGATCCTAGATGCTATGCTACCACATGCCAGTGAGCACATTTCTTTTCCCTCATCACTGAGGTGAGCGCCAGCAATATGCAGCACTTCTACCATGTAGCAAACTACCCTGAAGTATCGGGTGCCATAGATTGCATTCATGTACACACCAAGGCATCACCCGATGAGGAGGGTAGACTCTATGTCAACCACAAGGGGTATCACTCCATCAACTGCCAAGTCATGTGCAATGCCCAAGGGATTATCATGAATGTATGTGCTGGCAGCCCTAGCAGTTATCACGACTCCCATATCTGGCATGCATCATAGCTGTACGAGATGTTTGCTAGGGAGGACATCCCACACGACCATTTACTGGGGATACTGGCTATGCCCTGGAACCATGGATGAAGATACCCATCAGAAATGCACAAATGCCCATGGAAGAATGCCATAATGAGGCACATGCACAAACTAGGAACATCATAGAGCATATGTTTGCACTTCTGAAGTCACGGTTCTGGTGCCTCTATATATCTGGTGGACTCCTGCAGTACTCTCCAGACACATGTGCACATATGTTCACAGTATGTGCTAAGCTACAAAATATGATCCTGCAGAAAGAGCTGCAGCAGGATCAGCAAACGAAAGGGATAGACAGCACCCCACCAGTGCCTAGATCACCACAACCATATTCACAGGAGGACTTGGAGGAGGAACCCCTGATGATGTCCCTGCAGGCAGACATAGGCATGCCCAGTACGCTCTGGCTTTGGCTAAGAGACCATGTATTGCACATTCACTGATAACCTGGGGGCCTAGGGACTGACACCTTA
The DNA here is from genome assembly GCF_019279795.1 of Protopterus annectens. Taxonomy (NCBI): domain Eukaryota; kingdom Metazoa; phylum Chordata; order Ceratodontiformes; family Protopteridae; genus Protopterus; species Protopterus annectens. The sequence continues at coordinate 468,930,024 of NC_056746.1, forward strand.
CTCCTACTCACATACATATATTAACACTGATGCCAGGCAACCCACACAACCTGTACCTATCCATGTATTGACTGTGTACTGCTTGCATCAGACAGAGTTAGCCCTGAACTACAGTTCTGTCAACTGCTGCATTTGCAAGATAAGTCCCTAACCTACACACTACTTGTAAGGATTACTATAATATGGTATTGTATGCATGGATCTGTTGCATTTATGCAAGGAAATATAGTGAACTATTTGAACAAAACTAACACAACTAACCACATTGGACTACAGTTACCCAGTCCATTAGCATGTGTTCCTTAATATTTACTAGGCCTCATGGTTGGAATATGCACTACATCAGTCAAGGGAGATGTTAAACAGTGGGTCACATGATAGTTAGACAACTGTGTATCCCAGCAGAACATGTGGTGTTGTTCCCCCACACCCAACATGGCAGTTGTCCCATATAACCACTTTAACAGTAGGTTATCAATGGTATATCAGCAGTCCAGGCAATCTTAGAGCAGTAACACAGAAATTGATCACACATTGTATGTCTCACTTAATGCAGGAATAACAAATTACATATGCATGCCGTTTATTGTGTGATGAATGACTCCTCACTGGTTGGCAGCTTGTGTGGCTCAGTGTACTCCAGAAATTAGTATGGCTGATGCTGTTGATGGTTCAAATCTGGAAGAATCCACATCTTTTGCATGGGAGTTATTATTATGTTGGTGTTTTCACACACTGCCAGTCTGTGTGTGGTGTAACATTATGAACCTCTGTCACATTTTAATTACATCAGACAGCTGGAGAATGCCATTGACATTTTGAGTGAAGTGCAGTACTGCAAAAACAGGGACAGATGCCAGTGTCTGTAGCACACAAAATCCCAGACCAGAGTGCAGATAGGGTGTGGGCTGGAGTCACGTTATAAGTACTGACATTCCAACTGGCATGCCCATACACTTAGTTAAACTGAGTGCAATCCTGTTTCCCCTTCATCAAAATGACCTGTTATGTATAGATGTGTCTATACACAATACATACATATATGTATACGTATCCGTCTGTTACTATCTCTGTCGCACATACACAGTATATCTATTTTCCAATAGATATAGACCTATATATGTATATGTCTATATATATATATATATATATATATATATATATATATATATATATATATATATATATATATACACACACACACACATATATATATCTATATACATATATATATATATATATATATATATATATATATATATATATATATATATATATATATGGGTCTACCTGAAAACCCCGATAATGTAGAACGCCGACAATGAGAACACTGACACCAGAAGATCGACAACAGAGAAGACCGACAGTTGAGAATTCCGACGCTGAGAACACCGACATGCTAAGGTAAGTGTGCGATAGGGACGGACGTTAGGGTCAGGATGTGGGTAAGGTAAGTGTGCGATAGTGACGGAGTTTAGGTTTAGGGGTGGGTTAAGTGAGTTAGGGTTAGGGTGCGGGTAAGGTAAGTGTGCGATAGTGATGGACTTGAGGGTTAGGGGTGGGTTAAGTGAGTTAGGGTTAGGGTGCAGGTAAGGTAAGTGTGCAATAGTGATGGACCTTAGGGTTAGGGTTTGGGTTAAGGTTAGTGCATAGATAGTTGTGTTTGTAAGGTTTAGTGTAGGTTTGTAAGGTTTTTGGTGTGCTTGTATTGTGTGTGTGTGTTTTTAGGAAAGGTATTTGTTTTGTTGTTTGTCGGGATTTTGGTTTGTCGGGCATGTGAAGTTTCGTGTTTTTGAACTTTTTTTTTTCGGTGCTTTCATGTCGGTTATCTCATTGTCGGTGTTCTGCATTGTCAGCGTTTTCAGGTAGACCTATATATATATATATATATATATATATATATATATATATATATATATATATATATATACATACACATATGTGTGTGAAACAACTGTGAATCCCTCACTGGCTATCAAACTGCAATGTTTATACACTTTCTGACCCTGTAAGTTGCTGCTGTCTTCCAAACTGCCCTCTTCTACAAGGCCTGACGTAATCTACCCAAAGAATACCAGTTGCCATTATAGCATTAGGCTTAAGCCATGGTGCATGCCAAAAGTAGTATGATCTATAGTGTGGAGGAGTAAATAGGTAGGGGTTCTAATCTCACTTCAGGTTATTTGGTGCATATGTGTGCGTGTATGTATCCCCCTACCAAACAACTGAGAATCCCTCATTGGCTACCAAACTGCAATAGTTATTAACTTTTCACCCTGTAATCTGCTGACGTCTTCCAAACTGCCCTCTTCTACGACACCTGATGATGTCATCTACCTCAAGATTGCCAGCTGCCATTGTAACATCAGACATAATCCATGGCACATGTGATAAGTAGTGTGATCTATAGTGCGTATATGCCAATATGCATAAATATGATCACCTCAGTAACGTAGGAAGAGGTTGGGTTTTTCAGACTTTTATTTGTAGCAGGTGATGTGACCCTCAAAATATCTGACCATAACTAGGCCTGCTGATGTCTACAATCATAATATGTCCTAAACGGATAATACTATTAGACATGGTGTGTTATGTGCATCACATACTGTGATCTGTAGAGTGTACAATTACATAGGTAAGTATTCTAATCTACTACAGCCAACTTGCATTATGCATGTGCCGTGCCATGTCCTGTAAGCAGTAATTCGAAGTGGCACTACCCTCAATATAGACATGTTTGTGTGTGTGGCTGTTAGGGCATTTACATCAGCTTATGGCACCATAGGACATTTGAACCTCACTATTATAATGGCCATACAGCTATCACAATTGTAGACAACTTTATACCATTATTTACATGATCAGCACATATTGCCCTAGTACAAGAGGGACATAGGCAGAAGCCCTGTGGTGAAATGACTGTCGCCCAGCTAATCATACAGATGGCGTGTGCTGAGGTGCACTGAGGTGCTCTGCTTGCCATTAGCCAGGGTTCTCTTTCAAAGGTGTGTTAAAGTCTGCTAGAGAAATCTCTCCCACCAGCATGTAGTACTTTAGAGTGATTAATCCCTCTACTATGCCTTTACAATCAAGTAGGGTCGCACATTGCCCCATATGCAAGGCAGAGACCACCTCTATATATCTATATGCCACAAGCTACAATGACACTCATTTTAGATGATCCTCATTGAACACATGCTGAGGATGTGAAGTTCCTTTGTGAGGGACCATACTGTTGTGTCCAAGTGCCAGTACTGCTTGGAAAGGTCCATTACCAAATGGCCATTGCACTCAGATATTGGCATGCAGAGGGAAGGGTACATGGAGGTCATGCGTATCAGTTACATATGATTCACATATGATTCCCATCATACCACTGGGGACACATGGTGATTTCAGGCACATTAGGTTTAAATCTGTGTGGCCAGGTCTGTGTGCCCAGTTCTTTCACACCTAAGTATGTACATCACATGTTGTGACTGATGTGCTACTTATCAGGTACATATGTTTTAGTGATGGAAAAGATACTACATATATATTTGCATGGAGTTTATGGCCATTACTATGTCAATGGGCATTTGTTCATCAATACTCTGTTGTAGAATATTGACATAGGTTCATAGGTTGATACTAGGCTATCTGCCCTAGGGCATTTACAAGCCTATCTAGAGTGTGTTTGGCTTTTGCCACCCTTCTTAGATTAGTTGACTGTGCCTCTGTATAGTAGGTCACAGAAGATAGCCCATTTAAGGTTTGTTTACCATGCCTTTGTCTAGCAGTGACACAGAAGAGATCCCGGGGGTAAATTTATGATCTCCCATCCAAATGAACTCACAGACTCTATGAGTGCTCACAGTTTGCAAGCATCAGCCAGCATTCCTAGCCACAGACATTCAGTATTTGCTTGTATTATGGTTAAATGGATTCCAAGCAGTAGAGGACCCAGGACTGAGCCATGTTGAACATTGCTGCTTACACATCAGATATTGGAGGTGAATGTCCCTATGTTGAGTATGTGTGACATCAATGGGCCACTTGGTGACTCCTACAATGATAGTACCATGGGTGCCTAAGTGGGTGCTTTCTAAATGATGCCTGAGTGGGGGATATAGTCAGATGGGTTGACTTAGTCCAGGGAGTTGTATGCCCTGAAGTCCCCTCACTCAGGTCCTTCATGACTGTCTCGGAAATGTTCACCATGTTCAACAGTCATGATCCCCCTGGCAGACATCCAAACTGTGTACAGTCAACTGTGTGTAGATTGCATATATGTGTGCTGATCAGCTCCATGATGCCTGTCTCTATGGCCATACAGATATGGATACCCAGTCAAAGAGGTCTATAGTTCTGGTGGTCAGTGCATGCATCACCCCTGTGCAAGGGTGTAACAGTTGCCGTTGTCCATTCAGCTTTGATGCAGCCATTGGTTTCAGTATGATTGCAAGGTGTTCCCAATGGTGTTTGTAATACTTGTCAGATTCCATGTAGGATGCAGCCTGGGATGTTAGCATGTCCAATAGACGCTATGTATCTTCCATAGAGAAGCCATTTATGACCCGTTCTGTAGATGTGAAAGCTATGGGACAGGTTGTAGAAATGCCATGTGTTACATGTGGTGGGGATAGGGGAGTGAAGTTGATGCAGAACCTATGGGACTACAGGCATGAGTAGCTTATAGAGTATACACTGACTACTATGCTGTTACAATCCATTGCATTAGGATTAGCCATTGTGCATGATCTATATTAAGAAGGTAGGGGTTCTAATCTCACTTCAGGTTATTTGGTGCATATGTGTGCGTGTATGTATCCCCTACCAAACAACTGAGAATCCCTCATTGGCTACCAAACTGCAATAGTTATTAACTTTTCACCCTGTAATCTGCTGGCGTCTTCCAAACTGCCCTCTTCTACGACACCTGATGATGTCATCTACCTCAAGATTGCCAGCTGCCATTGTAACATCAGACATAATCCATGGCACATGTGATAAGTAGTGTGATCTATAGTGCGTATATGCCAATATGCATAAATATGATCACCTCAGTAACGTAGGAAGAGGTTGGGTTTTTCAGACTTTTATTTGTAGCAGGTGATGTGACCCTCAAAATATCTGACCATAACTAGGCCTGCTGATGTCTACAATCATAATATGTCCTAAACGGATAATACTATTAGACATGGTGTGCTGCGTGCATCACATACTGTGATCTGTAGAGTGTACAATTACATAGGTAAGTATTCTAATCTACTACAGCCAACTTGCATTATGCATGTGCCGTGCCATGTCCTGTAAGCAGTAATTCGAAGTGGCACTACCCTCAATATAGACATGTTTGTGTGTGTGGCTGTTAGGGCATTTTACATCAGCTTATGGCACCATAGGACATTTGAACCTCACTATTATAATGGCCATACCGCTATCACAATTGTAGACAACTTTATACCATTATTTACATGATCAGCACATATTGCCCTAGTACAAGAGGGACATAGGCAGAAGCCCTGTGGTGAAATGACTGTCGCCCAGCTAATCATACAGATGGCGTGTGCTGAGGTGCACTGAGGTGCTCTGCTTGCCATTAGCCAGGGTTCTCTTTCAAAGGTGTGTTAAAGTCTGCTAGAGAAATCTCTCCCACCAGCATGTAGTACTTTAGAGTGATTAATCCCTCTACTATGCCTTTACAATCAAGTAGGGTCGCACATTGCCCCATATGCAAGGCAGAGACCACCTCTATATATCTATATGCCACAAGCTACAATGACACTCATTTTAGATGATCCTCATTGAACACATGCTGAGGATGTGAAGTTCCTTTGTGAGGGACCATACTGTTGTGTCCAAGTGCCAGTACTGCTTGGAAAGGTCCATTACCAAATGGCCATTGCACTCAGATATTGGCATGCAGAGGGAAGGGTACATGGAGGTCATGCGTATCAGTTACATATGATTCACATATGATTCCCATCATACCACTGGGGACACATGGTGATTTCAGGCACATTAGGTTTAAATCTGTGTGGCCAGGTCTGTGTGCCCAGTTCTTTCACACCTAAGTATGTACATCACATGTTGTGACTGATGTGCTACTTATCAGGTACATATGTTTTAGTGATGGAAAAGATACTACATATATATTTGCATGGAGTTTATGGCCATTACTATGTCAATGGGCATTTGTTCATCAATACTCTGTTGTAGAATATTGACATAGGTTCATAGGTTGATACTAGGCTATCTGCCCTAGGGCATTTACAAGCCTAGCTAGAGTGTGTTTGGCTTTTGCCACCCTTCTTAGATTAGTTGACTGTGCCTCTGTATAGTAGGTCACAGAAGATAGCCCATTTAAGGTTTGTTTACCATGCCTTTGTCTAGCAGTGACACAGAAGAGATCCCGGGGATAAATTTATGATCTCCCATCCAAATGAACTCACAGACTCTATGAGTGCTCACAGTTTGCAAGCATCAGCCAGCATTCCTAGCCACAGACATTCAGTATTTGCTTGTATTATGGTTAAATGGATTCCAAGCAGTAGAGGACCCAGGACTGAGCCATGTTGAACATTGCTGCTTACACATCAGATATTGGAGGTGAATGTCCCTATGTTGAGTATGTGTGACATCAATGGGCCACTTGGTGACTCCTACAATGATAGTACCATGGGTGCCTAAGTGGGTGCTTTCTAAATGATGCCTGAGTGGGGATATAGTCAGATGGGTTGACTTAGTCCAGGGAGTTGTATGCCCTGAAGTCCCTCACTCAGGTCCTTCATGACTGTCTCGGAAATGTTCACCATGTTCAACAGTCATGATCCCCCTGGCAGACATCCAAACTGTGTACAGTCAACTGTGTGTAGATTGCATATATGTGTGCTGATCAGCTCCATGATGCCTGTCTCTATGGCCATACAGATATGGATACCCAGTCAAAGAGGTCTATAGTTCTGGTGGTCAGTGCATGCATCACCCCTGTGCAAGGGTGTAACAGTTGCCGTTGTCCATTCAGCTTTGATGCAGCCATTGGTTTCAGTATGATTGCAAGGTGTTCCCAATGGTGTTTGTAATACTTGTCAGATTCCATGTAGGATGCAGCCTGGGATGTTAGCATGTCCAATAGACGCTATGTATCTTCCATAGAGAAGCCATTTATGACCCGTTCTGTAGATGTGAAAGCTATGGGACAGGTTGTAGAAATGCCATGTGTTACATGTGGTGGGGATAGGGGAGTGAAGTTGATGCAGAACCTATGGGACTACAGGTTAGCTATGAGTACAGACCCATTATATGTGGTAGCAATATGTATGAGTTCACTGACAATCTGGGCCTGTCCTTTGAGGTTACACATGTAACTACACCATGCATTGTGGTGCTGCTTTGTGTAGGTGGCAAATTTTGTCACTTTACTGTCTGCACAACATCACAACAACACTATGTGCTTGGTTTAGCTGAGCAGGTTGTGCCTCCCTTTTTTGGAAGGACACTCTCACCCCAACTGTCACACAGCAATGTCCACCTCTTATTGTACAGCCTGATAATGGCAGTTGTCCACCAGGCAGGTTTGCTGCCATGAGGAGCCTGTGTTCCTCCTGTATGGTACAGCTGAGTTCATGCAGTTGTAATGCTGCTGGCATAATGCATGGGTGTAGAGCTCTGCATACTTGCCTGTCCCATCAGAGAAGGGAGGTGCAGTCAAGCTATATAAACCATCCCACAAGAGGTAATAAATGGCTTTGTTGAACTATATGTCTGTATTGTCTGCAAGGGGGGTTTACTGCTGATAGTTTTAATGAGATTGACCTGTGGTCAGATCCCACCAGGGAGGACCACACATTGAGGGGCTGCAGCAGTCACTCATGTTGGTAGACACATGCTGCAATATGTTGGTTCCCCTTGAGGGATTTTACAGCACTGCTCCAGGGCACTGTAGTTAAGAACATGGACTGACAGTTGGGCAAGTGATCTTCACCATGACTAAGCAACACAGTTGTTGGTCACTTAATGCCACCCCACACCATGCTGTAATGATATATTTTGATAGACACGCGTACATGCGAATGCGCACAATGGGCGACTGGATTAATGGAGCTGCTCCTGTAGCTGGCTATTGCTTGATTATGTGCCTTTCCAGTACTGAATGTAATCTGCAGTGTCTCCAGGAAATCTCAGTGTTTCACAAAATCTGGATGTGTGTCTGTCCTTAATGAGTATGTATACAACACCTGCATTACCTTGAGCACTGTCATTTTGAGGTGTGAAGATGTGGATGAACATGCAGTCTGGTATGGCTGTGGTGCTGTGCTTAGCCTTGAACCAGATGTCCTTGACTGCACACGTCTGCATAATCCAGGGTGGAAACACATTCTACAGAGTGGGGTTCAGTGTTGCCATACTCACCGTGTAGCAGCATAACCATGATGTTGTATAAAGATGGTGTTCTCATTGCCATCTTTTCCCTGAACAGTGCATCTATGATGCATTGTGGGGATGTCAGTAGCCTTGGCCAGTACTCCAAATCTAAGGGATATGAGATAAAAACCATCACTGGTGAAGCATTATTGTCTGTTCAGCAAGGCATCCCAGGCAGACATTAAGTAGATCCCCTGACAATGACACCACACGCTAAAGCAATTATTGACTTCCATCAATTTCCATGTGTATGAAGCCATCATCCTAGGTGAGGGATAGCTGAAAGCTATGCATATAGCCACAAGAGACACAGACTGGTTATGCTCATTCATGTGTCTGCATACAGGCCGGTGACGTATGTCCCCAGTCGTACACACCTGCAGGAACTATGATGTCAATATTATGTGAATTGATATTCCTTGATTTGTGGCAATGTGTGGTAAGGCCTATTGTGTCAACTCACAAGACAGCTATCTGTGATCTTTCCCATATGTAGCTACTTGACACAGACTTCAATGTGCCTCACGTTGTAATCACCTCTGATTAAGGGGTGGGATTTTGTGTTTTGCCTTACGTATTTGACCTGTGAGAGAGTGGTGCATGCAGTATTATGTGTTCTGTGTACTCCAGAGACAGGATCTTTTGAGGTGTCTGTTTGGCAATGTTGTGGTAAGGAGCTGCACACATGCACATGTGTATGATGTGGGTGTAGGTGGTGCAGGATGTTAGCTGTGCATGTTAGCAAATGTCATTGATATATTTAATGACTACTGTTGAAGACACCATGGCAGCAAGGTTTGAAAGGCAGTCACATCTGTCACACATGTTTGTGTGTCATAGGAGTATAGGGGTGGGGACACTCCCGACATGTCAGCATCAGGTCCTGAAAAGTTAGGGTCATGCTGCCACACCCTTGGGGTTGACAGCCTGATATACAGTGTTTGTAGGCACACCTTGCAATGAAGATGTGGATGCCCATGTATGCATAGAGGATTTGCTCAACTTTACTGACATTACATTGGCTTCGCAAGCGTACGATGCCTGTCAAGTAACTAGACTGCACACTGGTTGTTGTGTGACATGATTTGAGAACACAGATATATGTTTGGGGTACATAACTGTACAGTATGGCATGCTTAGGACATGTGGCAGGTGGATACACATTGGCCAAAGGTGGCCAGTCTGCTGCAGTCGGCCTCACAGCCATGCCATGCAGATATCCAAAAGTAATCTGTTGAAGGGCAAGATGAATGACTAGATGTGAAATTTTCACCAATGATAACTCAATGCCAGTGTGCTGATTGTTACAGCAAGACTTGACATCAATGTCACTGGACATTGTACATTATATTGTGATGCTACCACTAACCCTGGAACAGCTGGCATAAACCATACAAAATCCAACTGAGTGCCCAGGTTTCTAATCAATGCATCTACCTGAAAAAGGGTATGTGAAGCCTATAGAGCCTTTTATGATGTGGGACAGCTATGTGGATGAACAAACAGGCTGTGTCCTGCTTGTCATTATGGGATTCATAGTAATATTTTGTACATGATGACAGAAAATGTATCAGAGCATGGTATCCTATGTGAGAGTTCTATTGGTGAGATCAGCAGTAATAGTTGCCAATCACTGGCAATTCCATGGACTCTCATACTTAACACAGTCTTCACAAGGTAATGTGTCCTTCCAGTACACACCACTTGAGTAGTGTCCAACTGCAGAATACCTGTGTAAAACCCCCAACTTACCTTCACAGGGTGTACATATTGTTTGTCTGCACTCTGTACAGACACTGCAGATGACTCTCTTCTTAGAACATGCTGGAAGTAACTTCACTGCTTAATTGCACAAAGGACAACTAGCATGTAGTGCTAAACAGTGTCCCCAGATCTCTGAGTCATGTGACATGAAATGCCATGAAAGGAGTTAGCACGAATATGAGCAGTAACCTGTCATACACCTACTGATAACTGGACCACACCCTGCTTGTCTAACTTGCAGACCCCATTGAGTTTTACACTATGCAATGGATGATGGAAATATTGTTCACTCTACCTACCATGGCCTTACAAGGTGTTTGACAATATTAGGCCGGCAGGCCTTGCTGGAAACTGTGTAGGTTATCTACAGAGTGTTATGTCAGCTGGTGGATAAGCAAGTGTCTGACAGTCATAATCTGGGAAGATAGCATTGGGAGACCTATGCTGTAATGACAACAGTCACCAGTGGATTTCCCCAACATCATTAATGGCATATCCCTTCTAGCCATTCCCTCTTCACAGTCACAGCCAGTGTCAGTGCCCTCTAACTGACTACATTAGCAGGTGATTGCATATCAGGAGCTGTCACTGAATCCTACACAGAACCAACAGTTATCCAGGATGGCCTGAGACACACATTCAGTTGTTGTCTGAGTCACTGACAAAAATTAAATGCCAATGACTGTGCAATACTATCCTTTGGAAAGTCACACCCTTGGGAAATATCCACACACCACACCAAACTTGAGCCATTACTCATGGACTTATGGACACACAGAGTAATGTAGCCTTTGACTTTCATTGGTTGGTTAGATGGGGGATGCATTCCATGTTCTACAACCTAAACAAACAGGTCTGCGATGTAACTCCCAGACTGTCATTGTTATACTGATTGTGGCACTCATCACACCTATCATTGGCTGCAATGGCATCCTTGCTATGCCACTACACAGGCATAACTTACAACTGTAGCAGTCACACAGGTTCCATGGTACACCAATACACATTGTAGATAACATGTCCTACGGAGTCCGTATCAAGACTGTACATGTGTAGTCTGTCTCCTAAATGCTTTGGAAGTGATTTGTATGGCTGCCATGCAGGGAGGTGTCAGATCCCACTGTGTACCTCCCGCATATCCATGATAGGACTACATCGTCACTGTGGTATAAATAGTACATACTGGAGAGACAGGTATGTAACACAGACAGTACACCCTATATGTAACAGGCCTCTCATGCATGTGAAGTACACACCTGCTGTGACACACATCATGTTGAAGTTACACAATGGGATGCAGAACAAGACAATCATAACTGCTGTCAGACAAATGTCTGTACTGGACACAGGAAATTTGTAGACGGGTCATCTCCAGCACCACAGCTTGTAGCTGTGTTAGCTCCCAAAACTCTGGTGACACTTATCAAGGGTATCAGACCTTTTCACAGATTAGAGATGCATAAGTAATCTGAATGATGCCATTTCCTTGTTAGCCTGTTATACACACATGGATCTATGGAGCCATGCACCTATAGTGTTGTACCTTGCTGAAGACATATTCTTCTGTTCTGACATTCTATCCAGTGCTGTGATGTATATGACTTTATTATAATTGGGTATCCATAAGTGTCCCCAACAGAATCCTGAAACAGAAACACAAACAGGTCAATGGTACACCTTTCATTGTGTAAGTATACAGCTATTACAGCATCATATAACATAAGGTACACAAAATTATGTGGCTTACTCATTACAAATGTCAGCATAGAGTATCTGTCAGTAACCACTTCAAGTGGCATGGCAAAACAACAATGCATTACACAAGTACATGTTAATTTATGTAATCACCCTGTGCATCAAACACATTGCTTCATATTACTGCATCAATGATGAGGATGACAGGGATGTGGCACATGTATCACCACTTGTACAGGGTGTTGTCTGGAGGTGCAGGAGGCCTAGGCTGACCCAAAAGGTTGACAGCATTTTTTGAGCCAGGAAGTGAAGCAAGCAAGATGGACCATGAAAATCTGTCATGTGTGTCTGTAGGTGACCTGTATTTGACAGTGTTGTGTGTGTATGTGCATGTGCACAGTCACATTCACTGCTAGCCCTACATATGTGTGTGTTGGACAGTTTTGAACTATGCTAGGTAGAGCTCACAGTTCACCGTCTCTTGCCTCGAACACAGGAACAGGCTTTGCCAGGAGTTGCACTGGCACTTCCATGCCCAACTTCAGAAGCAATGCTATTATCTGACAGCAACTGCTCTCTTCTGGGATTGTGTCCTCCAAGGGAATTCCCAGGACCATGAGCCCATGGCCTGCCATGTCTTGGTGTGGATGGCACACTCCCCTCTGTAGCGCTGTATGTACTGTCACTATGGAAGCGTGATTGTGCATGGCTATGTGGACTCTCAACAGATGGGTTGCTGACCTATGTCTATGAGGGCGACGCTCATCTCCAATCACATATTCCAGCACAGACACTGTCCATTTCTAGACAGATACTGGCTCACCCCACTTTCTTTCTACTGCATTAGTGAACCAATCCAGGGTTTCAACAATGCAGTGGAGACAGTCATGGATGTCAGACTGTGTTGCATCCATAACCCTGAAAATACATCTGGAGTTCCTTTCAGAATGTGCCTGTGCCTCCATGACAGTCCAAGACATACCTGAGTGAACCGTGATGTGACACCTACAACAGGTGGTGGAAGGATAGCAGGCCTCCTACGAGCACCCCTATCAATCTGCCTGTGTGGAAACTTGCCAGCTGTCTGGCTATGGCCAGTGTCTACACTCACTGGAGCCATAGTTGCCACACTTTCCTGCTCAATGTCCCCACCCTCTGATTATCCAGTATCTGTGGCCTTCGGGCACTGGGTATGTGTAGGCATACTGACTGTGTGCAGTGACAATGAGGGTAGAAGTGTGATGTCAACCTCTGGGACAAATTCAGCCCCTGAAACCCCCACCTTTGCCTCACTGTGGCCACCATCATCATCAGTCTGAAGAAACACTGACATCAGGTTGTGAAGCGGACAGAGATCAGCCCCCCTGGTCATCTGTGATAAGAAAGGAAAAAGCAGTACATTAATACCTGCACTACTATGCTTTGCAGTACTATGTTGCAATATATGTACAGCTCTATACACTGTTGGCACTACAACAGACCTGTTGAAACCCCAACCTCATATAGTAGGACAAGAGGTCATTACTTCTCCCACAAACAGCCATAGTTACTTGTAGATTAAAGCTCTTTACACAGCAATGTTATCAGCAACAATGAGGTACACTGTTGACATTTGTGAAAACTCTGCACAGTTGACACATATACCAATCTGCAGTGTTCTGACAATACTGTTACATCTATCACTGTGGTCACACCTACAAGGCATACGTATGGCTCTAACATGTGTACAGTCAGAAAATATCTGTGAAGTTGGCAATCATTCTGACAGTACACCAATCCAGGGAGCAGGCCTGGGATGGCACATTATGAATTACATTGCTGTAAACCTAAATCTATAATAAAACAGTGTAGTGCTTACCAGGAGCAGAATCACAGCCTTGCCCAATACCCGACAGACCTGTGAAAAGTACAGAGAGAGGCAATGTCAGTACCACTGCATGTTGCACTCCAACAAGGTACAACGGCCATATATCTCACATTTACAGTAGCTACTATGTTAATTATTATATCGGTCAAAATCTGAGCAAGAGAGTCAAACTGCAGTTAAACTCTTCCCACCACAAAGAACACAGACCTGACACCCACATAAAAGTATGTACACCCTAACACACTGAATCCTACAGTATTGCAATGATGATCAAACTAAGCTTACCTGCATGCTCCTCTGCCATGGAAACTGTGGCACCCACATCCCCAATGTATGGTGTGATGGATGCCTGGGAGCTGTTGTGTGTCTGTTTGCCAGGAATTCCTCAGTGGCTGAGAGTGGCTGTTCCACTGTAGGTCATCCACTGGTGATGCCACAAATTTTTGGCTACATCTGCTGCTGTTCTGTGTGCAGAATTGATCATGTCTATTGCATGATGTTGATCCTGTTTATATGTCCTGCTCTGATGACCTGTGGCATTCATGTCATGGACAAGGTCAGCCAACAATGCTGCACACTGTTCCTTGTTTTGCCTCTCCCTGGACAGTAGCAGTTAATGGTATTGCCAGAAGCCTTCAAGTATATCATTCTCCTATCTGTGAAAGGTGCATGGTTTCTTGGGTGCATGTTTCCTGAAAGACAACAGAATAGGAATACATGTCAGGATCACATACGTGGAAGTACACTATGTAGAGATACAACAAGAACAGAATGGCTGGTAGCATCCACTGCTTGATCACACATGTCATATTGCACAGTGTGTAAACATACTAAGCATATGGATACAACTAAGATACTAGCAATAGTTAACTATTCCAGTATGTGCCATGACAGATACTGCTGTATGATCATACATCCAACACTGGAGTCAACTGTAGTGTGTTCCCTAGGGGCAAACCCCTGATAATATGTCAAAACAACAAATAACAGTGTGCTATTGCAACCACTATAAACGGACAGTCCCACGAGACCAGTGTACCACATTGACAAAAGATATTCCACCCTTGATGTATTGTATGTCCTGTGTAGGTGTAATAAATCTGGAGATTAATGGCATGTCATTATCACAGTTCTAAGAAAGGCTTAATGCTGTAATCCCTATTCCCTGTAAGCATATTCAAACATCTGCATCCTGTTGCAAACAAAAAGATTACATACCTGCTGGAGTACAAAACTCCTCTGTTGATATGTGGTGATATTTACTTTTTGCAAACACATGTTCTGAAAGTTTGCCTTTTAACATGTTTCTCATTAGAAAGTGATTTCCTCTTACCAATCTGTGGTTCTGAAATGCTAATTTCAGCCAACACAACTGATTTGCATTATTATCACCCAATGACATGCAACCACTGTACAAGATATAAGGCCTCCATGTAGATTGCAATCCTTTTCTGATATGATGTACTGGGCATTACTGGGGATGTCTGTAGAAGCTACTGTTACATAAAGATTTGTGTGGTACAGGCTGCAGCTACTGCTGCATGTAATAGGCCTAGGCAGAGAGTGAGAACACTTTAGAGGACAACAAGCTGTAGGAGTAACTGTGGAGCTGTGTCAGCCTTGTTGTAGAGGCAGAGCCAGAGTGAGGGTACCCATTATTCTCCAATTAAGGCATGTGTTTAAGGTAAGTATGTTAGGCAATGATATCACTATCAGAGTACTAGGCAACATGTTGGTTGTATACGTGAGCAACATAGGGAATAACTATAACATTATGTCCACCATTTGTGCAACTGTCAGGCCACTTGTTACAGTCTGGTACTCATTTGGAATATGTATGCTGGCAGTCCTTGTTACAAGCAGGGGCTTCATATGAGTATGTTAGTTGTGCAGCTGTGCTAATCTGCACTGTGAGTTTGAAAGGATTATATACTGCACTCTGATATTAGTGAGCCTCACTTGCATTACCCGAGTTAAAATCCTCTGTGAATGCATTTTATTGCATGACCTGACACTTTATACACTCATTGTTTTGCTATAGAGAAATGTTAAGTGTGTCCCTATCTGCAGGCCTGTGACTTCCATCACTAAAATGACGACATTTCATTTGAAATGAATTGTGTGGATAAAGAGTGCATGACTCAGTCATTAATTGCTAGCTTCAAAATAATGTAATTTAAATGCTACACACCACTGGATTTGAATCCAGGACTGTGTATGGCAAGATATACTGTTTGCAAGGCATTTAACATACTGAGCTACTGGGTCACTGCTACAGCTGTATTTGCAAGATACAAGTACACACATACAGACTGTGACATACATTTTTTAAAACAATCATTATGTGCATGGCTTTATATGGCTGTATTTCTGCACCAGGGTCCCAGTTGAACATGTATTTTGCCAGTAATACCTTAGCAGGTATATTTGTAAATGTTGCTGATAAAAGGGGACACATCTGCTATTAGTGATTTCACTTACATCCATTATTCTGTGTTTGGCTTTCTAGTGGTATACTCTTACACCAGACTCCAAGGTACACTCCCAATTTTTCCATTACTCTTTAAACAAGTTTGCATGATGCACAGGTATGCTTAAATATAATTAATGACTGTAACTTGCATTTACTATATTTTGCTTAAACCACCTGTTTTCATTAACAGCTGTGTGGTATGGCAGGTTAATGCAGTGGTCAACAGGTGCAATGGTCTTGGGCTCAAAATAAGGGACGGGTGTTTATTTTGTACATATTTATTATCATTTAAAGCACATATATTAATATAACTCCATTTAGCTGAGCTTAAGCGTCGTGCTAAAAATATATAAAGAAAAGAAAAATGGGGAGATAGGAAAGTGGTGAAATGTAGTGCATACAGGGGGGAAACATAGTGAAAGGCAGGTAGGTATGTGCAGGAAGGGTGTAGGGAAGAACCATAGCTATCCATTTCTTGCACAGCAACAACTGCGCACTTTGACAGACTTTGTAGATGACTTTGGACACTCACCCCTAGAGAGAGGGATGAGAACAACATAACTGCATTGTTAAGTCAATTGGACCAAATTATGTGTGTCCAGTGGACATGAGTGAAATGGAGAGATGTGTATGGGATGATTTTTTGGTGGGGGAGAAGTGCCCATTTTTTTTTAAGGTGAGAGTGGGATGTTCGGAAAAGGACATAGGTACAAGTGAGTTAGGTAAGTTGGGTAGGTGAGGAAGCTTTTGCAGGCAGGCAAGACAGACAAGACAGCAGACAGTGGTGGCGTGTGACATAAGTGGAATCTCAGTCCAATGTGCCTCCACAAGGTAGCAGCATGACTCATATCCCCACCCATGGAACTGTTGGTAGTGGTGTGTCACTGCCCAGAGGGCAGCAGTGGTGGAGGCTGGGCTCCAGGGTGAGCCTGCCCCACCAGGGTGGCCAGCATGTTTTCCATCCGACACAGGCTTTGTCCAAACCACAGTAAATGATCCCATGCACCAAACCCAGCAGTTCATCCTGGGCAACAACTCCCTCTCTACCACCACTCCCAGAGGGGGGCTTGGCCTTTTCCCATGGGCTGGTACTACCCGACACTGCAGAAAGTGCAGAGGCAGCAGAGGAGGCACCACAAAGTTGGGTTCCAGATGTACTGGGACCTAATGCCACAGCCAGAGGAAGCAATGAAGGTGGATCACAAGGAACCAGCTGACCTTGACTCGCTGTAGTAAAGTAGTTATAACAATAAGTTAAGGTTAGTAATAACCAAACCAACATTAGTATTCATAGGTTTATAGGTTTTTACTAGGCTAACAACCACATGAGCGTTTTTAAGCCTAGCCATGCATCCCAAATCTCTGACAAGTTCTGATATCTTTGATAAGTGTAAGCATGGGCCTGGGAGATGAACCATTTATAGGTTACATGTTTACATTAGAGACATAAGTGCCAAACCAGGGATGAATTTCCAGTTTCCCATCCAATTGTCCAAGTTGCACTTGAATTGGGTTAGGGAGGAACTCTGCTTCACATGAATGGGGAGCCTATTCCATAGATGGGGTAGTCTCTGGGATACATACCTATCTCTCCAGCAATTCCTATTTACATCACAGGCAACGTTTAAGTCTTTAGAATGGGTAATTCTGGTACTGTTTTTTTTGTGGATATGAAGGAGGTCCATCAGAGTGGGGTCTGACAATGCCCTGTATGCCAGTCATAGATCTCCCTTCGAAAGCCTGTAGGAGACAGAATACAGGGATAGGGCCTTGAGGTGGTCTGCATAGGACATATTACCTATGCCCTGTATTATTTTAGTGAGGAACCTTTGTGTGCATTCTAGTTGTTAGATATGCCTGGTTACGTACATCTCATGGTGTGCATTGAACTCAATGATAGGTCTGATGAATGCTGAATGGAACAATGACTTCCTTGGACTTAGATGCCATATCTTTGTTTATAAGTTGCACAACATAGAATTATTTCCTCTCCACTGTAGGCACGTGATGACCAAATACTAGATTGTTATTTATGTGTATTAACAGAATGGAACATAATATTTATTAATTCAAATACATATTAATGTATATTATGTGTAACACAACATTAAGTAACATAACAGTAAGTATGTTAACAGCAAGCCAGTATGAATTAAACCATAAGGCCAACAGAACATTTAGTTTAACAAAATATGCTAATATTAAATCATAATAATAAATGACAATAAAAAATTAAAAAAAGATAAGGGGTAAGGGAGAGACAGAAAAACATACCATTAGTTACCTTGCAGGTAATATTACAACACAGAGTACTACTACATATGTCTACAGGTGTGCAGTGCCAGTTGTTAGTACAGTGACTACAATTCTTCTATGGCTGATGTAGTGCATACATACCTCTCAAGCTGTTAGCATGGGACAGTATGGGCCAAGCACTAACAAGTGCAGGTACACAACTACACAGAACAGTTTCTCATAACATGGACTTACATAACTACCAAGGTGTTCTATAAATGGATTTGAAAATATATTGCATTCATTTATCTAATAATCATGGAACAGACAGATTAGGCAGTTGTAATTACATTACGAAAAATCATGGCAGTTGAGAGGTATGTTTGTGTATATTAAGTAAACTAGACAGCCATCATGCCTTAGTTGGCAGACATGGGAGTAGAACACAGAAGCTGTGACTGTAGGAGATATCTGCAAATAATATAACAATTGACTGCAGCAACTTAGATCAGACATGCAATGAATACAGCCCTACTGCAAATAAGGCAGATTTATTTAGGAAAACACAATGCTGCTTAACACTTTATTGGTACTGGTGTTAATTATCTGTGAAGTCTACACACAATATCTGCCCATAAAGTGGGCTACCTCACCCATATACCTTTTGTTTATGGAGTGGGAGGTAAAGAGAGCATTACGTGACTGAAATTGGCCTGGAGACAGCATTGAACCATACTATGAGTTGAGCAATACATTTATCAGGCCATTACTTTTGCATTCTACAGCTATTAGTTTTACACTTGACTGCAGTGACATTAGAACAGACATGCAATGAACACAGCCCTATTGCAAAAATTAAGACAGATTTATTTAGGAAAACACAATGCTGCTTAACACTATATTAGTACTGGTATTAATTTTCTGTGAGGTCTACACACAATATCTGCCCATAAAGTGGGCCACCTCACCCATATACCTTTTGTTCCTGGTGTGGGAAGAAAAGAGAACATTATATGAATGGAATTGGCCTGAAGACAGCCTTAAACCATACTATGAGTTGAGCAACACATTTTTTCAGGCCATTACTCTTGCGTTCTACAGTTAGTACAGTTTTACACTTGACTGCAGCAACCATACCATACAGATACAATGCATAGAGCTCTAGTGCAATTATTTTATGACACCACAATCCTGATGTACACCTTTTTGCTTACTGTCATTGGTATTGTTTAGTGCAGATTGCAATGCAGTTGTTATTGTTCATTTATTATACTACACTATACTTCTAATTGCCCATTTATTGCACTACAGTTTTTATTGTTAATTGTAGTTTGTTTGTGTCTTTCGGCTTTTCCCGGTTAGGGGTCGCCACAGCGAAACTCTGGTCCTCTAATGATTGGTAGTTGATTCTTATGTGCCGAGTTACCAGCCCTGATGCACAACCTTCAACGAAGGTACGCCCATTCACGCATGTCTCCACGCAGAAGACGCTCTAGCTGAGAATCGAACCGGACATCGTCTTACTATGAGGCGACAACACTACCGCAGCACCACCACCGCAGATGCTTTTATTGTTAATTGTAGTACAGTGTTTTATTCTTTATTGTTTATTGCACTACAATTAGCATAATATATCCATATTTACAACACTGACGGTGCAACCGGGCCAGGTGCCCAGTATAGGACTGAGTGTTGCGAGCCCTCTCAGCTCCAGCTGTTGGGAGAGAAGCACACCATTATGCATACCAGTTTTGTACAGGTTCAGCTTGCATTTTAGTAAATTACTGGAAGAAATGCTTACATATATCTGTGGCATGCTCAACCCTGGCCTCTTGGACCCAGGTGTCCAAAGTTCCCCTCTTTCTATGCTTCAGGTCATCATAGTGGTGATGATACTGCTCACCAGTATGGGGGATACCTGTGGCACTGGTAAGGTCCTTGGCCAACCAATCGCAGGCCTCAGCCTTATATTCTGAGCACTGGTAATTTCCCTGCAGCAGCCTAGGTTCATAATTGTGTATCAGGAGCCCAACAAAAACCCTGGAGTCCTGCACAC
The DNA here is from genome assembly GCF_019279795.1 of Protopterus annectens. Lineage (NCBI taxonomy): Eukaryota > Metazoa > Chordata > Ceratodontiformes > Protopteridae > Protopterus > Protopterus annectens. The sequence continues at coordinate 468,950,520 of NC_056746.1, forward strand.
CCCATCTCTGTGCCCAAAAGTGAGTACCCTCTCCAACACTGCCTGTCATACTGACAGTTAGAAAGACACTAACAAATGTTGCAGAATTCCCATCTATTGGCCTTAATATAGGCTGATTTCCCACCCTTACACATCATTCAGCAACATTAAAAAAGCACCGTGGTGCTTAGTATCACACAAACAAGTTAAGTGGAGCTGGGCATCGCAAAAATTCACACAACCAAGATTTTAGCAAAGCTTAGCAGCGCACAAACAGTAGACACCATTAATTCCATTTAAGCAGTGCTTAGCACCGCACAGCTCTTCCAAATGTAAAAGTTATGCTCTTAAATTACACAAATTGCACAAAAATTTTGATTACATTAAACAAATGCTATGTCTGCTAGGGACTCAAACCCAGGACCTATGAAGCTTTAGGCCATCACTCTACCCATTTAGCTACTTGGATAGCATACAAGCTGGTATACCTTCACATATACTATATAGTATGAAGCTATCACAGAAGGCCATGAAAATGGGCTTAAATGGGCTTAAACATAAGCAGAAATAAATAATTACATCCGGTTTCTATTTTTAGATTTCTGGCAGGTGTCAGCTGTCTATGTGTAAGCATGGCTTGGCATTGTTAAACTCCACGCCGTGTTGTGCAAACGGACATTAAAATAAATAAATAAATGCATAAAACCTTAAAAAATATATATAATTATTTAAATCTGGTTTCTATTTTTAGATGTCTGGCAGGTATCAGGTGTCTATGTGTAAGCACAGCTTGGCATTGATGCATTCCATGCCACGCCATGCAAATGATCATTAAATAAAACAAAAAAAAGTAATTCAACAGAAATTAGAAATTTAAAATGCAAGCTATTACTTCACAGGACATTTCAACAGCAGCAGGGTACATTACAGGGTGCTTCACCATGTACATAACATTTGACCAACCTCAACACTTCTGCCTACAGAGATTCAGTGTCGCTGTTACTATGCTCTCCCTCAGCAGTGCACCATGATTAATATGCATGGTGTGCTACTGAGGGGGAACCATGGCTGTGTACACTGGTACATTCCATGTAGGCTCTACACGGAGCCTACATGGATTTTATTGAATCCCAGGGTCTGTTTATGTTTTATTATGTGTCTATTTGCATTAATTCTGTTAAATTGCTTAAAGTGATTGTAATTTTCTTATCTGCTTTTTGACCTTTTGTACATGTATTATACTTGGAGCCATAACTCCCAATTGTCCCTGTTTTGGGGGAACATTTCTATTTTCAGGCTTAATTTACCCCTTCACTCAATTTTCTGATTCCTGTTCATCATGTGTGACTTTTTTAAACTGTCTAATGCACAGACAACCACATTACATGACTAACATATTAGTGGCAACAATAATTTAAAGAAAGAAGAGACACACCATACATCTTCTTCTTTGAAGCAAACATAAATTACCTTTTATGGTGAAATTTTGCAACACAGTTCATTAAAGTTTATGCATTCTACACAGTTTCTTCAATAAAGTGCCTATATTTTGTATCATTCTGTCACGCTGTTTTTTAAACATGTTTTTGAGTAGTATCTCACGTCCCTACTGAAAGTGGGAAGAGTTATGTGCTGATTAGATTGTTTACTGTCTCTGAAAACCGTCTTACCTCACTGTTTTTTTTTTTCTCAACACTGTTACATTGCTAATTCAGTGGGTAATTACAGCACATCTCTGTTTACTTCCTGCTTCAACTTACTTTCACATTGTCCCTCACTCCTACTAAGCTCTGCTGTTTTCAGGTCATCCCTCCCTCCCATCAAGCTCTGTGGTTTCTTGTAGGCAGCATCTTTGAAGTCACACTGAGTGCATGCCTTTTTGGAGCCCCTGAGCAATAGTCAGAACAAATCAGTTAAGTCACAAGCATCTAGTGCATATTTATGTCATAGAAAAGTTGTTGGTTTATGCTGTAGGTTGTGAATACTAAATGTTGTGTTGTGATGTTTGTTAGATCTAAATCACTAGCTTAGCAGCTCAGTATCTTAATGGGAACCCATTTAGTTGAGGGCAAACTGCTTACAAGTAGCATAGCTCTCAACCTTCCATCTCCAAAATCCCACTAACAAATTACTAACAACTTCAACTAGAAAGCTCACAAATGTTTAAATTGTGCTACTTTATTGATGCATTAATATGATTCAGTACTATTTATCATGGATATTAACTAAAATAACTTCCTAACACTAAATCCAAGGCATCCACTGTGTTCAATAAAAATAAGTATATTTAATAAGCATATTTTAAGCTTGCATTGCACTTTATGAACGGTATTTTGCTTAATTGCTGCTTTATTTTTGCTGCTTTTACTGCTGTGGCTGTTTTTTTTTCTGCACTTTGATTTTCTAGTCCTCCTATATTTCATAGCATAGGCTACATTCAGATTTGCTGAATCAAGGCTGTTTGGTATTACTTGAGCACTAAAGCCAGCCATCCTACATTAAGAAGACACTCCTGCACCCTTGTGGCAGAAGTGTGTAGCCCAGGACATATCTGAGTTGGGAATTGCTGGAAAATGGCACAGTTTTGGGCTTTCCTATTGGTTAATCTGTGTTAAAACTGTTTAACTTCACTTGTGTTTAAGCTCCGTATTTGTGCGTAGTTGCATACCATGCTGCGGGGTTTAGTGCTGCCGTGTATAGATGCAAACACTTATAAAATACAATTTTCCCTTGATATCTGCTAATGAACCCTCCTTAGCTCCACTGCCTCTCTGTGAGCAATGCAATTGTACATTGCTACCTAGCAAGCAACTCAGTTGTGCATTCTGATGTGTTGATGCAGTCTTCCACCCTTAGCCCTTCACATAATAGCCGCCTTTTTTTAGTCTCGCAACCAAATCCTGGTCCATCTAGCCAATCCCCACTAGTTACTGCAATATATACCTGCCATAATAGACAGACAGTTTCCCAGCATTTCTCCAGACAACCTGATGGACATGGGCATCCTAAGGCAATGTAGTAATTGCCTCAAGTATACTGACAACAACTTGCTCCTAAAGCAAACACAGCATGTGAGAGATGTAACTACACCACAAAATTAGAATCAGTCCTCTCACTTAACAATATACAAGACAGACAACAGGTTGTCAGTGCACACAACTCCCCTCTCACACAAGATAAAGTCAAGACACATAAACCCACATATGTGGAGGTACTCACTAGGAGCCTACCAAAGGACCAGAAACCTCCCATGCGCAAGCAACATACACATAATGGTAAGTGAAAAGAATCCATCACTACACATAACACACATATCAGTGTCTAAACAATTAAGCCCCTAAGGCAAGCCCCTAAGGCAAAACACCTGAAAACCAAATGTTCTGGTTATAGGTGACTCAGTAGTGAGACACACAGATTTCCCCATCACCAGATTGAACAAGTAGAAGTCAGTTGCCTATCAGGTGCCAGGATCCATCAAATCATGCACATACTCAAGTCACTCAGGAACAAGTACCATTATGACTCTGTCATAGTACATGTTGGTGTGAATAACTCGAGATGTACCACTCTCGACTATATGAAGAGAGACATGACTGAACTCTCAGATTATGTGTCCCTAGCAGGTATGTCCCTAGCCTTAAGCAACATTCTACCTACACCTAGGATGATATCACAATGCAGACAAAAAATGACTGATTTCAATAATTGACTTAGCTTCTGGTTTTACTCCAGGGGGATCCAGTATCTGTCTGCCTGGGAAGACATGGCCAGCAGTCCACACTGCTTTAAAGAGATGGCCTTCACCTGCCTCCTCAATGCTTTCAGATACTGGCAAAGATGCTTAGCTCCCCCATAGTGCCTTTTTTAGGCACTGTCCAAACAACAAAACTTTCAATGTAAAGAAATCCACTAAAGACAAACCCAAGGTCATGCTGCTTAATGCTAGGAGCTTAAACAGGAAATTGCACTTCCTAAAAGCACTCCTCGCCTTGGAAGTTGCTGATGTTTGTACAGTCACTGAGACTTGGTTCAAGGCCACTGAGAGCACCCTGGCCATACAAGGCTACAATACCTTTTACTTTCAAACCCCAAAACAAGCAAGAAAGAACCAGAGGTGGAGGTGTATCCATCTTCATTAAATCCAAATACACCTCAAGACTGGTGAAACAGTACAACTCTCTTGAGCTACTCCAGGTCCAATTAACTCTAGGTAAAATGCTCCTCCACATCAACGCTAGCTACAGGTCCCCTAGCATGAACCAGGAGAAGCACACTGCCTACCTGAACTTGCTAGAGTCACTCAGTAAACAGCCAAACACCTTGGTCATGGGAGATTTCAACTATCCTTCCATCAATTGGGCGAATCACATGAGCACAAACACAATCACTACAGAGGTTCCTGGACTTTGTTAATTCAAATGCTCTGGAACAGTTGGTCCACACCCCCACAAGGGGCTCACATGTCCTGGACTTAATGCTCACCAACATGGGGGGTGGTCACTGCACTACCCCTTGTTGTTTGCCCTCCCTGTCAAAGTCAGACCATTCATCATTTTAAATAAAGATCAAACCTGACAACCCCCATAGGAATAAAAAAAATGAAAAATTTCTCCAAAGCAAACTATTGCCAACTAAAAGATGATATAAAAAGTTTCAAAGCCCCTGCCAACATAGCCAACAATGACTCTTACACAGAGAATACACAAATGCATTATACAGCCACTTAAACAAATGCATTGACTCGGCTGTACCCAACAGGAACAAAACCAGGTCTTCCCAAAAAAAAAAACAAGCCATCCCAGTGGACAGTGAGTATAAATAAGCCATATAACAAAAGAAAGAAACTGATATCTAAGTACAGGAGGGAGCTTACTCAACAGAGGAAGAATACCTTCCACAGCTTGAACAAGCAAACCAGATATCCTGTTAAGTCCTCTAAGGCTAGCTATGAGTCTAAATCAGCATCCCTAGCTAAAGACAATCATAAGGCATTCTTTAGCTACATCTGAAACCTAAAAGGAAATACCCAGCTGTATGCCAAACCTATAGTGGATGGTACCACCCATTCTGAACCTGAGGAAATTGCCAACCTGCTAGCTGACAGATTTGGCAATAACTTCAACTCACTGTCCCCACCAGACATACCCCAAAGCATTCCTGACACCAGTCCTGTACTGAGTATCTCCAAGGAACAGGTCATACAAGCACTCTCCAAGACCAAAAACACAGCCACTAAGGGACCAGATAACATCCCAGGCTGCTTACTAAACAATCTAAAACAAAACCTAGTGGAACCACTCAGCACTCTCTTTAACCATAGCCTGAGAACTGGCTTTGTCCCAGCAGAGTGGAGAACAGCAACAGTAATCCCCTTGCACAAAGTGGGTCCATCAACTGACCCTGGGAACTATCGACCCATAAGCCTAACTAGCCTTATCTGCAAGGCCATGGAAAGAATCATCATGGACCTTATCTTCAAGGACCTAGGCAAGTTTCAAACCATTGACCTGACCCAGTTTGGTTTTGTCAAGGGTAGATCTTACTTGTTAAACCTAGTGGACTTTTTTGAGACTGTCACCAAAGCCCTGGATGAGGGCAAAACAGTACATACAACCTATCTTGATTTACCCAAGGCCTTTGACACAATCCCCTATGCAAGTATCATAGAGACACTCTCCCAGCTTGGGATTAACCCATACATTACTAGATAACTGGCTCACCTACAGAACTCACACTGTCAATGTTGGGAAGTCCACCTCCATAAGTATACCAGTTACTAGTGGGGTACCACAAGGATCTGTGCTGGGCCTGTACTGATTTTAATATATTTCTGTGTAGTCCAGGTGAAGGCAGATGGCCTGTGGCTTACCAACTTTGCAGATGACTGTAAACTGGGCACAATCATAGTGTCCCCCAATGATGTTAACATATTACAGAAAGGGCTGATATTGACTGGTGCCAAACTAACAGACTAAAATGTTACACAAAAAAATGCCTCTTTATCCCTTTGGAAAGAAGTAGCCCCAGCTAATTATGATATGGATGTAAAAGAATACTGGAATCAAGGGAAATCCAGCATGAAGTAAAATAAATCCCTTTCTGGCTACTGTAAAACAAAAACAGGCTAAATAAATGCACTAGAGGCACATAAATTCCTTCAGTGCTTTTGTTCTTTTACTGTATTGAACTTCATCAGAAATGCTTGTTTCTGTTTTTTTTTTTTTTTTTTTTTTTTTTTTTTTTACAGCAGCTAAAAAGGGTTTAATTATAAAATAGATGGCACCCTTCTAAGCTCAAATTCAGTGGTGTGAGACTTGGGAACACAGGTTGATAGCAATAGAAACTTTGATCACCATGTGTCCTTAGTGGTAAGAAAAGCATTCAATATGTACCTCACCAGACACCTGCATCTCATGTACACAGACAACCCTCTCCTCCTTCCTACTAACACAAATCCTTGTGAGAGCTGCAACTATATAGCCAGACTGGAGGCTGAACTCTCTCAACTCAGGACTGGCAAGACCAGACAGGAGGAGAAGGTACCCACACCCGAAGCAAAACCGGTCACACATAAAACCACCACCACTACAAACCAAACACATAAGAACACAAAGACATACTCAGAGGCTCTTATAAAAAACTTACCAAAACAACAGAAGCCTCCAAAGCAGACACCCAGAAATACACCCCCACAAAACGTAACACCTACAACACATACCTCAAACAACAGGTGTGTCACACAATCACAGCCCCTAAGGCAAAACACTATGCCAGAGACATTAGTAATAGGTGACTCTATAGTCAGACACACCGACGTTCCACTTACCAGGCTGAATAAGGAGAGGGTAACGGTGAGCTGCCTATCGGAGCTAGGATCCGCCACATTACACACGCACTCAGGTCACTCCAAAGCAAGTACAAGTATGATGCAGTCATTGTCCATGCTGGTGTGAATGACCTGAGACGCACCTCCTGGACTACATGAAAAGGGACATTGCGGAGCTCTCCGATTATGTAGCCCAGACTGGTATGACCCTGACCCTGAGCAGCATCCTGCCTTCACCAAGAATGATGCCTCAGTACAAAGACAAAATGATCAGTTTTAACAATTGGCTTAATCACTGGTGTCATTCTGGGGGGATCCAATGTCTGTCAGCCTGGGATGACATGCTGGACAAGCAGCGTTGCCAAGGGATGGCTTGCACCTGTCACCACTGGGCTTCCGGATACTGGCCAAGGCTCTTGCCACCCCCATAGTGCCTTTTTTAGGCAATGCTCAAAAGACAAATCAACCTCCGTAAAAACAAAAATGGAAAAAAATTAAGGGTAATGCTGCTCAACGCCAGAAGTCTAAATCTCAAGATGCAGGCACTTGAAGCACTTCTCAGTATGGAGAACATCGATGTCTGTGCAGTAACTGAAACCTGGTTCAAGGCTCCTGAGAGCACTCCAGCGCTACCAGGCTATACCTCATATCATGCTTTTTGGCCTCAAGTTCCAGGCCGAACCACAGAGGGAGGAAGAGTGTCCATTTTCATAAAGGACACCTACACCTCTCGATTGGTGGCTACCCATGAAGCATCAGAAACCATACAAGTTTTACTCACCATAGGCAAAACTGCTATACAACTGGTCACATGTTATAGAACACCCTCCCAATCCCAGGAATCCCATCAAGCATTCCTGAAAACACTGGAGGATATGAATGTCACACCAAACACCATCATATTGGGTGACTTCAACTACCCCAACATAGACTGGGCCCACTATTCTAGCCCTAACACCCTAGCCCAAAGATTCCTGGAATTCATTAACTCAAATGCTATGGAGCAACTGGTCACTTCTCCTACGAGGAGAGATAATATACTTGACCTGATTATCACAAACATGGGGTCCAAATGCTCCGCACTGGATATAAACCCCTCACTAGTAAGATCTGACCATAAACTGATCACGTTGGATGTACATATCCCACCCCCACCCCAGAACAAAAGACTACAGTGAAAAATTTTTCAAAAGCTGACTTTACACTCCTTAAGTCAGAAATGATATCCTTTAAGCCTACTGGGTTAATGGAAACCACATCCCAAAATGCTGAATCCTACACAACAGCCTTCTACGGACATCTCCAAGAATGCATGGATCAAGCAATCCCAACTAAAACCAAGACCCTCTCCACCAAGGAAAACGCCCGGTTTGGTGGACCCGGCTATAAACAAACTGTACAACAAAAGAAGGAAGCTACTGCAGGACAAAGCCAAATCCCACAAGGGAAAGGCTTCCTGATCAGCACAAGTAAAAACTACGTTCTCTCATAAAACATCTAAAGCCAACTTTGAGAGAAAGATTGCCAAGGATACCAAAGACAATCACAAGGCCTTCTTCAATTATGTCAGAACCTTGGGAGGAAATTCTCAGATATGCTCTGAGTTGGTACACAACGACAAAAATTCACTGACCCTACCGACATTGCCAATATTCTGGCAGATAGGTTCAGTGCAAATTTCTCCCTCCCTCACCCCTAAAGATGTAGTAATTATCCCTGCTGAATGTAACCTACCTGTCATCTCAGACATACAGGTGAAATCAGCACTCAACAAAGCAAAAACACAGCATCTATGGGACCCGATGGTATCCCGGTTGGGTGTTACGTGAACTTCAAGATGAACTCAACCCGCACCTAAAAACGCTATTCAATCTTAGCCTCACTACAGGATATGTACCTGAACACTGGCGCACAGCAACAGTGGTCCCACTCCACAAAGGGGGAAATTCTACTGACCCTGGTAACTACCGCCCCATAAGTCTGACCAGCCTGGTCTGCAAGGCTATGGAAAGAATCATCATGGAACTCATAAATGGCGATATTGGAGATCTGCAGACCCTTGATCCCACCCAGTTCGGTTTTGTAAAGGCAGATCCTGCCTCTTAAACCTGGTTGACGACTTCGAGACAGTCACTAGTGCCATCGACGAGGGCAAGGCTGTCCACACTGCCTACTTGGACTTGGCTAAAGCCTTTGACACGATACCACACTCTGGCATCATAGACAAGCTCAGCAGCCTAAATGTAAATCCATATGTCACAAGATGGGTAGCAAACTGGCTAAAAAAACAGAACCCATAAGGTCAAAATTGCTGGAGCCATGTCAGATTCAAAACCAGTCATGAGTGGTGTCCCACAGGGCTCAGTCTTGGGACCACTCTTATTCGGCATTTACTTCTCGGATGTGAAAGCAAATATGGGAGGATTATGGCTGACAAAGTTTGCAGATGACTGCAAACTGGGTGCCATAGTTGATTCACCTGCTGACACACACATCCTACAGAAAGGTCTCACTGAAACGGACAACTGGTGCTGGAATCATGGCCTCAAACTTAACGCCAAAAAATGTATAGTCATCCCCTTTGGGAAAAACAAAGTACCCACAAATTATCACATAGACAATAACCCACTGAGTACGGAAGAAGTAATCAGAGACCTGGGGACTCAAGTCGATAGTGACCTCTCCTTTGACAACCATGTTGCCAAAGTGGTCAGAAAGACATTCTACCTTGCCCATCTCATCATGAAGGGATTCTCATCCAGATCAAAGGAGGTCATTGTACCTCTATATTCCTCCCTTGTCAGGCCCATGATTGAATATAATGCTCCATTTGGGATGTATCTCACCCGGCACATGCAACAACTGGAAAGACCCCAGAAGTACCTCACCAAGAGGATCATGAGTCTCAAACATGTGCCTTATCCAGCTAGATTAATGAAACTCCAGCTCTATTCAGTAGCATACCGCCTGCTCAGAGGTGATTTGTGCCTAACATATAGGGCCATGTCCAACCAAGAACTGATGGACATGCTCCATCTCAAAAAATCCAGATCCACCAGAACCATGCGAGCTAAAGATTTCAACCTCTGCACAAATATGAATAAAACATGCTGGAGGGATAGATTTATAACACAGAGGTTACTCGTACTCTGGAACAAAATCCCAGTTCATGTGAGACAGAGCCCTTCATTGGCACTGTTCAAGAAAAATCTCGATGCATGGATGGGAGATCGTAAGTTTACCCTGGGAGTCACCTCAGTGTCACTACTAGACAGAGGTATAGTTTACTAAATAATGGGGTCCCACATGTGTCACTACTAGAGAGGCGCAACTGTATAATACGGGGTGGCGTAAGCCACATCATTGTTGGCTAGGCTTGTAAGTGCCCCAGGGCAGATAGCCTAGTACACTACTATGAAACTATGAAACTATGTGTCCTTAGTGGTAAGAAAAGCATTCAATATGTACCTCACCAGACACCTGCAGCAATTGGAGAGACCACAGAGGTTTCTAACCAAGAGAATCCAGGGCCTCCAAAACATGACTGAAGGCCCTGTCACTGTACTCAGTATCACACATGTTGCTGAGAGGCAACCTGTGCCTGGCCTACAGAGCAGTCTCTCATCCTGTCCTAATGGAAATGCTGCACATCCTCAAATCAAATGGAACAAGAATAACTCCCTCCATGGATCTCAACCTACCCTGTGACATTAACAGAATATGCTGGAGAGACAGACATGTCTCTAAGAAATTGCTGCTCCTCTGGAATAAGCTCCCACTCTATGTGAAACAGAGCTCCTCAGTGACCCTATTCAAGCACAACCCTGACAACTGAATGGGTGACCATAAATTCACCTTGGGGTTGGCATCTATGTCCCTCATGAACAGGGGCATTTGGTGCTGATCACAGAATCACTCTGCTAACAACAACCACCTAACAATGGTCAATAAGGGTACACGTGTTATTACATGGCTAGGCTTGTAAAGGCCCTAGGGCCATTAGCCTAGTGACCTCCCATGAATCTATGAGTGGCAGACCCTTTCATTGTGGAACTCTGAGGAACGTGAGCTGTTTAATATTCAAAATGAGGAATGTTCCTCATAATGAGGTACACTTGAGAGGTATGAGTCAAGCAATGTTACAAGGCAAAACTAATTATGATTCTAGTAGGGGTTTTCTTTTTATATTGTTAATGTCTTTTATTGTTTTTATCTCAAAAAGGCATTTCACCAAAATAAAAAAAGTGTTTGCTGCTCAGATTCAGTTCAACAAAGTGAGAAAATACTAACGCTAATGTATAGTTTTGAGGAAAACACGTTCTTGCCATTTCCCATGTTAAACAATCTGTTGTAGGCCAATTTTATCAGATGTGCTAGAATTCCTTCCTATGCTAGACACAGACATTTATGCTGGTTTAATAGTGCTGCTAATTACACGGGTAAATGTTAGACGTGTAACCTAGAAACACAGGTATAAAAAAGTGACAACTATAATTCACCCTTATTACTGCACTGTGAAATGTATTGCATTTGTCTTATACTGATTGTTGACCAGATCAGCTGTGATTTATTAACCTATAGCTAATAATTAATTGCAGACCTCAAAAGATGTTGTACCTGTTTGTAAGGACAGATAGGGCTCCATGCCAGTTGTTTGATGTAACACACATGATGGCTAGATATGCAATGCTATACTGTTGTGTACATTTGCATCTTGTTCTATCAGACTGTAGATGTTTATTTGCTAATTAGAGCTCCTGCATACATAAGGACCTCTGACTTCACCTCTTGGCAGTGGTGCATAAATATCTGCAAAAGGCATTTCAGAGATCTGACCTAGTAACAAGCATTGTCTTTCCCTATGTGTTTTTGAAGTCTTCAAGCATAATACAGGTAATATATTTACTCTAGCAGTATCTTGCATCTAAATTAATCAAATTTCTCTTATGCCTTTCAGCCATCTCTACTCATATTGTGTTGACCCTGACCAAACCAGCCCCAGCTAATATACCGCACAGGCTGCATAACAGTTATCACTGACCAGCCACTGACACCAGCTGAAGCCCATTCCTGAAAAGACTGAGAATGTGCAGTCAAAGTAGATATGTATGTGTAATCCTGTAATGTTAGCATAAACTAAGAGTTACAGCTTGTAGAATCTAACTATACAGACAGCTGAGTATTCATGTATACTCACCTGACCTAAGCAGTTTTATAGTTGATTCTCTATACTAGAGGACTTGGTGCCATAGAACCCCTAGTAATAACTCAGTTCTCTATACCACTGGTATATATTACAGCCCATAACATTTATTTATTTATTTATTTATTTATTTATTTATTTATTTATTTATTTTTTTATTTTATATTTGTTAACCGGGAAGGTCCATCTGGACATGTGTCCCTTTTCAGTGGACGCCTGGGGAGAAAAGCTCCACAAACACAATATGGTTACACAGTATTTTACAAGAATTTACAGAATTTACAGAAATTACAGTACAATATAGTACAATATAATAAAATGAGAAACAGACTAATAAATTGTGGGAAGTTACAATATCAGAGAGAAAAAACAGAGTAATTTACTATATATATATATATATATATATATATATATATATATACACACACACACACACACACACACACACACACACACACACACACACACACACATTTTTTGTAAATATTGAACTAGATTGAAATTTAAGAAAGGAAAAGATCACTAGTGGGGTAGTTTTAAAGGGGTGAAGGATTAGAATGATAGTTAAGGTTAGTCAGCTTTAAAGTAAGAACAGAGTTGTTTAAAGTAACTTATAGATCAAAAATAATAATAGTAATAATTCCTGTGTATGTCTTCCAAACACATCTTTTCAAATTATTATTGTAATAATGCAAATAGTAAATGCTTTTATAACATCACTGCTAATGTAAGAACAACTATGTATAATTTGATGCATGATAACACCATTGTAATATGGCCTGCCAATAATGGAGGTCCGATAGTTGTTCTAGATTTTGACTGGCATGTTAACAGAATGAATGACATGTTAGCGGATGAACAGTATTATAGACAAATTATGTTATTTGACATTTGCAATAAGATACAGACAGTAAAAAATAGAATTGGGCACTTGTTATCAGCAATTTTAATTGATAAGGGTTTACATGACTATTTACTTACAGATAAGCCCATGGTACCATTTATACAAGGTCTACCCAAATTACATAAGGACCCTATGAATCCACTACTGAGACCTATAGTCTCAGGACAGAGGTGGAGTACTGAAGCCATGTCAGTATATATTGAAAAGAACTTACAACCCATTATTAGCTCCAGAGCCCACATTTTATAGGACTCAAGACAATTTTTGATGGATTTTTTTGGCTTCACACAAGCTTCTTTTAAGGTGAAGGAATGGTTTTAGGTTACCTTGGATGTCAATTCGCTATTTACAGTCATTCCTAATGTTACTGGCTTAGAAAGGATGAGGCAATTTTTATCTATTGCAATGGTACTGAGTGAGAGCAAAATAGAGTTGTTATGTGCTTTGTTAGAATTGATTTTATATAACAATATATTCCTGCTTGATGGAAAGTATTACATACAGAGGGATGGCGTAGCTATAGGCACATCTTGTGCCAATAGCTATGCCAACCTCATCATATTAATATAAGAGTTGGACCATATCCTAACAGGCCTATATAGTATGCACATCTTATTCTATAGGAGGTCTGTAGATGACCTCTTCATGATTGGGAGTAGGAGGAAAGATGAGCTGTTGGAGTTCATTAGTTATATTAATAACAACACTACATTTCTTAAATTTACTGCAATATTTCTAAAGAGATTAGTTTTTTGGATGCATTGATAAGATTAAACAGGATGTAGTAATTGACACCATGTTGTATAGGAAATCATGACATAGGAACAACTTTTTACATCGTGGTAGTATGCATCCACATTATGTGTTTAATAGTATTGTTCAAGTTCAAGGTTTAAGAATATCAAGAGTGAACACTGATGATGGAAATTTTGTCAGGGAAATAAAAGATTTGGAAGATAAGATTGTAGCCAGGGTCTATAACAAAAGTGAAGTAATAATACATTGTGTCAAGTAGTTAAAAACAGGAATGACAGAGGTAGGCCTTACTTTTCATCCATTCCCCCGATATTACAATCTAGGCAGATAGATAATACCAAATGTAGGATACCAGATATGTATTCCAGAAGTTCAGGACTTGTTGTTGATATTATCAAATAACATTGGCTCATGATGACTACAAATTTAGAGTTAAATGTAGTTGGTGAACATCCTAGCTTTATACATAAGAAAAAGAAGTCCTTGAAAGAGATGCTATGTTACCCAAAGAAGCTTATTAATGGTAAATCTTTCAGCAATGCTAGGATATATAGTAGAGCAGTAACTAGACTATGTCACTGTTGTAATTATTGTAAATATATAGACAGTTCTGGAGAATTTATACATCCTGATCAAGGTAAAAAATATGTTTTTAATATTTTTGCCATGTGTAGTACTACTCATATAGTATATTTAGCACACTGTATTGCATGTAACAAATTTTATGTAGGTAAAACAGATAGGCTATTGAGGGATCTTATCAGAATAATTTATGCAGCATTAGGAATTGTTTGGATAATAATGCTTACCCAAACATGTAAAGGAGACTTTTACTGCACAGTTTTAAATTTTTAGTTATAGGTAAAGTGGAGATTAATCTAAAGAAAGGAGATATAAGGAATGCTACAGAATGCCTGGAAAGCGAATGGATTGTTAGGCTAAGAGCTGATTATAGTGCAGGACTAAATGATAAGGCACCCATTAAGCCCTTGCTTAAGGCATGTCCACTTTTTAGATAAACATTGGATTATACAGTGTTTATAATGGCCTTTTTTATATGTGTGTACATATATATTTTTTTAGTTTTATTTAAATTTTATATATAAACATTAGATAGTAAACATAAACAGTGATATATATTTTGTATATGAATGATTCTGCTATTCCGTTAAGAGTTCAATTGATTAATTTGTGCATGTGACTTGAGAATATATAAATTGGTTTACTAAATACTGTTTTTATACATCTGAAGAAGCAGTACTTGTTGCTGCAAAAGCACTTATGTTTTCTTGCAACTAAAAGTTCTCTGTTTTATGAAAGAAGCTGGGTTTCATCTCATCTCATTTGTTTTGATTGGATTTTACTATGTTTTGTGTTTGGTGAGACATTTATCCAGCAAGCACAGGTCTTTATTTTTATTATTATCAATACAGTGTTCAAATGTAAGTTTATTGTCAATGGTAATACCTAATAGTTTGGCATGGGATACAATTTCAGTTTCTATGTTGCTTTAGGAGAAAATATAAAAGTGAGAGCAGGTGAGAGGGGTTTTGCTGCGAAGAGTAGAAGCTTTATTTTTTGGCATTAAGGAGTAGCTGTGATTCGGTTAACCAGGCTTCAATTGCAGTGAAGGTATCTTGGGGTATTTGCTAGAGGTGTTGTAGGTTATTTGAGGAGGAGATGATGGTATAGCTGCATATTGGGTAACAGAGCTAAAAGAAGAAGCACTGTGAAGGTTGTTGGCAAATGTGTTAAAGAGTAAAGGTCCAAGTATGGAGCCTTGTGGTACTCCAGTTTAGTTGGTTTGGTATTCTTATAGGGTATTTTGCCATTTTATGCATTGTTGCCTATTGGTGAGGTAGTTTTTAAGCCATTGGTGGGTGGATGGTGTGCAGCCAATATTAGAAAGGTGTTGTAGAAGTTTTTTGTGTGATACTGTATCGAAAGCCTTCAACAGGTCTAGTAGTAGTACAGAAGTAATATTACCTGAGTCAATGGATCTCTGTACAGTATCCATGAAGGAGACAAGTGCAATGCTTGTGCTTTGGAAGGGGCGAAAGGCATGTTGGGTGTGGGTGAGTAGGTTGTTGTGTGTGAGATGGCGAAGTAATTGTTTATAGATGCACTTTTTGAGGAGTTTGGATAGTGGGAAGAGGATAGAGATTGGACGATAGTTAGAGGGTTCATTGGCGTTATCTTCTTTGTGAAGTCGGGTGATGATGAATTTTTTCCAGAGGTTGGGGGCATAGGATTCTGTAACTGAGCAGGTGATCAGAATGCTAACAGGGTATGCTATGGCCTTGTGAAGCGAGTGTTAATTATTCTTGTGGGAGGTCATCAGAGGAGAGAAAACATGGTTTTAATTTTCTGAGGAGTCTCTGAATTTCTGTGGTTGGTATTGGTTGTAGCAAGAATAGGCTAGATGGTGTAATATTGCTTTGGTGAAGGGGAGAATAATTGTCTATGATTGGAGGAGGGGATCTTTCCAAGTGAAGACTGCTTTTGTGGGGTAGAGGTTGAGGGGAAATTAATTTGATAAGGTGAGGGTAGAGGGAGAAGAGTCTGTTATTAATTTGTGTGTGTTATTTATAAAATGTGAGTTGAGCATAGCAGCTATTTGTGACAGTCTTTTTTCTGGGCCTGGTTATGGGTTTTGTTTGGTGCTAGGGGAAAGGAGATTAGTGATGCTTTTCCAAAATTGTTTTGGGTTGTTTCTATAGTTGGTCAGTTGGTTACAGAAATAGTTTCTCTTGTCAGTACGTACTAGATTTTTAGCTTTGTTTTGTAACTGTTTGCATCTAAGTAGGTTACTTTCATTTTTTATGCCTTTCTTTCCAGGTCTTGTCCCTATTTTTCAGGAGTTGTTTAGTGGCCTTTGTTAGCCAGGGAGAGTGATTTGATTTTACTCTTTTAGTAAGAGGAGGGGCTAGATTGTTGAGTGTGTCTAGAAATATCGTATTAAAATAGTATAAGGCAACATCCAGTGGGAGAGTTTTTAGTGGGCACCAATCTGAGAATTTCAGAATGTTGATAAATTTTTGTTGATCAAAATGTTTTAGGTTTCTGGTGGCTTTATAGTTATGAGATTTGGATATATGTGGATCTATAACAGGTAAGTGGTCACTGAGTATATTGGGTAGGGTCTTTGGATTTGAGTATTTAAGTGGATCTGAAACTAAGATCCAGTCGAGGGTGGCTACTGGTGTATTGCTGTAGAGCATTCTGGTAGGGGTGGTGGCAAGTTTGGTGAACTTGTAGAAGTTAATGCTGTTTGTTGAGGTGTCAGTTATTAAGTCTTGCTTACTACTGGAAACCTTCCTACCTTATGTCATAACCAAAGCTTACAAGGGTTGCCAGCTTTTCAAATGCCCAGAGTGGGGCATTTTTTTTTTTAGAGACATGACATTTTGCAGGATAAAACATACCCACGGCCAGTACAAAGTGCAGAACTTGACTTTTTTGCAGAAATAATGGTTTAGTCTTTCAACATTTATGTTGATTATGCTATTTCATGTAATATTTAAGTGTTTCAGAAACAAAATAACTGTATTATACAATAAAGAAAACTTATGAAACATTTTTTGTTCTAAAATCTCAGGACATTTGCCATTTACTTTAGTTTTTTTTTTTCCACAGGACACAACTGCTCAAAGTAGGACTGTCCCTCACAAAGAGGGACAGGTGGTAACCCTAAAGCTTACTGATTGTTTTTTCTCAATACTCCTCCCCTACCCTAACCCAAATTCAAACCCATCCTCTCCTACTCCACATTTAAACTATCCTTACTCCACCCCTACCCATTTCCCAGCCTATCTCTGTATTCATACAATAAGTATTCATCTCATCTCACTTGTTTTGATTGGATTTTACTATGTTTTGTGTTTGGTGAGACATTTATCCAGCAAGCACAGGTCTTTATTTTTATTATTATCAATACAGTGTTCAAATGTAAGTTTATTGTCAATGGTAATACCTAATAGTTTGGCATGGGATACAATTTCAGTTTCTTTGTTGCTTTAGGAGAAAATATGAAAGTGAGAGCAGGTGAGAGGGGTTTTGCTGCGAAGAGTAGAAGCTTTATTTTTTGGCATTAAGGAGTAGCTGTGATTCGGTTAACCAGGCTTCAATTGCAGTGAAGGTATCTTGGGGTATTTGCTAGAGGTGTTGTAGGTTATTTGAGGAGGAGATGATGGTATAGCTGCATATTGGGTAACAGAGCCAAAAGAAGAGGCACTGTGAAGGTTGTTGGCAAATGTGTTAAAGAGTAAAGGTCCAAGTATGGACCCTTGTGGTACTCCAGTTTAGTTGGTTTGGTATTCTTATAGGGTATTTTGCCATTTTATGCATTGTTGCCTATTGGTGAGGTAGTTTTTAAACCATTGGTGGGTGGATGGTGTGCAGCCAATATTAGAAAGGTGTTGTAGAAATTTTTTGTGTGATACTGTATCGAAAGCCTTCAACAGGTCTAGTAGTAGTACAGAAGTAATATTACCTGAGTCAATGGATCTCTGTACAGTATCCATGAAGGAGACAAGTGCAATGCTTGTGCTTTGTAAGGGGCGAAAGGCATGTTGGGTGTGGGTGAGTAGGTTGTTGTGTGTGAGATGGTGAAGTAATTGTTTATGGATGCACTTTTTGAGGAGTATGGATAGTGGGAAGAGGATAGAGATTGGACGATAGTTAGAGGGTTCATTGGCGTTATCTTCTTTGTGAAGTCGGGTGATGATGAATTTTTTCCAGAGGTTGGGGGCATAGGATTCTGTAACTGAGCAGGTGATCAGAATGCTAACAGGGTATGCTATGGCCTTGTGAAGCGAGTGTTAATTATTCTTGTGGGAGGTCATCAGAGGAGAGAAAACATGGTTTTAATTTTCTGAGGAGTCTCTGAATTTCTGTGGTTGGTATTGGTTGTAGCAAGAATAGGCTAGATGGTGTAATATTGCTTTGGTGAAGGGGAGAATAACTGTCTATGATTGGAGGAGAGGATCTTTCTAAGTGAAGACTGCTTTTGTGAGGTAGAGGTTGAGGGGAAATGAATTTGATAAGGTGAGGGTAGAGGGAGAAGAGTCTGTTATTAATTTGTGTGTGTTATTTATAAAATGTGAGTTGAGCATAGCAGCTATTTGTGACAGTCTTTTTTCTGGGCCTGGTTATGGGTTTTGTTTGGTGCTAGGGGAAAGGAGATTAGTGATGCTTTTCCAAAATTGTTTTGGGTTGTTTCTATAGTTGGTCAGTTGGTTACAGAAATAGTTTCTCTTGTCAGTACGTACTAGATTTTTAGCTTTGTTTCGTAACTGTTTGCATCTAAGTAGGTTACTTTCATTTTTTATGCCTTTCTTTCCAGGTCTTGTCCCTATTTTGCAGGAGTTGTTTAGTGGCCTTTATTAGCCAGGAAGAGTGATTTGATTTTACTCTTTTAGTAAGAGGAGGGGCTAGATTGTTGAGTGCGTCTAGAAATATCGTATTAAAATAGTATAAGGCAACATCCAGTGGGAGAGTTTTTAGTGGGCACCAATCTGAGAATTTCAGAATGTTGATAAATTTTTGTTGATCAAAATGTTTTAGGTTTCTGGTGGCTTTATAGTTATGAGATTTGGATATATGTGGATCTATAACAGGTAAGTGGTCACTGAGTATATTGGGTAGGGTCTTTGGATTTGAGTATTTAAGTGGATCTGAAACTAAGATCCAGTCGAGGGTGGCTACTGGTGTATTGGTGTAGAGCATTCTGGTAGGGGTGGTGGCAAGTTTGGTGAACTTGTAGAAGTTAATGCTGTTTGTTGAGGTGTCAGTTATTAAGTCTTGCTTACTACTGGAAACCTTCCTACCTTATGTCATAACCAAAGCTTACAAGGGTTGCCAGCTTTTCAAATGCCCAGAGTGGGGCATTTTTTTTTTTAGAGACATGACATTTTGCAGGATAAAACATACCCACGGCCAGTACAAAGTGCAGAACTTGACTTTTTTGCAGAAATAAAGGTTTAGTCTTTCAACATTTATGTTGATTATGCTATTTCATGTAATATTTAAGTGTTTCAGAAACAAAATAACTGTATTATACAATAAAGAAAACTTATGAAACATTTTTTGTTCTAAAATCTCAGGACATTTGCCATTTACTTTATTTTTTTTTTCACAGGACACAACTGCTCAAAGTAGGACTGTCCCTCGCAAAGAGGGACAGGTGGTAACCCTAAAGCTTACTGATTGTTTTTTCTCAATACTCCTCCCCTACCCTAACCCAAATTCAAACCCACCCTCTCCTACTCCACATTTAAACTATCCTTACTCCACCCCTACACATCTCCCAGCCTATCTCTGTATTCATACAATAAGAACATAACTCAGTAGAATTGCCCTACAGCTAGCATCCCAATTTCATTCACTTAAAGAGCTGCAACCCAGCATGTCCATTTAGATGTTATACTGCTTTAGCTACAACTATTCTTGTAACATTTCACAGTGCAAAATAATTTCATCAGCAAATTTGAACTTATGGCATACAAAATGACTGACTCAAACCTACTAGTGTCTCTTCAGTGTATTAGCACTCTTTACCAACTACCATATGGCCCCACTAAATACAATTAACACTCTAGCATACCCACACTCACTACAACAATAGTTACAAAGTCTATGACTCACCACAGCACCCACAATCTACCAACAAACCTTAGACATTTTCAATTACAGGTATATTAAATCTAAATATATTACAATACAAATTCAAATAAAACTAAAACACAAGTGCATTTGGCTACATGTTTTCCTTCATAAAATTTACACCAAAAAATCAGTGTATTTATTCACTCAAGCCCCAGCCCCACACAGCAGCAAAAACTCACACTAATAGCACAGTATTAAATGTTCCAGTCTCTCTTCCTCCCCTTCACTGAAGTCTAGCCTTCTCCTCCTGAACATCAATCTTAGCAGCATATGCAACAAAATCCAAGACTTTACATGCTTCTATTTTCACATATTCCCCAGAAACAGAAGCATAGCTGATTCAATCATCGCCCTGGGGAAGTACAATGAACCAGTGCTTCACGTTCTCAGCTCTTCAAATGAGGAGTGAAAAAAAACAGATGTTCCTTCAACTATCACTCCACCCAAGTGGCCAGATACATAACATGACCCCCCTCCTGCCCCAGCCATTCAGGTCCCATTTCTGAGCCCTGTCTCCAACCCTATTTCAACTTATTTTATTAAAAAAAGAAAATAATGTCTTCTTTGAAACTGTAGCAAACTATTTTCTACAAATGTAGCAAACAGTTGCTATAGTTTATACCCTACCTGCACAGACCACTACGGCACTCATGTTTTAGTTTAAACAAAAAAATATTAAACTGTAGCAAACTGCTTGTTATAAATGTAACAAATAGATCCTACAGTTTATACCCTGCATGCATGGAGAACTACAGTACTCACATTTATTAAAAAATGTAGCAAACTGCTTGCTAGAGTTTAAACCACACATGAAGCACTATAGCACTCAGGTTTAACCGCAAATGCAATACTGGCTTTTAAAAGTTAGTATTACATTAAAGACAGATCAGGACTGATTGATCACCCCCCAATATTTTGTACCCAGGGCAGTTGCCCCTTTCATCCTGCCCTAGATATTTTACTGCCCAGACATAAGCATAGTTACAGAAACTGACTGAAAAAACATATTAATGACAATAAAATTACCCTACCTGTTTTCAATATAATTAGGCTTGATGGGACAAATACATGGACAGAAGGAATTGTTATGGTCTACAAGAATTCCTTAAACATAACGGCATGCACAGAGAATACAACAATTGAATAATGCAGAGTTACTTATGTCACACCTCAAAATAGGAAAACTCTTTATTTTGTAGCCATGTATATCCCACAAGGGAAAACATTACCACTGTGGAAAATATACTATACTGGATATGCCACCATATCCAAATAGCCAACATGAAACAATAATGCTAGGAGACCTAAATATAAACTGGCATCTTATCAATAGCAGCACCCCATTAGATTCTATAAACCTATCCTGCTTTACATAATTTCATCAGCTACTTGAGTCCACAAAAGCAGAAAAACGTTAGACAGGACTCTTTGAGAAAAATACTGTTATTAAAACTTTAACAGAATATAACTGGAAAATACTAAAATCTATGCCTTTAGACTCCTATGCCTTTAGACTCTTGCCACAGAGTGATAGCGCCTGGAAAGAGCAGTACAAACATAGAGCATAAAATGCATTTCAACTTTTCAGGCAAGTAAGGAATAGGACAAAATATCAAATAAAACAAGACACACAAACCTATTATAAGAGACTTAGGGACACAGGTGGACAGTGGTCTCACCTTCGATTACCAAATCACCACAACAGTCAGGAAATCCTTCTATGTGGCACACCTCATCACTAAGGTCTTTTCATCCAGAAAAATGGAGGTTATTGTCCCACTGTACTCATCCCTCATTAGACCCATTATAGAATACAACACCCTGTTTGGTATGTACCTCTCAAGACATCTGCAACAACTGGAAAGGCCACAGAAATACCTCACTAAAAGAATCACAGGCCAAAAGCAGATGCCCTATGCTGACCATCTAAAAAAACTACACCGATACTCTGTTGCATATCATCTACTCAGAGGTGATTTCTGCTTAACATACAAGGCCATGTCAAACCCAGAGCTGTTGGACATGCTACACTTAAAGAAATCCCAATCCCTCAGAGACACATGCTCCAGGAATCTAAACCTTGTCATCACAATGAACAAAACATGCTGGAGGGATAGGTTCCTAACCCAGAGACTCTCCAGACTCTGGAATAGACTTCCCATACATGTCAAGCAGAGCGCATCTTTGGCCCTCTTCAAGAGGAACCTTGATGATTGGATGGGAGATTGGAAATTCACCCCAGGGATCACGTCAGTCACCCTGCTAGACAGGGGTCCAAGGAAGTAAATACTGTGGGAAGAACTAGCCAGGTAATTGTTATGGCTAGGCTTGTATAGACCCTAGGGCCGATAGCCTAGTACCAACCGATAAACCTATAACATCCTCCAAAATAAACATGAAAACAATTCAAAACTCTTCTGGACATCCAACAAACTTTTACACCCAGGCCAAACTACCATCCCCACCCATACACCCAACTGTACTACTGATTCAATTTCCACACAGTTTAATTTTTGTTTTATACAGACAATAATGTCCATCACAAACATTAATCCCTCCACTACCTTTTCAGTACTTGCAGCCTCTGCTAAATATCCTCAGCTATTTGACTTCAGCCCAGTACCTACAGCCACTATTAAAAAACTCCTACTTAAGTTAAAACTAATCACCCTAGCTGCTGACCAACTTCCCTCAGATTACTTAAAAATGGCTGCAAATACAATTGCTTTTCCAGCCTATATATTGATAAGTAGAGCTATATCCAAAAAATGTGTTCCTTCCATCTGGAAAGAAATCCTTTATAATACCTTTACACAAAGGTGGCACATCTACAGAGCTGAATAATTGCAGGGTCTTTGCAGTCCTCCCTCTATCAAACATGCTTGCAAAATGTATTCATACTTAGCTTCTTCACTACCTAAATTCAAATAATCTGCTCTCAGAAACACAGCATGGTTCCAGACTCCACCACAGCACAACCACCGGTGTCCTTCACGTCAGCTCTGGGGCACACCTATGGTAACTGAAAGAGAGGAGGAGAGGTCCTTTTGCCAGTTGACTGCTTGTTGCCTTCCAGCTAGACAACTAAGGAACCATGTAAGGGTGGATTGAGAGAGACTTACAGAAGGGAGTTCCAGCCAAATGGTAGTTTATAGACGCAACAAGAAAACCCTCATCCTATTTGCTTCCATCATCTTATATACCTCACCTATCTTTACAAACCTAAGCTCTACACTAAAATCCAAACTAGTCACCTGTTACAACAAAGTAGCTAAATATGTTACCAACACTGCACATGGAACCCACCACTCCCGAGCTTTAAAATAGATACACTGACTAGAGCTTTACAACTACATAACATACTCTCGGGTAGTTATAGCATAAACATTGATATATCACCCTGAAGAATGCCCTTATTAAAATTATACTATTGCCCTACACCCCAAACAATGGATCTCTTTTCTGGCAATAAATTTCTAATAAGCATTAATTAAGCAAATGATTCACAGCAGAATTACTATACTCCTTTTACATCTCCAAACTCTGGAATACCATCCTTATACATGTACAAATGGCTAACAAACTCCAAAGCTATAAAAGCCAGCTCAAATTATACCTTACCCACTCCTGGTCATGCTCATGTCCATCACCAGCTTAAGACCTTTAGTGAAAGTATAAACTTCTTATTACCTATTAATAACTTTTCCCTGCCTATACTTAAATCATTGCACTCTTAACAACTTTCTTCCTGCCCCTAAATCAATGCACCTGCCCCCCCTTCAACTCTACTTCTCATCTTTCTCATACCTATTTCATTCAGGAACAAGGAAGTCATAACATCCATGTGCTCCTCCCGTATCAGACCCATTATTGAGTATAATACCCCCTTCAGCATGTACCTTGCCAAGCACATGTAGCAGCTGGAGAGACCACAGAGGTACCTGACCTGGAAAATCCAGGGTCTCAAACACCTATCCTACCCAAATAGGCTAAAAGCCCTATCCGTCTACTCAGTCTTGTACAGACTGCTCAGAGGTGACCTGTGTCTGGCATACAAAGCCATTTCAGACCCAGCCTTGATGGAGTTGCTGCGTATCCATAAGTCATACTCCATTCATGCAACCCACATGCAAGGCCTCAACCTGGTCTGCAACATTAATAGAACTTGTTGGCAGGTAAAATTTGTATCCCAAAGACTTCCTCATCTGTGAAATAGACTCCCTCTCCATGTCAAGCAGAGTACCTCTCTAGCCCTCTTTAACAGGAGCCTGGATGACTGGATGGGAAATAAAAAATGCACCCCTGGGATCCCACCTGTGTCCTGCTGAACAGGGGAAACAGGTGCTAATTCCTCCTTCAACCCAAAAATTATGACATTATTGCAGATACTGTCTTAAACCAGAAATCCATCTATTTTGTCTTTGTCTTCATAACCAAGGAAAATAATTTTATGCAACACTATAATGCTTTTAAGGACCCAGAAGTGATCATTCTTGTGGGAGGCATCTGGTATAGCCAGACAATATATTCAGTTATTGATTAACAATAGAAACTTGTATGTTTGTAATTAATTCATTAATCCAGACTACACATACCACTCTTGATAAATAAATGAAACACTCACTGTAGAAAAAAATGTGGAACATATCAAAACATTTCATTGAGACATAAATATAGCAAAAGCTAAAAAAAATCACTAATAAAATATTTCATTGCATATATTACATGGCATTTATATTACACTTTTATAAAAATTGTGTATAAAATTAGTTTACAATATGGATATTTGCTGAGATGTACTAATTTTCTTTTTGGGATAGAAATTATTTTCAAGCAGCAATGTAATCCATTCTGAGTCAATGCACTTAACTTAAGCTTCTATTGCTTTGGAAAACATTCACTCTTATGTCATCTGTGCTTACCTTATTTGACCTCCTATCCTGCACATATTAATATGTTGAAGCACAGTGCTAGAGGCCTGGCTTCCCTTTGACAGGATGAATGCATGTATATAAAAATCAATGTCTCTGCCCATGAGCATTCAGAATGTAAAGAAAGCAATATCTTTTTACATCCCTGTACATGTACAAATATACATGTACAAATGACTAACTAAACAGCTACCATGAATGTTATGGCAAGAGTGCATAGAAAACTGAAGCTAGAAGCAGCTCTTACTGATGTATTTATTAAACCAAAAAATCAGATAACATGGTGAGATGTGTTGCTGATGTTTTCTACAATGCTGCTTGACACTTTCATCAAGGAAAATGCTGGAAAGTTTCAAAACCTGATGTACTGAAGTATGTGAAGCAAATTCAATACAAACATAATGACATAACAAAGCACATGCTGGTTTAACAGTCTGAAACCAAGCTAAAGCATTACCTTAATGACTGAAATTAAAATTCTGGGACTGATAATGAAGACATTTTTATGTGATTTACATGATAATGAACCATTAGCAGCATTTGCATTACAGCCAAATAGCCTTCATGCTGAATAGATTGGTGAATGTGTGTGTACCTTCCTTGGAGAGGCACATAATCGCATGTGTTCTTGCTGATAGATTTGCAAACCAAGTGCTCCTGCTACTGGATTTGCAGGCTTATAATACATGTTCCACTAATCTTTAAATATTGTTATAGCGGTTTAAATGTATCTTACTGTAGTCTAGATGAACTGACTGAAGACATTCTGAAATCTCCTTATTAACTAAATAAACTGCCTAGCGACTTTATGTTCATCTTGCATGTTCTTTCTCCAAAGCATCTCACAATAGCTGAGATGCTGGCAACTTCACACAATGTTTGTCTCCTTTTAGTGAAACATGTATTATTTTATGTGGTTGTTTTGTGCATTACCCTATCTCATTAACTTATTTAATACCTTTGGGAAAGCTTCAGGTAATTTGACTCCTTACTTTATGTAGCAAAACCATCAACATTTATTACTATTTATTTTGCTGAACTGATGATTTAAGGCTCTTGTACTCTGCATTTATTCATTTTCTGGATAGCCACTTAATCTACAGAGGTGATGAATGCTATACCAACAGGGTATTCTTATGAATGAGAAACATTACTCCTGTACAATGTATTTCTTGGAAACAGTAGAACATGGTGGGGTGGGGGGCACCAAACAAGATTATTACCCTTCTAAATCATCAGTTAAGGCCATATAAAAGTGTTTTTTTAATATATTTTCTGGACCCTACCTCACTTTACCTCAGTCTTCCCCTGGCACCATATTAGTCCATTAGTCCCATTTCTGGTCACCCTTGCTCCAGCATACTTTGAGGAAGGATCACAAGAAAGATCATTGTCATAAGGGTGAAAAGTGGTAGACAGAACTATGGGTCTGGGCAGCCTGTTATAAGCACGATAGTAAAATGTATCATAAATACATTTGTTATCTTTTGGCTGTGATGACTTATCAGGTGTTATACTGTCCATTTATAGCTGTGCTTTTTATGGTTTTTCATTGCTAATGTTGCTACATTTTGGCACAATATATAATTTTATCAACGAAAAAGCATGACATTGGCAATTTCCAGCATGCTGTTTACTTTCAGTTTACTTACTGTAAGTTTGATCACCAGTGCCATGCTAATTGATGTCTTGCAGTACATAAGTAGAAAATACTGTATTTACCACAAAACAACAATCACTGGAACAAATGATTGTGCAATCACCTGGGCCAGACATAGTATGGGAACGAGGCTGTCATTTATTGCTCAATTGTTAGACAATGAAATATACTGCCTACTTATAGCATTAATTTAGTATCATCTTTACATGTTTCCAAAAAGGCCAGAGAAACTGCATGTGTCCATGGAGCCCAACAAGAAACTAGACAACAGTAAAAAAGCTCACATAGTGTGTAAAAATGGCCCAAGTCCAAGTGTGAGTCAAAGTCAAACAAAGTTTTAATTTCAAGACATGAAAAAGTTAAAATGAAACTTGAGCAGCTCAAAATAACAATGGCTAAATGTTTTTGTCCGTAGTGCTGGGACTTCTTCAGAGCCGTTGATTTTTGAAATTTCAAGTTTAAATAGACAATCAACTAACAAGCGAATATCAATTAACAAAAGGACCAATTAAAAGCTAAAAAAATGTATAAATTAAGTATGAAGTATAATTGTGTAAAACTTCAATTTAAAAGATAAAAAGAGTTAAAAACTTAAAGTGAAAGTCTGGTTGTAAGTTATGTTTGTCAGTAAAAAAAAAACACTCAATTTAGCTAATAAAAAATGTGAAAGAAATTCTATAATTTTACTGCCCAGAGCTTTAAGACAGGTAAAATTGATAGGTGTTCATTGAGACCAGGATAGGAAGATGCATTTAGTTTTAGTTGCCACAACAGTTCTTTATATTCTAGTCCAGTTTCCCAAGGTCCACCTCTAATGCTGTAAGGCATGATTTCTAATATGCCAAACATATTTTTTACAGTTGGAACATGACTGTGTATGCTTGTATAAAGAATTGTTAGGATTATGTTTGGTGATATTGTATTTATGTTCGTAAATTCTTTGACGCAAGAATCATTCCATTTTTCCAACGTAAAACACAGGGCGTGATGAGCAAGCCACAATATAAACAATTCCTTTAGAACCACAATTGTCATCCACAAGTTTAATGCTAAGACAGCGCACTAAAACAATAGTGTCCTTTTCAATAATGTAAGAACATTGTGCACATGTTCCATATTTCATGGTAACCATTCTAGTACTAATGGTTTGTTCTTCAGGGTGTTGCTCAAAATGTTTTTCCATTTTTCCTTACTTTGTGCCCAAAAATAGGGGATTTACCCAACTTTTGGAGAATGTCATCATTCACTTTAAAGATGTTCCACTTGTTAGTAATTATATTTTTAACCCCCCTTGTGTGTGAATTGTGGGTGGGGGTCAAAGCATCGTTGCAATTTGTGGTTTCAGAAATGTTTTTAGTTGAAGTAGTGGGGTTAGTGTTGTCTGCAGTTTCTACCCCAATAATAGGTTTAAATTTTTTACCACATTCTTTTGTAATTTCATCTTTGGTTTCTAATAAAAGCCTCTTGAGGTAACCTCTTTCAAGAAACATGTCAGTAATTTTATTCACTTTATTGAGAAAAAAGTTCAAATCAGAACACTTTCAAGCTGTTCTAATCAACTGCCCTCGGTAAATGTTTCTCTTACAGTATTGTGGGTGACAGCTTTGGTAGTGTAAATAACTGTTAGATAACATTAGATTCCTGTAGACGGTGGAAGTAAAACATTTCTTGGTTTGTATCCTTAAAAATAGTAACATCCAAACAGTTAGCCTTCTCATTAGGGTAAGTTGATGTAAATCTCAAAAATTCAGTTGTTTGGTTAATATAGTCAAAGAATTCATTAAAGGTGTCGAGTTGACCAGTCCATAAAATGAATATGTCATCCAAGTAGTGTAGGTATGTATGCCAGTTTTGATTGTGGAGTGGGTTAAAAACAAACTCCTTTTCCCAGACATTCATAACTACATTGGCCTATGTTGGGGCACATGCTGCACCGATCATTATTCCATGGGTTTTACATCATTAGCATTTTGTGCATGAATTACTGAACCTTAGAGATGATCTTTCCTCACATACCCACACACATGCTCACAAAGACCAGTCCTCCTTAAGGAAAGTGTGCACTACCCTTAAGGCAGGAAAACTACATTTCATCAGTATAAGGTTACATTATATATGTGTGTTTGTGTGTGTGTGTGTGTGTGTGTGGGTCTGTGTGCACACTGTAAAAATACTTCTGTCAAAAACACACACACAACCCATAAGAATCATGCCCTCAGGAGTATAATATATACTGCTGGAGTACTATGCACACTTTAGTCAGAGGTACAATGTTTCCATGCCCGTTTGAAATTTGGAGAACACAGAATTTTTTTTAAAACATTATTCAACTTTGTGTGTTGACTTGGTATTTATGTGTCACTTTAATCTTTTTTTTTCTCCTATCATTTGTAGTTTGTCACTTTTCTCTACCAGAAAGTCAGTTAACCATGGGAAGGAGCAGACAGAGACTATTAACCTGTATTTTTAGCTATTTATTAATTTAACTAAGTTGTAAGACGGTGATGTAGTTATATCCTGACCACAACTGCTGGATATAAAATGATTCAGTTTGTAGTGGCGATTTTTGACTTACTTATTTCTGTAAGGTGGTATTGACCAAATATTTTAGATGCTAATCAGACAAATGGTTGATTCAAGAATTTTGAAATAGGGGCTGTCTGAGATAGGAGAAAAATCTTTGGATGGATTGTTAAGCTCTAACAGTGAGAAGTCAAATGAACTCATAAATACTAAAACAGTAAATGCAATCATTTAATGTAGAAAATCATAGAAAACCAGACATAAAACACAGGAAACACTTGAACTGTTAAGTGATTCATACTGTTATTGTAAGGAAATGGTACTGTACCACATATTGTTTAAGCTCTATTAGCTGTACAATGGCTGCTATTTTAATAAGCTCATAAAATGAGTCACATTCTTAACTCTCTATGACATGCAGAGCTGGAATCATTCCACCCTGCAGGAAGTATAAAAAGAATTATGCTTTAATTCTTTGGCAGCTGATAACACAATGCAGCCCAAAGCTAGACATGGTCAACCTACACATGTCAAAATATAAAATAAGGCAGTGGACACTTAAGCTGCAGCCCATATCATTCTACATGTTATTTTCACAAAGCTCAGATAGTGTACCAAACATACATATAGTGGGTTTCATTAAATGTCTTTTATTTATAAATGTACTGATTCTGGTACAGTGATTGCTTATGTTGTTTTCAAAAAATGCTGTTAAGAACAGGCTGGAAGGAAATGGTGACTAAACAGCTGAACCATAGCAGCTGTAAAACAACTGAAATACAATACTTGGATAAATATACGAGTATATGGCATAATAAACTAAAGTTCACAGTGTATAGCTATTGCAGTTCTAGTTCATGTTTCCTCTTGTAGCTGGTATGTGCACCATAAGTTTATTTCACAATGGAGACACTGATCTGGAGCATGGTGTAATGCCATGCACAGCTTAAAAGTTAACAGTAAGCTTCAACAAATCCTGTAGAGTACCAAGCTGTTAACAATAAGCTTCAACAAATACTGAAGACCACCAAGCTGCTATTTTAATGCACTTCCTAAGTATTTTACAAGAAATGGATTTTGTCCCTTTGCTTGCCTTGAAATGGTTAGACATTCCATATATAAGCTAAGGACTATTATTTGGGAAAAGAATGTTTCCCTGTTCTGCATGTCATCATAAAACTTTCCATCAAGGCAAGTGGATTAGAAAATGAATGGAAGGATGGATGCATTGATGGACTGATGGATGGATGGATGGATGGATGAATGGATGGATGGATGATGGATAGGTTATGGATAGATGCATGGTCAGAGGTTTGGATGGATGGAAGGATGGAGGGATGGGATACTGATTCATGTTAACCTTCTGATGCTTTATATGGACTGCCTTAATATATTTGTGTAATTTCCTTTTTCTTCTCTCCTTTGGCTTCTGGTTTGTTGGTTTTCTTATGTGAATGTTAACTATTTGAACTCTAGATTATTTTCTGTTTTATTATGTCTGCTTCCTAATGAAGCTGTACGTTTTTCTTCCAGTTGTTGCTTTGCACAGCGCTTATTTCCATTTGGTGAAAAGCTGGGTTCACCAAATATATTATGAATCTGAGGGTAAAGTTAGCACAGATCATGTCTATATCACATGACTATGGTCTGTGCACCTCGAAAAATGCAAAGGTCTAGTTTAGTGTTTAAGTTGTAGCATTCTACTCCAAAATACACTATCATCAAGTGCAGCAGTCCTACCTGCCCCAGAGCATACCTGATTCTAGAAATCACACTTTTTCAGTACCGTTATTTTGGTTAAATATTCTGGACTGCAAATAAAAAGCAGATCACAGAGCTGACTATGGGGATACTGACTGAATGACTGCAACCTACTTGTGCATACCTGGATAAGTCCTGGAGCTTCGAATATGGCACATGAATAGTTGATATATTATTTTTCTGTATGTATTTATTTTTAGGTTTCTGTTTTTTATTTGTACTGTCTACCTTTGTATTTTTATTGGGAAAATAGGAACAAGTAGCAATTTTTTTTAACTTTCTCATACACTAAATTCCATTTTCCCCTGATCAGTTTTAGTTTGGCTTCATAGTAGTATTATGCTGTTATGTTATAATATATGTAGGTTGTTTTTTTTTCACATTTGTTCTCTGAATCGTCATCGGCTTCCAAGTGTCTAGGAAATCATATGTATATATTTTATTTTATTTTTTTCTGCCTTTATTGATCAGGAAAATCCAAATGTACTATAAACAGACCTCCCTCCAGTTTAGTGAAGGTCTGGGCAGAAAAGTCCACACAATTACAGTTTACTTTGTAATAATAACAATGTAATATATAGTAAAGCAATAAAGTGCATGGATCAACAATGGAAAATATTATGATATATATATATATATATATATATATATATATATATATATATATATATATGTTTAGGATGAATGTTTCCAGAGAAATAAAAATAATTACTTACAAAAGATAAATGTGTATGAGGATGGAAGATGAATAAGCAATAGATACAAAATACAGGTACTCACCAATTAGTACTTTAATAGACATAGGATAAATGCTTATTAATGTAAAGAGGGAGTGAGTGAGTTGAGAGAGATACTTAGTAGGAAATATTCAGTAAATTATTAGTTTGTAGTCTATTGGATCTATCCTAGTTGGTGTAAAAAAGAGCACGAGCATAGTTAACTATAGATTAGATAGTATCTGACAAGAATTTTAAAGCTTTATAGGTTGTTTGGGCTTTATTTTACTGAAAATGATTTTTTCATCTTAAATTATGGAGGTTTTATTTTCCAAAGTTAGAAAATTGTGGGAAAAACAGCAAAATAGCCTCTTATTTTTCATTCCAGTTTAATAAGCAATGGGATGATGTGAGGTATTGCCAGCAATGCCAGGAGATGCAAGGAAGTGGATGTATAGCATATGCCAGCATAGTTAGCTGGAGTTTTGCAAAAAAATATATTTCATTTGTATATCAAACTGATTTGTACATATGCTTATATCAAAACATGTATTTGTAAAGCTGGTTGTGTTAAAAATGTACCAACAATGGGTCCTGCTGGACAGAAAAGAAATATACTTGTATGTCAGACTGTATCATAAATGGTGAAAAGAATATATTGTAACAGTGGATACTGGAAGAGAAGATGTTAATCTCAGTCCAGCTAACTTTGAAAAATTGTCTGATATTAAATTACTTGGTTTAGGCCATAAACATGATGAAATGTCTGTGGGAAACCTGGCCTAGTAGCTCTGTAGGAAGAGTGGAAGTGTTAAAATTGTTTTACAGCTTCCAGATGCTGTAACACATCTTAGCAAAGCTCTGAATGTGTATTATGACAGATATGTGCAACATCCTGGCTCAAATTTCAAGTAAAAGGGGTAGTGTGGGAACCAGATCCGGGTCACCAGTTGTGATGTCATTCTATAGCCAGCACTGAAATGATATTTAGATATTAATAAGAGCTGTCACTCAGCTCTCAGCAGTCTGTTTGTGAAACCTGATAAAGAAAGACAACTCACCAATGTTATCTTGCCTTGCTCTAGTATGTGAACTAGGGGACAGTAATTTTTTAGATCAGTCAGGAAAATATAGTGAGATTAGTTAAGTATTGTTTTCTGCATCTGCGTGAACCTTTTCATCTGTATAATTTTTAATATTGCCTGTGACTGAAACTTTGTTGTTTACTGTAGATAAATATTTCATATTTTCATGTTCTTTTATTATTTATTATTACATATATTTAAACTTTTCATTGTGGCTGGCCTTTTAGAGAATATTTTAACCTTTCAGAGTACTTATATTTATTTGGTGACACTGTGGCCACTCCTGAAAGCCTGCTGTTTGGTCAACATTACCATTGGTATTAGTATTAATTTCACTCAGTATAATGGGGTCCCCTGGCAAGAGCCTAGAGTAGCTGGCTTTGTGTGTGTTCTGGTGGCAATGTATCTACCTTTTAGTCTGGGTGAAGGTGGTAGTGTGGGTAAGCTGTGCCAGCCTTTGCCAGGTGTGTGTGTGTGTGTGTGTGTGTGTGTGTGTGTGTGTGTGTGTGTGTGTGTGTGTGTGTGTGTGTCTGTGTGTGAAAAACCAAAGCTCAAAGACAGTATGCATGAACAGGGAGACTGAGAGCACTGATTTCACAGAGAGGGTGGTGGAACACTTGGCTTGGAACACCCAGCTGAGGACTTAACTCTATAGCTGTGTCAGTGGGGAGTCTTATTTGGGGCCTGAAGAGAGAGAGGGAAACCCAGCACCAGGACTGGAGAGTACTCCTTCTGTGCTCTTAAGGGAAATTGTGCTTGGTGCAAATAGTTGCATCTGGAAATACTGTGTATATCTATTTTTGTTCCAAGTGAATGTCCCCCACTGGTGGTGATGAGGATTGAGGCTCCTTGATTACTGGCCCAGAGGAGGGACATCAGAAGTAGGTCTGCTGGAAGTGTGCTGTTCTGTTTGCTTAACTGCTAAGCCGGAGTACTCTGCAACTGAATTATTTGTAAATGTTGAGTCATGATGAAGAAGAGAACTGCTCTGCTTTATTTGTTTTATTGGAACTGTATAATAAGTAATATGTATGTGCTGGATGGATATGTAAAATGAGGAACATGTGAGGTTCTCTGCAGGGTTCTTTTTCCCTGAGTATCAGGTGTCCTAATCACAAGATGCCCAGAATAAAAACAGAGATGACTGTTTACCATTGGAAAACACTGCCACTGCAATTTCTATGCAGACACTAACACTGTAGTCATACCTTGGTTTTGGGAGAGTTTTTGTTGTACTTATGGTTGCACAACTATGGAGTTGAAATATATGAGTTTGGGAGGTATGAGGAGGTTGTACCTCAGTCACACACATTTTGATTTAAAAGGGCTAGATCCCATAAAAAAAGCTTAAGTTGGAGGTTTCACCCTTGTGTGTCTTAGGCATGTGTTTCCATTGAGGTTTAATGTTTTTTAGGCATTTGAGGTTTCACATTTGTTGTGTTTTGTGTAAGACTTCTCCAAGTATTTTGGGTTTCTAATACCATGATGGGAATGGACCCCATTCTTAAGTCAAAGTATGATTAAAGTTCATGAAATTACTTTTGTTTCTATCTTTGATATAAGCCATAAGTGCTCTTTGCAGCATCCACAGTGTGCCCAAAACTGACTCCTTCTGCAAGTCATATGGATTTACATGTATTGGTAACATATCTAAGTATGACTGTAAATTCTTTTTTATAAGACCTATTGCTCCTACTACTATTGGAACTGTCTGGGTATCCTTCTTTCACACTGCCCTCATTTCTGCCTGCAAATCCTGGTATTTTATAACTTTGTGTCTCTGTTTGTAAGACACTGTAGTCACTGGGTGTAACAATTTCAGTGATCAAAGATACTTTTATCTTCTTTCCATGTAATACTACGTCTGATTTTCTTACATCTATTTTTTGAATTGTTGGTAATGGGTGATCCCATGAGATATAAACTTCATCATTTTCTATAATGCTTTGTGGTTCATGTTTCCAGTGTTTTTCAATTACTTCAATATTATAATGTTTGCACAATCCCCAATGCCTTTCAATACATAGACCGTCTGCTATTAGTATATCACAACCAGCAACAAGATGTGTGACTGTTTCCAATTCTGTTTTACAAAACTAACATTTTTCTGTTGCTGCCACATGTTCAACAGATTTTGCAAACCAATGTGTATGTAGTCCAATATCTTGGGCTGCTGATGTTAACCTATCAACTATTGGTTTAAATTCACCTCTGCTTAACCATTCCTGTGTTTGGTCCTGATCGACATGAGGTTGTTCCAAGAGTTTTCTGTACTTGCAACTATATTTATGGTTCATGGGTTCATAGATTAGTACTAAGCTAACTGCCCTTGCAAGCCATTTTAAGCCTAGCCAATTATCCATTGTGAGACTCAAACCCTGCACCTTGTGTTTGTAAGGCAAACACCTTAACCATTAGGCCACTCTCCCAACCCCTACATTTCTTGCCTTCTCATATGATCCTTCACCTTACATTCTTTCTTTTGTTTTTTGGCACATTCAGTTGCTGCTTGATTTTTATCTTCTTCTGGTTTGACTTCCATTCCCACTTAATGCCGATATGCTTCTGCTAAAGTAAAGAGGGAAGTCTCCTCATGTTCTAAAGCTTTCACTATGTTTGGGTCTTGTGAGGTTAGCAGATATGTATGCAGTCCTATAATTGCAGATCTATACATGTAATCAATTTTGAGGAGGCCCTTACCTCCTTCAGAACAGGGAATATATAATCTTGGTATGCACTAATTTTTATAAATCATTTGATAAGCATGAAGCATTTTTCCTGTTTTCCTGTCCAACTGATCCAATACCTTTTGGGGCCAGTTAATTACTCCAAAAGTGTAAGTTAGGACAGGAAGAGCAAATTAGTTTATAGCCTGAACTTTGTTCCTAGATATCAGAGCTGTTTTCGGTATCCATTTTAGTCTTCAAAAATATTCCTTACTAAGTTTTATTCACATTTGTTCATGTTTTATTGTTGATCCTTCATCATTTCCAAAATATTTATACACTCCCTCTTGCTCAAGTTCTTTCATATCATATTCGTGCCTCAGGCTGATGTTTTCTTTCTGCTGCAGCTTTCCTGCTTTAAAAGTTGCTTTTGCACCTTTATCAAGACCAAATGACATTCTTATTTCATCTGAAAAAGTTTTGATGACCTGCAATCGTGCTTTCAGTTCCTCATCTGATGAACTATACAGTTTTAAATCATCCACAAAAAGAAGTTGATAAATCTTTACACTTTGTTGTTTTCGGGAAGCCAAATTGTAGCCATGACCTCATCTGTTAAGTAGACACTTACTGGTTTAAAAAGCAGCAGTGATAGAGTCACCCTGGAATATCCTCCTTTGAATTTTTATCTCTGGAATAATAATTTATCCTTTATCATAGATTAACTACAAAGTGGTTTGTCACTGTTTCATAGTTGCTGTAATATAGATCAATGTGGGGTGTATCATATACATTTTTAAACACTCTTTTATCCACAAATGTGGGATACTGTAAAATGCTTTTTTGTAGTCTATCCATGCCATACTTAGATTCTTCCCCTTTTTACAGTTCTGCATTATGACTTTATTTAACAACAAATGATCCTTTGTTCCATATGACTTTCTTCTGTTACCCTTTTGTTCTATTTCCATGATTGAGTGTTCTAAATCCAGTGTACAGTTTATACATCATCGGAAGGCAAGTTATTGGTCTGTAGTTTTTAGGATAGCGTGCAGGTTTGCTGCTAAGTAGGAGTATTGTTTTTCTTGTTAACCAGGTTGGTGTCTGTCTGGGTGCACATATAAATAGCTCTCACACATAGCTAAATCTTTGTAAATATGTTACTGCTTTTACCCAGAAGTAAGGTACTGCATCTATGACTGGGGTTTTCCAGTTAGGAGTTTTTCAAAACTTTGTTTAAATCTCTCTGGTCATTACTTCATCCCATTTCATATCCTGTACAGTTGAACTTCTTATTCTTTCTTTTACTTCTTCTATCCATTCAGCATCTTTGTTGTGTTCCATAGGATCTTCATAGATATTTTGCCAAAATGTATCTATTTCTTCTTTTTTTGGTGGTATTTCAATTCCTTTTGCCTTGATTCTAAGTTCTCTATAAAACGTTTTGGGTCATCAATAAATTGCTTGTTTTGTACTTTTCCTTTATATTTATCTCATCTTCCAAGTTTTTCTGCCTATGCTGATGTTTTTAGTTTATTACTTGTGATTGTGTACAACAGAGCCTGAACTTTTCTGATAATGAGCATTGCTTTTATCACATCTATCTTTCTAGGTATGTTTGTTGATCTGTTCCATCTTCTGTATACTCTTCTAATAGTGACACTTCTTGCTTAATTTCTTTATAGTTTTCTCTATTTGATACTCCATAGTGGCATTTGATTTCTCCCCTTCCTTTCCCTTACTGCCCTGTGCTTTTGGGGTATGACTTTATCTGTTATTAATTTAGCTGCACAGTAATGTACCCTATTTACTTCTGTTATATCACTTTAATTTCTATGAACTGTGTTCATTTATTTTATCAAACATCTAACATTTTGGGTCTTACTGACTTTCTGTTGTCTATTTCTTTCATTGATCTTAATATGCCTGTCCATCTCTATTAAATCAATCAACTCTTCTCTTTGATTACTTTCTTCTAAACTGAGGGCACATTCTTTGTTCTCCATTTCCTGTGGGCATTCTACAGAAAGTTCCAGAACATCTTCCTTTGACATCTACTCTTCAGCTGCATCCTGTATCATCTGCTGCTCCCTCATATGGGTATTCATTGGCCCATCACTCAACATCATTGCCTGCATCAGAGTTGCCACAGTTTTCTGAACTTTCCCTTGCTGTGCAACTCCAACTGAATTTTTGTACTGGCTTCCTGTGGAAAGCTCCAAAGTATCTTTTTTTGGCAACTGATCAGATGTATCCCACTCCACTTGTTTCTTGTTCATTTGGGGATTCATTGCTCTATCCTGCTGTGGTGTTATCAGAGCTAACTTTTCTCCACTAAATCCTTCACTTTGCAGGAAGTCCATAACCTTGGGCCCTGTCTCTAACTTCTCCATTACTAATCCTCTTTTCTGCTTTTCCTTTTTGTTTTCTTATTTTCTGTATGCAAAATGTTCCATATCCAGGTGCCTTTGCCTGCATTTCTCTTTAAATATCTTTGGTGCTGTCAGAAATGTCACGTCAGCTTTCTTTATTTTCAGCCCTGTGGGCCAAAACTCAGTAATCAAGATGCTTACTATACTCCAAGCAGGTTGAGCTCTTGCTGAAAACCAGACAGTTACTAGAATTTGCATTGACTCACAATACTTTTATGACTGAAAATTCACATTTTCTACAAAAGACATGTGCAGTGATGGGGGCTTCACATGCCCCATCATATGTTATAATTTTCATGGGTTTTTTTGAGGATAATTATATTTATAGGAACATGCATTTTGTTCAGAATGTGATAGTTTTTAAACGATACATAGATGATTTGTTCTTTGGTTGTAAAGGAGAAGTTAGTGAGTTTGAGCAGTTTATGACTGAATTAAACCAGAACCAGTGTGGCATTACATTCACATATAAGATACATAGGGAAACTATGCAATTTCTTCGACATGGAGTTTTTTGTTGGGAAGAATAGTAAGATCGCTTTTAGACCTTATTATAAGGACACAGCAGTTAATATTTTTTTTATGTGCTGATAGCATGCATCCAGAACATTTATTAAATTCTCTGCCTTATGGAGAATACAAACAGATCGGTGACAATACTTATGATAAGACAACTGTGGACAGAGAATTTGATAAAGTTATATCTAAGCTGCTTAGTAGGGGTTATTTTAAAGAAACCTTGAAACAAGCGGAAGAGAAAGCTAGGGGTGATTTAATTCCTTCCAGTTTATCAGGCAGAAAAAAAGATTCATGTTTCCAGAAACGTTTCTGAGAATTATATATTTTTTGTTAAATTTTCTCCTTTTTCTGGAACTTTAAAATATTTACTACACAGATTTTGGCCCATCATAAAACAAGATGGTGAGGTGGACAGTCTCTTCATTGGTAGGGTTGTTTTTTCATACAGTAGATTTTTTAATTTAAAAGAGCTGCTAAGTTCAAAAGTCACCAATAGAATTGCATATAGTGAGAGATCAGTGGGCACTTTCAGGTGTGGAAGGTGCAAGGTGTGATAAAATTAAGAACATTTCGGGGAGTTTAATTAATGGGAAAAGATTTAGGGCCCTAGGATCTTAAAACTGCAACAGCAGTGGGGTTGTTTATGCCATTGGATGTAGCTGTCAGCCCACCATGTGGTACATTGGACAGACTAAAAGAGTGGTTAAGAAAAGAATTATGGAGCATTTAGGGGATGTTAGACATGGAAGGTTTAATAATCCTGTAGCCTAACATTTTAATTCTTTTAATAATGGATGTACAAGGGATTTATTTTTCAGCGTATTAGTTAAGCTTTATGTAAAACAAGTTGTTGATCATGTATGCACCCCTTTAAGAATGGAAACTAGATGTATTATCAATTATAAGACATTATGGCTGAATGGTCTCAATTTGGAGCTTGATTTACATGTGTAAATTGAATTTTAAGATTAGTTTCTTTTAGTATCATTTGACATCTTGATAACGTTCATGTTTTTTATACATGGTGTACATCGCACTTTATTTCCTTGGCATATAGCCTTGACATTATCTTAGTAAAGAAAACATTTTGCATGTACAGAATTAATTTACAATAACATGGAGGAGGTTGTGCATGCGTTGTTATACAAAGCAAGTATTTGTGTATAAAGCTTATATACATATAGGATGTTTCACATGCACGTAATTCTAACAGTGCAATGAGACATTGACAAATTAAATATGTTGCTATGCTGAATTTAAGAGTTCAGTAATAGTTCATTTATATGACAATGATTGTGATATTGTTTAGATGCAATTTTAGTCACCATGACTCACCCATTGGTTAATTATTTTATTGTGTAATTGATGGATTTGTATAAAATACGCACTATCCTTAATGCTAATTATTCCCTGGAAGTCACATTAGCCGAAGTACTAGGATGCACAGTAAGGTTTGGGTAGTGGCCAAGACTCCAGTGTATGTGTGTTTTTTTTTTTAAAACAGACAGATCACATTTTATGTTACTTTAGAAATCAACATGTGAAGTACAAATTTAGTTTTATCAGTCAGAGGTTCAGAGGTAATCAACTCAAGCTGATGTAAAACATGCTGCAGCCTTTTCCCCCATACCCAAGTGAGGGAGTAATGCAGAATATCAGCACACTAGTGTGAAAGTCTATACCCAAGTGAGGGAGTAACACAGAACATCAGCACACTAATCTGAAAGTCTATACCTAAGTGAGGGAGCAACACAAAATATCGGCATACTAGTGTGAAAGCCTATTTCTGTATATACTAAATCCATGCCAGGAATCAGAAACATTTATTGCATTGCAGTAGACAGTTGTGCATGACAAATAGCAATGCTCAGTGTGTGCAATTCAAAAATACA
This sequence comes from Protopterus annectens, assembly GCF_019279795.1. NCBI lineage: Eukaryota > Metazoa > Chordata > Ceratodontiformes > Protopteridae > Protopterus > Protopterus annectens. The sequence continues at coordinate 468,991,039 of NC_056746.1, forward strand.
CTAAAGGTGAGTGGTGGAGACTGAGCTGCACAGATGTAAAGTATATGCTAACAGCTATTTAATGAGGTATAAAAACAAAAGAGATCAGCTAACATGACCAGAGATAGTAAAAAATTGTTTTCATGCCCAGTGGGTGCTTCATCAGACCATGTAAAATAGCAATAAACCAAAACATTTAAATACTTAACTAATGATGCAAAGAATCAGCTATAGGTCTTAAAGGTACAGTGTCATTTAATCCTAAACCTTTATCAGCCTGTAATTCTAAAATACATTTTAACTCTATACATTTTGTTTTATTAGAAAGGTCAAAGGTCATCCCTCTCAAATTAACACTCAGTAAATGTAGGATAAAAAATGCATAAGAATCTCCTCTACCCACAGTACACCTATGTTTAGCTTGTGCATTAGATGCTTTAATTTTCTTAATATCATATAAGTGTTCTAAAATATGTTCTTTAAAAGAATGATTGGTTCTATCAGCATAAAACCAAGAGCGGGAAGTAGATCGAGCTAAATACACTAAATTTGTACTATTACAATCAACATAAAAATAAAATTATATGTACTCCCAGTATCAGGATGTATAAAAAAATGATGTTGATTGAATATATGTACAGGCATTATATAACCCGCAAGAAAAGGTGCCTAGCCTCAAGCCAGATCCAGCAGTAGATGATATAGGCAGTCACCTAGGGCCCTATAGCTGGGGGGGGGGGGGCAGCCTAGCCAGGAGGCTTAAGCATTCATCGTAATAATATAGTAAAACAAAAAAAAAAAACTTCTAAACAGCACAGTAGTGGCATCTTCTCCTTTAAGGACAACCATCTTTGCATCGCAACCATGGAAGTAGGAAGTAAACGCATTCTGCACTTACACAAAGAATTTAAACTAGCCATTCCTCTTATTGAGAAGATAAGTGTGTGTGCGTGTGTGTGTGTGTGTGTGTGTGTGTGTGTGTGTGTGTGTGTGTGTGTGTGTGTGTGTGTACACAATTTAAACTACAAATAAAGTGCATGTGTGTGTGTGTGTGTGTGTGTGTGTGTGTGTGTGTGTGTGTGTGTGTGTGTGTGTGTGTGTGTGTGTGTGTGTGTGTGTGTGTGTGTGTGTGTGTGTGTATAGTGCATGAAAGTGCTAACAATAAATTTGTTTGTGGATTGGATTGCGTCTAGCCATTTCTGTATGAGGCACAAAGAGCATGTCTATATGTTTGTTTGCAATTTAAACTAGCCATTCTGTTTGTATGAGAGATAAAGTGTGCGTGTATATGTATGTATATAACTTAAACTGGTGGTTCCATTCTGCATGAGCGAGAAAGTGTGTATGTTGCTGGGTGAGAGAAGGTGTGTGTTTATGTGTGTTGCTGTGTGAGAGCCGAGAGAAGGTAGATATGTGTGTGTGTGGGTGGGGGGAGGGTTGTCTGTTTCAACATACCTCTCAACTATCCAGATTTAGCCTCAGAGTTTTGGTCTGTTTCTCATAAAATTTGTTGTTTTCTAGCAATTCATGGAGGATTGAAGTCACTAAATAATGACATACGTTTGAGTTTCCGGCTTCTTATTTTTCAGAAAATGCATGCTAACACAAATCCTGTTATTCTGGCAACTTTCTAAGTTAAAAAGAGCAATATTTAAAATCTGTCCTCATTTTTGGGCCATTGTATCCACATTATTTTAGGCTTTGCCCTGATTTCTTACACTATGCACTAGACTTTTCTCAAACTTTTCTCCAACATCAGTTGGAAGTCCCACGGTGGTGGAGCCAGACAGAGTATCACCTGTGAAGATATCAAAGCATAAGAACCAGGAGAATTACAACCCATCACCTCTACTTTACACCTTACATAAAATTAATATGCATGGAGAATAGTGGCAGTAATAAATAATATGACCTTACCTTGTGTAGGTGCCCTTGTAGCTTTTATTCCAGATGTTCTTAATGTACAAGAAACACAAAACATCAGTGTCATGTTCAATAATAATGAGATTAAACCAAATCATTCATATCTTAATAGAGGGAGTGCACTATACACTTGGGGCATCTCAAATTAATACTATAGGGGCATGCTAAAGCTCTGCCCCAAGATCTAACACCCCACTGTTGGATTCAAACCCCCATGGAGGGATAACAGAAACTCCTCCGTCTACATCAATGGTGGTTTGATCATCAGACTGTCTCATATTGCTCTACCTTCCCGTGCAAGACAGACAACACACATTTTTGAGTCACAAATATTTATTTCTGTACTGGAATTTGTTTACCAGGATAGTCCACTGGGCCAAGCAGAGCCTATTTTCAGTGGAGGTCTGGGAAGAAAACCTCCACAAGTAAAGATTAATACAATACAGTAGAATAACAAGAATAACTTAAATAAAAGTAAGATAATACAAAACAATGCAATAACAGAAATAACTAGAATACAGGAATAAACTACATTCTAAGTAGTACATTTAGTTATAGAGAGTGTGCAGGATAATGATTGTAGACATTTCATATAACATAATGAAAATGTTGCATTAACAAATTGAAAAATCCTATATTAATGAAAATGTAGGTTTTGAGTAAGATAAGGAGTAGCAGTACACAGAATGTAGGTGTGAGAAGGCAGGGAGTAAATAGAAATAGAAGGAGTAAGAGTATCCCCCAGATTCTCTATGCCTTGCATGGTGTGCAGGATCAGTGCAGGAGCTCTAGCAGGCAATATGTCTGCCGTGCAATCCAGGAACAGCCTGCAGGTGCATGCATGAGCACTCCTGCACTAGTCCTGCATGGACAAAGCCCCTGTATGCAAATCACCCCATTTGCAGGAGAAACCCATACAAATGAGGTGAATTTGTGATCCAGGAAGCTTGCAACCAGCTGTGCATGACTAGTGCAATCTGCAGAAATGTACTCGGTTAATAACCGAGTACATTTCTGCAAAATCCAAAATGGAGCTGTGACAGCTCCAAATAAAGGCTGCATATCAGTTAGGAAGCATGCCAATGGCAAAGTATAAGGCCATTGGTATTGCAAACAGCCAAAAAATTTAAAAATTCAACTTTTATTTTTTTTCAGCCGATCACGGCTGTTTAAGAGTAGGGCAGTGGCACACAAACAGGATTGGGGGAAAATAGGAAAATAAACCTAAAATAAGCATTCTAACTAAAATCACTATTCTGCCATGCAAGTAAATGGCAGGCAGAAGACAACATTGCCAGTTAGTAGTGGTTGCCAAGGGGGGAGACTCAGTGTCAGACATGTAACTATGCATTAGCAGGCAATCCTATGCAAATGAGGGGAATGATATTGAATCCCAGTTTTCCCCAGCATGCTAGTCAGGTCCCAACAGTTTAAGAGTAGGAATAGATTGGTGCAAGCCTAGGAGTTAGCTGACATCATGGGGGGGGGGTGTCAGACATACTGTAAGTGGATTGGAGCCCTGTGGCTCAGGTTTGCTCCTTGATTAGCACAGCTAAGCTAGGGGGTGTGTCTGAATCTGCCTAGCACTCTTTACATTGCCTAAGCAGATGTTAGCACCGTGCACCGGGTTTTAAAGGAAGAAAAAAAAAGTTAAACCAGGAAGTAGCAGCACTGTGCACATTTGAGCACTCTGTTTGCTCAGCGCGCCGTCAGGCTTAAACAGGAAGGCAATGAGAAGGGAAAACAGCAGTAGGAAGGTAATCAAGGAGAACCAGCATAGCTGGCAGGTGAAATGTATCAGGATGAGCCAATTACACAGGCAGCAGACCAGCCCAGCCCAGCCCGGAGCACTAATATAAACTTTGCAAACACCTTCCCGTCTGGTTTTTCCCACACTCTACACCACCGGTGTAAACAAGCGGGGAACTTTTAACACTCACAACAGCAAAATGATAGGGGCTGCAATAGTTATCATACAACAACTTGTGAAAGAGGCTGATGGTGGTGAAGATGTGAATGCAGTCGACCAAGCTACAGTGAGGAGATGGAAAAAAGTGTACAGACCCAGAGAAACCTACCAGGGGCTACATGAGCTGGAGATAGTGGAGCACTGTAGAGTGGGCAGGGACCTCCTACAGCAAATTGTTGAGCTGTGCCAGTTACACATAACACAGAACTAACAGAGGGGAACCCATCCCAGTGGATATCAAGATATGTTTAGGCCTAAGAATACTAGCTACAGGTACCTTCCAAAGGCCATCTGGGGATATGATGGAGATCTCACAGGCATCAGCATCCAGGGTACTCCACCAGTTCCTGGATGCCATGTCAGCACATGTCAGTGAGCACGTATATTTCTCCAACACCCGTGAGGCACTGGCCAGCAATATGCAACTGTTCCACCAAATAGCAGAATACCCTGAGGTAGTGGGTGCTATAGACTGCACGCACATATGCATCAAAGCACCACCCGGTGAGCAGGGTAGGGTCGACATCAACCGCAAGGGCTTCCCCTCCATCAACTGCCAAGTCATGTGTGATGCCCAAGGCATAATAATAAATTTGTGTGCTGGCTGCCCTGGAAGCTATCACAGTTCTCACATCTGGCATCTGACACAGCTGTATCACAGATTTGCCAATGGGGACTTCCCTCACAGTCACCTAGTGGGGATGCTGAATACGCACTGGAGCCGTGGCTGATGACACCCATCAGAAATGCACACACACCCAAACAAGAACTCCATAATGAGGCACATGCACAGACCAGAATTAGAGTAGAGCATATGTTTGGGATGCTCAAATCAAGGTTCCAGTGGCTGGACACATCCAGTGGAGCCTTGCAGTACTCACCAGCTACAGGTACCCAAATTGTCCTCATATGTGCCATGCTACACAATATGATCCTGCAGGAACAGCTGCAGCAGGAACAGCATCGGGCAGGGCCACACAGCCCCCCACCATCGCCAAGGTCTGCACATGCACAGAGTGATTCAGAGGAGGAACAACCTGAGCCTGCCCCAGTAGGCAGAAAGAGGCATGCCCAGTATGCCCTGGCCTTGGCAAAGAGGCAATGCATAGCACGTACAATGACACAGGAGGGACCCAGGGAATAACACCTCTCTCTGACTCTCACATACAGTAAAAGGAATGCCAAACATTACACTACCTGTGCTCAACCATGTGTAGGGGTGTACTATGTGCATCTGACTTAGGCAGCCCTGCAGCACCACCCTCAATCCTGGGACACCCACAATGTAAGTGACTCACACATGCCAGTCAGGGGGGTTAACATACCCAACAACAGTCACAGCCAGCAGGACAGGTGTAAACAAACACAAAAAAGGCCATGCTATGGCCTCTGAATGATGCCTATTGGTAACCTCCCTCTGCAGGCCTACACAGACAGACTACAGCAGGTCAGGCAGTGGGATATTAGTTCTGAAGGGTATGATGTCAGAAACTAATATGTAGGTAAATCAAAGCTAAGATCTGTAGTACACTGGTATGCCTCTAGTCAGCATGATAGGTAAAAATACAGAATGAAATGGAGTACCTGACATACCAGTACAGTCATAGCAAATGTGAAGAAGTGTTAGGTGTGCCCCCCCCATCCTACGTAGTAATGTAATAACAGTCAGGTGTGCCCCCCCAATCCTGTGTAGAAATGTAGAAATAGTCAAGTGTGCCCCAACCCATCCTATGTAGAAATGTAGTAACAGTCATGTGTGCCCCCCCAATCCTGTGTAGAAATGTAGAAATAGTCAGGTGTGCCGCCCATCCTATGTAGAAATGTAGTAACAGTCAATGCCAAATGATCAACAGATACCCTTCAGAAACAGTATGATACCTGTAGGTGTACAAAACAAAGGTTGACACTGCAGCACAAAGTACCTGGACTTGAGTCACACATTCAATACAGATGGACATACTGGGCATGCTCACACACTTAGAGAAATGAAGGCAATGTCAGTCAACAACATAATGAAATGTCATAATGGGCATACTCACACACTTAAACACATGAAGGCCATGTCTGCAAACACCAGTGGACCAGATGTATCTGACAGTCGCAGATGTTAGGGCAGACACTGCTCAGTATGCACCACACATGCTTTGCATACACAGTAGATAGGAATATGGACATATATATCTAAGGACAACACACCATAATAAGCCAAAAGTAGATGTACATAGATGTATGAAAGAGGGTGACTATGACAAGGAGCCATCCAGGCTTATCCCACCCAACACACATCCAAAGGGCCACAATCACATGAGGTTCAGATGTCACTCACTGTAGATATTAGCCACCGGTATCTGTCAGCATTACAGACTATGTGGTGCACGTGCTATCTGTGCAACATGACTGTACAAGGAAGTACTCTAGCAGCTGTATACACATACCTGTGAAATATGACCCCGTGTGTACCCGCATGTGGTGTGTCAACCTCTGGATGAATGGGTTATGGACCATGCACACACACTGTCCTCCCCATAGCCCTACTATGACAAGCCTGCTGAGGTCATCCACTATGAAATGCACCTTTGGGAGAGTTGTAGCCTAGTAATCTCTGTGGTACATCCCATAACTGCATACTGCTGTAGTGTGATAAACTAGTTAGGTAGGAGTTCCAATCCCAGACATGGCAACTGTGTGTTTGTGTGTGTGTGTGTCTGTCTGTGTGGAGAGCAATGCTTTTTAGGGTAGTTACACTCCCTGCAACTCAAATGCTCTACTTTGGTAAGGCTGCTGATGTCATCTACCTAGAAATACATCTCTGGGAATGTTGTAGCCCAGTAATCTCCATAGCATGTCCTATAACTGCATACTGCTGTAGTGTGCTAAATTAGTTAGTTAGGAGTTCTAATCCCAGACTTGGCAGGTGTGTGTATCTGTCTGACTCTGTCTGTGTAGACAGCAATGCTTTTTAGGGTAGACACACTCCCTATAATTCAAATATTCTACTTTGGCAAGGCTGCTAATGTCATCCACCTAGAAATGCACTTCTGGGAAAGCTGTAACCCTGTAATCTCCATAGTGCATCCCATAACTGCGTACTGCTGTAATGTGATAAGTTAGCCAGGTAGGAGTTCTAATCCCAGACTTGGCAAGTGTTTGTGTGTATGTCTGTCTGTGTAGACAGCAATGCTTTTTAGGGTAGTCACACTCCCTACAATTCAAATGCTCTACTTTGGCAAGGCTGCTGATGTCATCCACCTAGAAATACACCTCTGGGTAGGCTGTAGCCCAATAATTTCCGTAACATGAATTATAACTGTGTACTGATGTAGTGTGGTAAATTAGTCAGGCAGGAGTTTTAATCCCAGACTTGGCAAGTGTTTGTGTGTGCATGTCTGTCTGACTCTCTCTGTGTAGAAAGCAATGCTTTTTAGGGTAGCAACTCTCCTTACAATTTGAATGCTCTACTTTGGCAAGGCTGCTGATGTCATCCACCTAGAAATACACCTATGGGAAGGATGTAGCCAGTAATCTATGAAGCACGTCCTATAACTGTGTACCACTGTAGTGTGATAGAATAGTTAGGTAGGAGTGTTACTCCCAGACTTGGCAATTATGTGTGTGTGTGTTTCTATGTTTGTGTAGAAAACAATGCATTTTAGGCTAGTCACACTCACTACAATTCAAATGTCCTACTTTGGCAATCCTGCTGATGTCATTCACTGTGAAATACATTTTTGGGGAAGGGGTATTCCAGCAATCCCCATGGTGTGTCCTATAACAGCATCATGCTATAGTGTCATATAGACCTCTGGTATGGTTTCTATCTCCACACGTGGCAGTTGTGGATGTGCGTGTGTTTCTATGTTTGTGTCAGGAGCAATGCATTTTAGGCTAGTCACATTCATTACAATTCAAATGCTCTACTTTGGCATCTCTGCTGATGTCATTCACTGTGAAATACACCTTTGGGGAAGGAGCACTCCAATAATCCCCATTGTGCGTCCTATAACAGCATCATGCTGTAGTGTGACATATACCTCTTGTAGGGGTTTTATCACCACACATGGCAGCTGTGGATGTTTTCTGTGTGTTTCTATGTTTGAGTCTGGAGCAATGCATTTTAGGCTAGTCACACTCACTACAATTCAAATGCCCTACTTTGGCATCCCTGCTGATGTAATTCACTGTGAAATACACCTTTGGGGAAGGAGAACTCCAGCAATCCCCGTGGTGCGTCCTATAGCAACAGCATGCTGTAGCATGATATAGACTTCTGGTAGGGGTTTTATCCCCACACATGGCAATTGTGGATGTTTTGTGTGTGTTTCTATGTTTGTGTAGGGACAAATGCATTTTAGCTAGTCACACTCACTACAATCCAAATGCCCTACTTTGGCATACCTGCTGATGTCATTCACTGTGAAATACACCTTTGGGGAAGGAGAGCTACAGTAATCTCCATGGAGCATCCTATAATGGTGTAGTTCTATAGTGTAATATGTTAGGTAGGAGTTCTAATCCCAGACATGACAGGTGTGTGTGTTTGTAATTCATATCCTGTGTGGCAGTGGTTGTGAGTATGTAACAACTGGACTCAATGTGGAGTGGGTTTTGCAAACTTTTTATATGATGGGCCACGTATATATCATAATGTCCACTGTACAGGGATAACAGATGTGAAATAGCCAAGAGGCTGGGGTGCAAATCCATACCCCTAAATGTGACATCAAGTCCAGCTGAACAACTTTAACAACCTTTGTATTACCCAGGGTACACTCTCAACATGTCTCATACACACACGCACTTGCCTAGGCAATGGCCAAGCAACTGCTATGTTGGAAGTACCCTGCATATTGCCCACTGATAGTAACCACAGTGTGATTGCAGTAGGCTACAGAGGGCATGGCACCCTGTCCATCAGTCCAATAGGCATGTACATGCCGACAGTGGACCTCCCCACTGGACACCTGCAACATCTGTGGTGCCATCAAATGTGACCCACAAAGGATATAACATGCCTGAAACACAAGCCCTGTATGGACAGATGCCACTGACACCAGGGAATACCAGTATCATGCTATCAATGTAGGTTCAGGACCAACCTGCTGTTCATGAACAGTTCCCACCACATGAGGCCAGGACTGGCACATCTGATGATAACAATCTGTGTACACAACATGGGCAAGAGACCTCAGGTACAGTTCCACATGTCACTGTACATGCATGTGGGAGGTGTGCACATCCCAGACACTGTCCATATCATGGATGAAGGAACACATACATGGCAAACAATGCACAGTGTTGACCACATGCAATAGTCACCCAGGTGACTGGATGGGGTAACTCCAGACACTACACCCCTGAGCCACAATGCAGACCATTGTCATGTGTCCTGATGCCAATGTATACCCATCACCTAGCCTTGTATAGCCATCTGGAACCATCAACCACAACACACAGTGAAGCAGTGCACACATGCATGTCAGTACTGGTGCCCATGTCTGTGTGTGTAGTGTATGATATGTATGACTACATTCACACTCACTACAACCCCCACTGGCATACTGAAGCATGCTGTCTGATGTCAGACACCTCCACATACCATTTGCCCATATAACCTCCATATGACCCCTGCGGTGCAGGTGATACCTGCACTGTGTTGTGACAATCCCACTAGTGATGAGTTGTATTCCTAGCCCTGCCAAGTGTGGCAATATGTGTGCATCCCTGTGAGAGTGTGGCTGTGTTGATGCTGACACCTGTTCATGCAGGCAGGCAGGCAGGCATGTGTACTACACCTACCACATAACGACCATATCCCCATTGCAGATGTCACTCACAATCACATATATGTATATATATATATATATATATATATATATATATATACGTTATGAGGGCTCCCCAACATGCAACCTATGTGGTGCATCCAATAACTGCATGGACATGTGATAACACTACATAGTCATCGGGGGTTTGATACCCTGTACTGGTAGGTGTGTGACACAAACATGCGTAAGTTTTACTCTCCTACCCCTCTCTGGCTTTTCTGTTCCTCTGTCTGCCTCTCTTACTCCCTCTCTGATGGATGTGGAGACTTACACCTGCTTTTCTTAGGCAGAAGCATGTGTATTTTAAGTTATGCTCAGGATCAGCTGATGGTCTGTGCATGAATTGCAGCCCTTCTCTAGTTGATTGCATGTGGAACAGTTGTGGTAACATTCCCAGAGCCAGTTGCATGGAAACACACACACCAATATCTAGGAACATGATGTTGGTGTTGGGCCTTTCATTCACTGTGAGCAGGAACTCCATCTGTTGTTTGGCAAACAGCATCTCAGATGGTTTGGGGTTTACCTCTAACAACATACACTGTGGAAACGGGCCAACACACAGGAGGGGGATGTGCCTGACCTGACTACAGACTGTAAGTGCTGCTATACTGCATTTGGAGTAATGTTGGTTTAACAGGGTGTGTGCGGTTATGGCTGTCCTACATGTTTACATACCTGCCATGTCAGTGCTATGTTTATGAGGGAACACCCATCTGTAGGGCCATCTGAAGACTGGCCAGTGTGAGGTGCCTTTTGTTTCAGGTGTTACCTACAGAGCATCTATCTGTGAACTGCAGAAGGTAATGTGAGGATTGCAGTCTGTAGATGGTGACAGCAGTGAGAGTTGCTGACTTCATATCCCTCATAGGACATATGGTGCAACAAACCCTGTTACAACAGTAAATGTATGAGGTTATCACAGCTACATGTCAATATTAGCCCTGTGTATGTGCCTCCAGCCACAGGGCCAATATTGACATCTAGCTGTGATAACCTCATACATTTACTGTTGTAACAGGGTTTGAGGTTATCACAGCTACATGAGGTTACAACAGTAAATGTATGAGGTTATCACAGCTACATGTCAATATTGGCCCTGTGTATGTGCCTCCAGCCACAACCCTGACAACCTTTGTACATATGTCATGCAGTAAGGGGTGCATATATACTGTACACCATAATTGCTGACATGATATCTGATAAGCCAATGAGATATCAGACTGATACACATGTAACGTATAGTAGGGGTTATATTTGATGACATAACCTGGATATTCTGTGGTTGTGTGTACAGTACTGAGGTCTGTGTACTTATGGTGATTGTCGGCAGTGTGTGTAATGTTAATATGTACCTTGGCCTGTGTACAGACTGTGGTAGATGTCATTGTTCTTGGTCCTGTTCTATCTGATGTTACATGCTGCTCCACTTTATGTTACCCTATCGGCTTACATGTTTGTACGGCCATACATGCACATGTCCCATACCACAGACAGGCAGCAGACCACACTGTGTAGCAGCTCAGTATATGTAGGGTGAGTGTGTGTGTGTGTGTGTGTGGCACATATGAGGCTGGTGTTGAACAGATAGTCCATCTACTATAATAATCCGCTAGCATGCCATATGTAGCTGTGGCTGTGTCCCCATTGGTTGCGGTGATGCATGCACACACAGGTGTATGTTACTCTGTGCTGTGGCATGCCTGTAGAGCCTGCTATCTATGTGCAGGTACATGTGCATTCCCCCATAGGAAATGTAGGCCAATGTTGAGCCGTTCTGGCTGTAGCCTGCACAGTACTGTTACATGCCTAGCAGCTTAGTGTACTTACCCAGTGAGATGTAATGTCCAGTTACTTGCCAGATGTACTGCTGCTGGGCCACCATAACAGTCATGGATGTCAGACAGAGCAGTGGGATGCTGAACAGATGTATGTCAATATCTAGTGGGTGGTATGTGGCCATGGCACCCCCTTACCACTAGTTATTATGTGGCAGGACAGACAGGTATGTGTGAATGCATAACCTATATGGGCAAATGTATACCAGTAGTTACATGTTATACTCATCTACATGGCTGTTAACATCCACATTGTCAGCATTGGTCCACATGTCTTGCACTAAGGGGTTATGTGTATACCTCTGGACTGTCCAGAGTGTGTCAGACTGTCCACATATATTGGCCAATATCTCTGCTGTAGTCCACAGGAGCATTACGTGCTGGCAGTGGTACTGTACTATGAAGTCCTTAGGATGTCTGTCAGTAGCCAATGGTGCACATGTTATAAGCAGATGTGACCTCCCACACACATCATGTCTGTGAAGACGATCCCTATGACAGTAACAATACTCTACAAGTATACCTGCTATACATACCTGACATCCCCTTGCACTACGAAGTAGGGACTACAGGGGCTGAGGTAGGGCTACACTCCATGTTCAGGACATATGGTAATGATATAGATACATATACTTATCCGGATATTTATATAGGCATACAGTTATACATATCGACATACATAGATATACAAATAAACACCCAGATATATACATATACAGAGCTATATATGTCTACACATATACAGATAGAGATGCATATGCACATATACATATGGCTATGCACATGTATTTTGACAGTAGTAGGTATATCAGAATAGATATGTATGTACATATGGTTATTGATATCTGCATATATACCAACATAACTTGGCATATCTGTACACATAGGATGTGCATACATATATAGGTATATATACATATATCTATATATACATATACATATATCTATGTATACATATATCTATATATACACATATGTATATGGGAGCACTACAGAATCATGAAAACCCAAAGTCCTGAAGACCATCAGAGGTGAGCTGCCTTAAGGTTTATTGATTATCCACATTGGTTTAATGCAGGCTCACTGCCACCTGCCATACAGACTGTTCTGTTTGTCAGTGTGCTTTTGATAGTGTCAGTTGTGCCCTGTTATATAACAGATACATCCCATTGTGTCAGCTGAGGTCTTTACCCCCTAGAGATTGTCTACAAAGTGTAGATTGAGGCTGCTGAACTATACACCTGCATTACTTACCATTGAGTGTTTGGTATCCTGTGGGCCAGTCTGTCTTTACTATTGTACTACTTGATGGCCTTGGCCTGGACAGCAACATTTGTTAACCTTTCCAGACTACTGTATTAGTATTACTGTTTCACAGTAGCATTACTCAGGTTATATGGATGTCCGTGATTAAACAGCTATATGACATGGCATATACAACTGTAATAGTACACAAATAAAACTTTCCTATTTATGCACACCTGTATGTGGTGTTCTATCCTTTGATATCTCTGTGGGTATATGTTGCAGGCAATGACTGTCATTTCCATGGATGGCTCATATAGTCTCCAGATGGTAAGGTGGTAACTGTAGGAATAGTGGCTGTTCCATACTGTATGCATGTACTACTTATGTAACCTACTGTACATATCTCTGCGTGTGTATGTGTAGTTACATATATATATATATATATATATATATATATATATATATATATATATATATATATATATATCTGTATATCTGTATCTGCATATATGTGTCTGTGTATATGTATCCTAGGGATGCCCAAGTCATGTCAGGTCCTGGTTATGGGATCTGCAACACTTGGTAGTATATTGCAGAGTGGACATGTTTGGCTGTGGGGCAGTATACCTATTCGTACAAGACGTATATTGTTTGGGGCCTCTGAACCCCATTAACGGTGCATGTGGACATATATGTCTTAGTTGCTTTCCCATTGTTATCTACAGATGTAAGTCCATAGGAACACTTTATAATCCCAAAATTCCGAAATACCGAATTTCAGAATCCCAAGATTATAAAGCCAAAAGCTCAAAAGTTTGAAACCCCAGAAGCGCAAATTTCAAAATCCCAAAGTACAGAGATTTTGAAGTAGCACTTCCGGTGTTGCACTGTGTGAAGGGATAGCTGGAAGTTTAGGTAAGTATTTATGTTTAAGGGATTTGGTTAGGGGCTTTAGTGTGTGTCAGTGTGTTTGGTTACTGTGATCTGTGTGTGCGAGGGGAATGTAGCTTGTATGGTGGTGTTTTTGTGTGTTTGTCTGTATAGTGCGACCATGGAGTTAGTATATTAAAGTAGGGGGGTTTAGGTTTGAGTGTTTGTGTGTTGGAGGAAGCTGTGTGTATGTGTGTGCGTGTGTGTGTGTGTGTGTGGTGTATGGTTAGTGTAGTGTTTGCGATTTTAACATTCATGCTTTTGGGGTTTCGAGATTTTCAGGTTTCAGCTTTATTATCTCGAAATTCTGAAATTCGATATTTCAGGATTTCAGGATTATAAAGTGAATCCATGTTCTTATATTCCTATATAGATATATATCTGCCTACATATATATAACTATGTCCATATATACCTACATAGATATATATCTGCTTACATATGTGTAACTTGCTGTGTATAATTCAGGTTTTGTTTTGTCAAAACAGCAACAATATTTCAAGGGCACAATTAATATTTAGATTGATGTTTCAAATAAATAACTTGTCAGTTGCCAATTGAGTTAGTTTAGAATGTATGGTTAGTGCAAATATAGCATGTTGCAAAAATAATATGTATTTTTTCCTGTGCTCTAGAGACTGTCATATGCAAGTGACATATATAATGTAGCATATATAGAACAGATAGCTTATGGTTTCAGGTTGTTAAAGTAAATTATGCTTATTAATCAGGCAGTTTCATTTAAATCCACAAGTAATTTGAGAACAATTCAGTTGAGTTTCCAGGAATATGTAGTCCAATGTGAGTAATTGAGTCCACTTTTCCTCATAAACATATGTCATAATTCATTAAACTAAGCAGAGTCTAACATCTGTCTAATAATCATTATAAAGACAAAGAATAGTATTTTCCTAGCTCTTCAAACTTTCTGATATCATAAAATGTTGACAGTAAGCTATTTTAACAGGAAGACTAAAACATTTCAATACTTCCTTGTGAATATACGTTTTTACTTTTACTGTAGTGTCAAGAACTGTCTTTGAAATCTATGCATTACTTCACTTCTTTCAAGTCATTCATTTTACAGTTCATATTATATTTTGTCAAAATGTCAATAGCATTTCAAGGGCACATTTAATATTTAAACTGATATTTTAAATGAATAGCTATCAGTTACCAAGTGAGTTTGTACAGAGTATGAGATAACTGCAAAAATAACATGTTGCAAAAAGTAATATGTATCTTTTCCTGTGCTCTAGAGACTGTCAGTTTCAAGTAACAGATAAAATGTAACTTTTACAGTACAGGCAGCTTGTGGAATCAGCATGTTAAAATGAGTAATACTTTTTAATCAAGCAGCTACATCTCAGTGCACATGCAGTTTGGGAACATTTCAGTTGTGTTTCCAGGAATATGTAATCCTATGCGGATAAATCATAAAATATATATAAATAGTCCTATTATGTATTTATTTTACCTTGTTTAGGTTGTTTTTCATTTTAATAACCAAACAACTTTACTTTTTCTTATTATTTGTTGTCCCGTCCCCCCTTAAATAACTACACTACACACAAAAAGACATTTAACAACCTTTATTAAAATGTATTATACAATGAACTATGTACACAAAAACCAACATTAATTAACTTCTTCAACAACGATGATCTTAGGGCAGCGTCACCACTCACCCTGGATGAACTTTACCTCAAGGCAGCGTACCAACTCACCTTGATACCTTTTCCACTGGGGCAGCGTACCTACTCGCCCACATAAACAGGCAGTGTACCTACTCACCTCACACCATACCAAAACCATAAACCAATACACCTTCTTTAGAGGGGGAACAGAAGAGGACAATCCTGCCCCTCTTCTCCCCCCTCAAATTGCCCACCTCCACCATCCCTATATAAAAGAGAAGGGTGGGACGGCCACCAACTCACGCCAAATGTGCCTACTTCCTCTAATCCCAAAGCCTTAGTAGTACTGTCAGAAGTCCCACCTACTCCTACCTCACTTCCTTTTACATCTCCCTCTCTCCTTAACCCTTTCACCACCACAAACCCACTATCCTAACCAACTGCAATCCTTACCTACCTTTCTACCACTATACCCTCCCCACACCCCTATACTCCCTTACTCGTGGGACTGGGACAACTTAGTTTGTCCCAAACTGTGTTTGTCCCATCCCCCCTTAAATAACTATACTACAAACAAATAGACATTTGATGACCTTTATTAAAATGTATTATACAATGAACTATGTACACAAAAACCAACATTAATTAACTTCTTCAACTACGATGATCTCCGGGCAGTGTCACCACTCACCCTGGATGAACTTTACCTCAAGGCAGTGTACCAACTCACCTTGATACCTTCTCCACCGGGGCAGCATACCTACCCACCCACATAAAGTGACAGAGTACCTACTCACCTCACACCATACCAAAACCATAAACCAGTACACCTTCTTTAGAGGGAACAGAATAGGACAACCCTGTCCCTCTTCTCTGCCACCAGCCTGATCACAGGCTGTTTCCCCTACTAAACCTTAGCCACAATCATATCCTCTAAAAAGAGTTTCAGATGCAAATTAAAAAGATCCAGACCCACATCATTAAGGTGTACTCCATCCGTCCCATACCAAGACTCCTCTCCATCCCCAAAATTTCTATGGTCAATAGTATGCATCCCCAAAATCCTTAATTGCCTAGCCAACCTTTGATTCACACACCTTCTAACCCTTCCAATCGCCTTATGACTATATGCAGCCCTCCAACACAAATGCGGAACCAACTCTGACCACACAATTTCCATACCCAGGTACAATCCCAGGTGTAATCTCATCAAATCTCGCAACATAATGTCCACCAATTGTTTTTTAGGAACAATGCCCAAGTCATTACCCCCTAAATGAATGACCAATATACATGGACAACCCGCCTTCAGTTTAGCCTTCTCAAATTCATGTAACAACCCATCCCACCTAAACCCCCTAACACCATGCCAAGACACTGACCACCCTAAATGTGCTAAACCCAGATTTACCCCATCATCCCTAACTAAAGCACGCTTCTCTGCCCAGTGGATGAATGAATGCCCCAAGATGATAATGTGCTTCCCTAAAAGAAAAGAAGAAAAATTAATCATCAGACCACAACTTATCTAATATAAGACAAAAATGCATTTGAAGACCACCTCCCCACCCATTTAATCAATTCAATAGAACTGCCCTCTCTAGCTAAATCTGAAGCCCTACCTATCCTGAATGAATGAGCTGCAAACCTCTCCGCCAGAAATCCCATACAACTTAAAACCTTCCTCACCAGAAGTATGAATCTACTACTCGACACCACCTTCCCATCCACTGAACAAAAAATTAACTGATCCACACACCCCTTTCGCCTCCTCACAAATTCTTTTGCCCACATTACTAGACAAATGCAATGATTCCTGTCCGATTTAAGCACCACCACACATCCCCTATTCAACTGATCTGTCTTACTCCTCCTTAAAGCAATAGTAACCTCGCCCTCACCTATAATGACATCCTTCCAATATAATGAGCCTAACAGCTCTGAAATATGAAAAGCGCCAAAATATAACCATGTACATAATGTACCCCACATAAAATAATCCATGGACCCCTTTTGCAACAAACCTAACCCTTTCAACAAAACTTTCAATATAACCCTCGTAACTGGCCATCTAGTATCCTTACGTTGACCACCATTCTATCCCATCCCCTTAACATACGCATTAATGTCCAAGACTTAGTGAAATCTTGCAACCTCGCTTTCTTAGCAAAAATACTAATCGCCACCAAATCCACCTTAACCATCTGCAAAGCCTTGCCTAACACCAAAGCACGAGCTACATAGCACAGTAGCAATTCCTCTGACCATACCCCTTCCTCCCCTGGCAGCTGCAAAATAAACTGATTAAAATCAGAAAGAGCCCTACCATATGCCTTCCTTGTAGAAGGGGGCCCAGGAAAAGATTCACACCTCCTCTGGCAGGATTTCTGGCACCTCCTCCGCCCATGAAACCAACCCTTGAAACCTGCAAAACTGAAATTGGGACAAACTATCAGCAATCTTATTCCTTACACCAGGCAGATGCACTCCTGTAAAAGAAAAATTTATTAGAAGGCTCTGCAAAATCAATTTACGTAATACCAACAATACCAAGCCTGACTTAGCTGTCTTCTTTTGCAATACCCTCACTACAGCCATATTGTCTGAGTGAAAAACTACTCGCTTGCACCTCAATTGCTCCCTCCACACCACCGAAACTGCCCATATAGGCATCAATTCCAGAAAGGCCACGTCCCGCTTCCATACCTCCTCCTAATCCCGAGGCCATTCAACCGCAAACCACCGACCCCTAAAATAGGCCCCCATGCCAGCACCCCCAGCTGCGTCTGTAAACAACTGAAGTTCCTCCTGCCCCACCCAGTCTGACTGCCAAAAAGATATCCCATTAAATTGTTGCAAAAACCCATTCCACAACCCCAAGTCCTCCCGCACCAATTGGGTTACCCTAACCCAATGGTGTTTGCTCTTTCAGCAAGTATGAAAGTAACCTACAAAAAGCTCGCCCTGGGTGTACCGCTCGGCAGGCAAAATTCAAAAGCCCCACCAACTCCATAACTGAACGAATCCGAATCTTATCCTTACCCAACACTGAATGTATCACCGACCTAAGCCTCTCTATTTTATTCTCTGGTAAACAAAACAATCCCCGCTCCACATTAACTGTTAATCCAAGAAATTCTAATGCCCTTGCCGGACCCTCCATCTTATGCTGGGCCAATGGTACCCCTAACACCTCACACATGACTGTAAACTCCCGCATACCCTCCTGTGCTCCTACCTTTCCTTTGCCCACCAACAGAAAATCATCTAAATAATGCACTGCCTTTTGCTTCCCTGCTTTTTGCTGCCAAATCCAATGCAATACTATGCTGAACTTCTCAAAAGTGGCACATTCCACTGAACAACCCATGGGCATAGCTTTATCAAAGTAGTACTTATCTCCTACCTGCATCCCCAATAGTGGCCAATCCTCCCTCCTAATAGGCAACAATCGAAAAGCCGACTCAATGTCGACCTTAACCAACCATGGCTCCCTAAATTCCCTAATCACTTTTACTGCATCATCTAAGGAAGCGTAATGCACCCTAACCTCCTCTTCTGCAATAAAATCATTTACTGAATTCCCTTCCGGATAAGACAAGTGATGTATCACTCTCATTTCCCCTTCTCGCTTCTTCAGCACCAACCCCAAAGGTGACACCCTGTAAGTACTAAAAGGCGGACTATCAAAAGGACCCAATAACCACCCTGCCCTACTCTCTTTCTCCAATAAAGCCTCCAAGATATCCGCTTTAGGAACAGATCATAAATTCTTGCAACCCCCTCCCACCCCTTCCAACTGTGGACCTAATAGGAAACCCCTTTTGAAAACCCTATATTATCTCCTCTTTGATGGCCAAGCCAGGAAACCGATGAAGCTTATCCTGGAGAATCTCCACCTTAATAGGGAACAGCGCCCCTCCCTCTATTGCCTCTAAAGAACCTGAGTCCAAATTCCCAGGATCCATGAAAATTACCCCTCCCCTGGACCGGCTGAAAGCCTTGCCCACCAAAGCCACCTTCATGGCCCATCACATTGGAGTTCCAGGACAAATCCTGCCGACCACAACTAGTGGCCGAATGACCCCCTCCACATCTCAAACAAACATGGGCAAATTTGCACCCCACCCATGAACAGGAGCCACTATTAAATGACCAACACACACCCACTGTTTCCGGTCCACTCAACCTTCTGTTAAAGCCCACGTAACTATCCATCATCGTAGCCAACCATAGATCTGGATGACACACCTCACAACGAAGTGACTGGTCCACAGCCTTCCATTTGCGGAAACGCTGATCATACTAGAGCCACGCATTACCCAGCCTTAACTGCTGCACCTCACAAATGGTAAGAAAATAGCCTAACAGTGGCAGAGCCAAGGACCCGTCCTTCTCCAGCTGCACTGCCATAAAATAAATAAAGCCAACCACCCAATTATCCCATGTCCTAAGGTGAAGCTTACCTACCCTCTGCCTTCCCAATGCTGCTAAGGCCGCTAACAAGTCCTTACTGTTAGAGGACTCTGCTTCCACTAGCCATTGGACCCCTTCTGCATCAATCAGCTCAAAAAAATCCACATACTCCCCTTTCCAAATTTTCTCTTTAACCAGACCCGAAATATGAGGAGTCAGAATAACTGCTCCTGTCCCCTGCTCCAAGGACTGGGTAGCCAACCAATCCCCAAGCTGCAGCCCAAAATCAGAGCCTACCTCTGAGCCCTAGCTCAAATTGTCCCCAGAACCCCCCATCCCCCGTCGCATCTCTAACCGGGTACCTGGCACCCTGTACTAGCTGCCTCTGCACCTCCTCTATCCCTTGCACACCACCCCCGAGATCCCCAACTGCCAAGTCATCATCCCTCCCCACCCCACCATCCTCAACCCCTAGCTCCCCCAGCAATGCTGTTGTAATAAAACCATTACCTGCACCTTCATCCTGCGATGTGCTAGGAACCGGAGTCTCCACTACCATCCCCTGCTGCAAGGCCTGCTGCTTTTTCCCCCTGGCTGGGGTTCTCACCACCGTGCATCGCCTCTTCCGACCTGGGGTCTGCTCAGGTTCCTGCACCACCTCCGATGTTGTCACCTCCTGGAAAAACTCCTCTGCCTGGGCCACGATTGCTTGCCACCTCTGCCTCAGCTCTGGTAATTTGGCCGTCTGAAAAAGAGAAACAAAATATTAGCACTATTCTATAAGCCCGACTGCCCTAATCCCCCCAAACCCCTGGTATTGCTTTGCCCCACACCTTAACTTATCCCTGCCTGCCCACCATCAACTTTCACCCCTCCTGTCAGCCACCTTCTACCATTAGTACCCCATCCTACCCTAGCATATCCCCTATCAATATCCCTCCCTCTATGTATCTATGAGAGAGGAAAAAAAAAAAAAAATATATATATATATATATATATATATATATATATATATATATATATATATATAATTAATTAATTAAGTCCCTCTATCTCCCTATCACTCAGCCACCCAATCCCCTCACCATTCACACAAACAAGGCTAAACACACTTACCTTCCCTCCTAGCATGATCCTCTAGCTAAGTAACGATTGTTCCACTCAATGCGCATGCGCAAACTGGCACTAGGACCTAACGGCCAAAAGAGCAGCAGTAGCAACCCACTACACCACCGGGGAGGATGGAGAAGCCAACTCACCACCACCACCTCTGAAAACTGGGACAGAGGGACACCCGATCAGCCACAACGCCATCCTGAAAGACCAGCAGACTGACCGACACCCACGAACCCACCAGGGAGCATGGACCAACAAACCACCACTATACCACCGATGAAGAAAATGAAGGACCCCCCCTACTCTAGCCGCAAACACCGGGGAAGCAACACAGACACACCGGCCCATGAACCCACCAGGGATAGGGTGAACAGGACAACCGTGATGCCATTCTGAAGGGGAACCGGAGAGGCGAATGGACAGCCACAAACCCCCAGGGAGCACAAACCACAAACTGTCACTACCACCAATGAAAATGGAGCCAGGAACACGCTCGACCCATGAACCCACCAGGGAAAAGCTACTTTGCACCGAGGGACACCCAGACAACCGCGACGCCATCCTGAAGGGGAACCGGAGAGCAGAAGGACCCATGAACCCCCCAGGGAGTGCGAACCACAAACTATGCCACTTTCACCAACAAAATGGAGCCGGGAACACAATGGGCCACCGGGGAGCTGATCCGCCACTATACCCCAAAGAAAACTGCCACCCACGACCACCGGGAGAACATCTACCCCGGAAACAAACACAACCGGCCCACAAACCCACCAGAGAGCAAGAGGGGATGCTCTACTGCCACCCCCCAACCTAACCAGGACTGGATTACACCGATGGACCCCCCTTTTACCTACCACGACCACCGAGGGAATGTCTTACTGTTTTTTTTTTTAACTGTACCCCAACCGCATGGCACTGATGGCCTGCTACCCGACGGAGCTAAGGACAGGCCCAGCCTCCCCCCACGGATGTCCCACGACCGCATGGACCCACCAACAAGGCCCGATGAATCCCCAGGAGACCAGCGGACGACAGGAGCAAGAAAAACTTCACCCACCCAGGTAAGCCTAGCACTATTCCCATCCACTTCTAAAGCTACATTATTCTATATATATATATATATATATATATATATATATATATATATATATATATATATATATTTTTTTTTTTTTTTTGTTATCCACTCCCTGGACCATTCACCCATACACACACACAAACCCACACACACAATACTCTATCACCCTTTCCTATCAGTAAGCTCAAACTATCTTCCCAGACTCCAACCCCCCCTTTTACCTAATCCTTAGAAACACCAAATGGGGAACTGACCCAGACCACCTACCCCCTTCTCTCCCCACCATCCAAGGCCTACCTTCATCCACGATACCTACAGGTCATCTGGACATAAGCTAGTTATCACTCCACGAACTCACGCCAAATGTGCCTACTTCCTGAAATCCCAAACCCTTAGTACTGTCAGAAGTCTCACCTACTCCTACCTCACTTCCTTTTACATCTCCCTCTCTCTTTAACCCTTTCACCACCACAAACCTGCTATCCTAACCAACTGCAATCCTTACCTACCTTTCTCCTACTATACCCTCCCCACACCCCTTTACTCCCTTACTCGTGGGACTGGGACAACTTAGTTTGTCCCAAACTGCATTTATCTGTGAGGCTAAATGCATTTTGCAGATTCAGTGTCCTTAGACACTGCAGCAATTGTTTACTGTTGCTATGGCAATGCAAATAGAATGTGAAGAAAGCTTCACTTCTCTTAACCAACAGTACATTTTCCCTCCTTTTTTATGCATTTGTTAATACTAAAAGGAAATAATTCAAAGGACATATGTACATGAATGGAACATTTCAGAGTTAATCACGAACATGTCCCCAATCCCAATAAGCATAACAGTGACTTTCATTAATCTAATAAATATTGTAATAATTAATTAAGTTCACTATTCAAATTAGTCTACCTAAAAACTAGATTATTTTAGACTATTATTTATCTATGTATAGATAGTGCGCTATTAAATATATACAGACTATATTAGTATAGTAAATAGGAGAGAATTTAGAAAGGGAGAACCGATGCAGTTAAAATAAATAATGAGAAAAGAGAGAAGAGAGAAAGAAAAGAGAAAATTAAGAGAAAATACACATATACTATGTATGTTGATTTACAGTATAAATATTTTATGTGCTGTATAACCCTCCTTCTGAGAAAGAAAAGTACCCTGTTTTACATACCTGAGGTAATGTGAAAACTCTCACGTGTCATCTATTTTCAAAAAATATAGATAAAGATTCCAGTTAGTTACCTTTGTTTTAAAATTCTAAGTAGTAAAATTGGTCCTTTAAAGTAATGTTAAAACAATTCATATCATAGTAGATGCTGTGAGAGATTTGGCTGTAACA
Source organism: Protopterus annectens (assembly GCF_019279795.1). Taxonomy (NCBI): domain Eukaryota; kingdom Metazoa; phylum Chordata; order Ceratodontiformes; family Protopteridae; genus Protopterus; species Protopterus annectens. Next base: position 469,014,344 of record NC_056746.1, read on the forward strand.
GTATCAATCTTTTGCTTCTTCTTTTTGACATCTGTCCAGACATTTGTTTCTTTTGTTCTCTTGAGAGAAGGTGACATCCAATCCATATCTTCTGGTAAAGTAATCACATTATTAGTTTTAATAAATGAAGAGGTTTCCTCTAAGTCAATAAAAGTACTCATCTCATTGGCATACAGTATTCTTATCTTAGCTGGATATGCAAGTTGTGTCTTGATGTTATTTTGTTTCAGAAACTTTATCATTGGCCACATTTTTTCCTTTCTTCCATTATTCTAGATGAATAGTCGTTATCAAATCTTATCAGGCTCTGTTTATATTTTAGAGGTTCCTTCCTCCAAAAAGATCTTAAAATCAGTTCCTTGTCCAAGTATGAAAGAAATTTGATAATTATTGACCTAGGAGGAGAGTTTGAGTTAGTGGCAGGTTTCCCAAGAGCTCTGTGTGCCCTTTCAATGCCAAAGGAAAGTCCTCCCTTTAAATTTAAAAAGTCAGGGATCCAGCTTGATAAAAAGGAAATAATATCCTCACCTTCTGTGTTTTCAGTTAATCCGAAAATCCAAATGTTATTTCTCCTCTCCCTATTTTCCAAGTCATCTACTTTATTAACCAACCAAGTGTTTTGTTTAAGAGGCCGTTCTTTCTGTGTTTCATCTTCCTTAAGTCTGCTCTCTAAGTCATTTAGAGAAACCTCTATTCCTGTTATCCTTGTCTGGTGTTGTTGTACCATTTCCTTGAGGGTGTCAGCCTGTTTTTGACTGCTTGTTTTAAGATTTTCCAGGTTCTCTTTAAAATCATCCATCTTCAAAGACAACTCCTGCAGGGCAGATGCCATCTGTTGTAGTTCCTTCTTTAAGGCAGCATCCTGGTGAGAATTCTTTGAGTTGCTCATTTTAACAAGTGAATATATCTCCAAGCTTTTTGACAGGAAATTATTTGTAAAACTTCACCAAAGTTTCTAATTATGTAAATTAGTCCTTTATCTATAAGATTGTGAAGAAAAAAAAATAATATGTTCCTGTCTTATTTAACTAGTTATATGTAGCTCTAAAATACTGCTGCTTTCAGTTAGCCATCCAGGCTCTGCCCCAGCAGCAATTTTTAGATACCTTGAGGGTAAATAGTCTGCTGCATTAGAGCTTGGCTTTAACTTTAAGAGAAGTTTTTTATGGTTGCTGTAGAGACAATGTTGAGTGTAAAGTCAAGGAAGGAGGTGGTAGTAGTAGTAGAGCTTGAGTTTGAACTTGTGGGGGTCTGAGACAGATTTTGTGTTGTGAGATAGGTTTTACCTGGTGTGTTTGTGATGAGGACAGGAGTCTATGGAGAGGTATGCTGGAGGGGAGTAGATTGGCCAGATGTGTTTGATGTGGAGAGTGGTTTTGAGAAACTGGCAGCAACAATTGCTATGGTGTCTATAAAGTAGGTGTTAAAGATACTTGCTGTTTGATCTGGAGATTGTCAGGTTGAGGGCAGGGTTACTTTTTGTGCCTGAGTCTAGGTGGGAACCACTTGAGGTCCAGAATTGTTTGGGGTTATATTTGTGATTAATGTGTAACTTTACGTAATGTTCTTTCTTGTCTTTAGTTATAAGTATTTTTTTACCTGATCGCATAATTGTTTATAGTTATGTAGGTCAGCGTTGTTATTATGCTTCTGGCAATGTTTCCACACTTTGTCCCTTGTTGTCATAAGTTCTTGGGTTGATTTGGTTAGCCAGGGTGCATGATTAGCTTTTAACCTTTTTATTCGGGAGGGGGGTGTTAGGCTGTCTAATATTTTAGTGTTAAAATGTTGAAGAGCATAATCTAGGGGTAGAGTATTTAGGTTATTCCAGTTAATGCTTCTCAGGATGAGGTTGAATGTATGTGGGTTGAATTTGGATAGGTTTCTCACATGTTTAGAGTGATGTTTTTCTTTTGTTAGAGGAGGAGTATATCAAGTTACAAAGGCAGGAAGGTAACCCCTTAAAGAATTTGGAAGTGTCTCAAATGATGTGATTTTGGAAGGGTCAGAGACTATGCTCCAGTCTAAAATGGAACCTTCATTTGTTGTGTTATATCTGATGGGGGACAGGTTGGCTGAAGTTGAACAGGTTTATGTTGGAAGTTTTTGAGCTGATGTTTGACCAGTTGATGTTAACATCACCAAACATTATTGTTTCATTTTTTTATGGTATGGGAGGCCCAAGATAGTTTTTCCAAGAATTGGTATATTATTACCAGGGCAAATATAGAGGACAATATTACAAAAGTTTTTAGAGTTGTTTATCTTTAGAAAGGAGGCCAGGATTGCTGTACTGGAGAATTGAGGGATGTGACCAGAGTATGGGTATATATTATGAGTTTCTGGGAAAAGGATGGCGATGCCACCTCCTTTTTCTATTTCTCTATTGTCACTTATAGCATAGTAGTTTAGGGGTAGGAACTCTGTGCTACATATATTTGGTTTTAGCCAGGTCTCGGTGATGGCAAGTGTGTCAGTTTTGTTCTGAGTGAGCCAGGTCTGCAGGTCAGCTGCTTTGTTTCAGATACTTTGTAGATTGACGGTAGTTATATTTAGTGATTTAAAACATCTTGTTCGGTTATTATCTGCAGTGGGAATGGTGGGAATAGGACCTGGTTTGAGATGTATGTTGCCACATTTTATTAATGTCAGGAAACTTTGAGATAGGGTTTGAGTGTGAGCAAGTAGTTTAAAGCTGATAGTGAGTAGTAGAGTGGTACAGGTATGTTTTAAATGGAGAGTAATTGAGTTTGCCATGAGGACATGGACTTTAGTGCAAAGTAGTGGTGCTATATTATACAGGTTTGGGTGAATTTTTAAGTAGCTTTTGGAGGGGTGTATGGGGTGCTGGTTTCTGATGAATATTTGGTAAAATTTAGTCTTTGAGTTTGATGTGGGGAGTTGTAATAGTATTGCAGTTATAAGTAAAGTATATGGGAGGAGTATAGTATAAGATATGGAGTGGGCCATGGTAATTAAGTAGTTGCTTTTAGTGAGAAGTAGTGAAATAACAGGAAGTAGATTTTATTGACACATTTGAGGTAGGGGGTGTAGCTAAGAGGTATAAATTTAAGTGTACTGGGGTGGGTGGGAATTGGGGGTAGGGTAGGGGAGAAGAGTGAGCCCGAGCAGAGTAGGTAGACTCAATACTAGCTTGGCCGATAACATGAAAAATAAACTATCTGCAGCTGTTTAATCCCATGTAAAGTGTGGATGTATGTTAAGTCAAATAAAGAAATGGATGTTTAACTATGAGTTTGGTTGCTGCTAAATAATAATATCTTCAGTATAGTAATAAAAGGGGGGTAAGAAATATAACTTGCAGAATAAAACTAAGAAAATAATTAGGGTATGAAGAGTAGCATAACACAGGATGAATGAGGCTAACTGGGCATATGTTTGAAAGTTGGGGAAAGGTGGCCCTATATCTAACTGGTCCCTTGTTGCCACCAACTGTCCTGTCAAGCATGGTCATGATAAGGCCAGTGAAAGGTGTATCACATGAGCAACTGTCAGCCAGGGAGACAGCCTAAACAAAGAATTAATTTTCCTCATGGGAGAACATGCTCTTCCTTGCTTTTTTGCCAGACATATTACTGTGGGGAAAAATAATAATCCACTAAGGACCACTCATCAAAACAGCCTATCTACCCTGAACCACCCATCCTGTACAGTTGACTGCAAATGTTAATATTTAGACATAACAATAAGCTGTACTTATACTATTGCCTGGCACAGGTTCCCCCATGCTCCCCAACAAACCCAGCTCAATGAGTTACCTACACCTCTCGGCCAACTATGAGCCTTCTTTGCATGACTAGTGAAATGTTGGCAGTGGCACTCAAAATGCTGAGTGCTGAAAATCTAGAAGAAAAAGACTGAAAACACAGGTGAAGAGTGAATCTTGAAAATGTGTTATTCTCCATAAAGCTTCTATTTATGTGGGGCAATCCCCCATGTACCCCCACCCTCCCACACACCTTGAAGTTATATATGCCAACTCCAAGGTCATCATACCTCAGAGAAAAGGAAATATTCTGAGTAATGGCATATCGAACTTAGTATGTACAAGTCCAATCTTTCAGCCATTCGGTATCCATGTTTTGGAACTTGCTCTAGTGGGTACAAACATTTCAAATTTTTACTGCCTTCATTACTCCCCCCCCCCTTGCAATGTAAATTATATAATGTAGTATACACTGTGCAACATGATCTTTTAAGTAGGCAACCCCCAATGTTTTCTCCGTAATAGTCCCCATCTAGACAGTCATAGCTACCCACAGACACAATAAGGATGTTAACTGAAGTTAGCTTTTTTCGTAGTTAATTAGCTTCCACAGGTGTAGGTGTTTCAGCAGTCAGTGGTCTCTGTTCTGTTATATAGCACATTGATCCTCTTTGCTGCTTCTGGGGCTTATATAATTCAAATTCTGCACTCTGAGTGTGGTGATTATGCAAATTAACACTCACAGCATGAACATCTCTGAATCAATCTTTCTACAAATGACACTAAGAGTCAGATTTTGGCATACAAGTTTACATAGTATGTTTCAAATGCCTGTAAATCCCTGAGGTGCATTGAGCATGCATTAGTATCTTCATGTCAAAATGAGGTCCCCTGCAGTTCCCTGTTTAAGTCTGTTGGAAGCAGAGCTGCAAAAGAGCTAGCTGAACTACATACTGCAAAGCACAACTGTGACTGCCTTATTTCACACCTTCCTTTCCCTTCTTCACTTATTAAAATGGCATGGAACATTTCAAACCTTGCTATAGGTTGAGCTACAACATTATACTATGCTTTGTTGCAATTCCTAGAATGGAAATGAATATTACATTGAAATGCCAACCATGATTCTATAGTATGATGCCTATCGCAATGGCTTCTAATATCACTGGTACATGCAGGATGCCCCAGTGGTGCTCAATGGAAAGCAAGGTTTTCATTCACTTGCTACATACAGACTACCAGGACTTTTAATTTTGGGATTTTTATGAGGATCCCCAGTATAAGGTGAATACCTGGCACTGTTGTACCAAGGTGATTATTGATATTACTGCCATCCCTGATGAGCAGTGATGGCACCACTACAGTGACCTGCAGGGGCACTATCCAAACTTTCTTATCTGATTCAAATAACAGGTCATAGTCATAGCATTTGAGATGTACTGAAAGTATGTTGTATATTTTTTCCAGTCCTATAAGTGTGGACTGTACAGTAATTTTCTATGTCTATATTTTCCACAGTCCAGGAAGCTATACCAGAGAATTTCCTGCAATACTGGAAGACGTTTTCTGCCTTTCCAGATAAAGGGATGAGTACATATGTTTTTAATCATACACATAAAGGTATAATTGTCCCTTCCTCAGTCTTAATTTTATACTTTGTTGCCCTTATAGCAGTACATATGTATTATGCAGCTTTATTGTGGAGAAAATATTTTCAACTTTTTTTCAATGTTATTAGCCTGTCAGCTGTTAAAGTTAGTTATGCCTATGTAGTATTCAATAAGTATGTCTGCTTGTTGACTGCTGAGTGGTTGGCTTTATTATTAACACCACTAGAGTTGGATCCAATGCAAGGTGAACTAGGCAGCTGCCTATGACCCAGTGCTGGCTGGGGGGGCCCAGTTTCACTTTCAGAAAAATTAAAAAAATAAATAAATAAAATATTCTGCCCATTAAAAAAAACACCTCAGCATCAGCTCCATACCTTTAAAATATCTGCCTCTTTAAAAGCCACAACAAAACTGTGCCAGGATGACAACAAAGTAACTATGTCCAAACATCGTGCATGGAAGATTCAACTAAGCACCTCTCCAGACTGGCATATGCAGAGAAGCAACAGGAGGTATGAGTAACAAAAGCAGAGACAGAGAGAGCAACATTCCAGTATTCCAGAATGTAAAAAGAATAATAGTTGTGCCATTCCAGGAGTTATGAACAGTGACTGGAAAGGAGATGACTTTATTATCAGCAGATTGTGTCTGTGCATCTGTGTGTGTTTCTTCTTAAATATTCTTATTACCAATTTATCTTCCTTTCCATTTATCTGTTTTAATACTTTATACAGGTTCAATGAAGCTATTAGATTCAGTAAGCCCAAACCCCCTTCCCCTTTATCCATATATAATACTCCCCTTTTAACTGGATTTAACCTAGATCCCCATATGAATCTAAATATAATTTCAAGAAATTGCTTCACCATTTCTCTTGGTATCATATATACACTAGCTATGTATGATACTTTTCTCATCTATATTGTATTTATTAGATGTACTTTTTTCTTAAAAGACAATCTATACCTGTTCCACATGACACTAAGTCTCTTTAAATCTCTCAAAATGTTCTCCTATTGTTCGTTTAATATAGCACACTCACCAAAATCAATTCCATCATATCTCCCCATGACATATCTTTCCCTGTGTCTGGCTCACCCTGGTCTACAAGTTCTTCAAATATATCATCCCACAACCCCCTCGACGGGAGGATTGTAAAAATAACTTGTTCCTTCTGTCTCTCCTCACCTCTTGAGTCTTTGAACAAATTTCTTTGAAATACATCTTCTATACCCTCAAGTCGATCTCCATCTAGCTTTACCAGATCACCTCTCTCTCTTCCTCTACTTCAACAAACAATTCTAAGGAGTTGGCATTCACATCTACTCCATATTCTTCTGTTGCCATGTTTTGCATGCCATTCTCTCAGCCGCCACTGCATCAGAAACAGAATGGACACTTGCACGCATTAGCTGCATGTACCACTAGTGTTGTAATTGTAAGAGTACTTCCCCAAAGCCCTGGCCTAATTTCTCATAGTACTATAAACACCTTGTGTCTCCCCTGAAAAGAGGCCCCCTAGACTAGTGGGATTAACCTAGCTAACAAGGGAACAATAAAAACAAAAATAAAATACATGTTGATGCAAAACCAGTTACTCTGTTAGTTTAAGTGATTTAGAGTAGTCTGTTCTTATTACAGTTTTCCCAAACATCTCTTATTTTGCCTCATATTGAAGGTCTGTTCCTGAGCAAGTTACTTTACCAAACAGTACTTTGCGGCAGCTGGAAATTTAGGCAAGCCTCCTTAATGGTCTCCAGGACTGCTAACTAGTAACTATGAACCTGTTGTTGTTTGCTGTTCCCTATTGCATACCTGATCTAGTCCAGGAGGCAATTTATTCTTCAAAGGAAGCAAGCACTGCATTTGTAGAAGAAGCACTGAAATGCAAATCATTTACCTGCAGCAACCTCTATATTAGTAATAGTTCTCTTCAATGTGAAATTATTCAGAAACATTTACTTCTGTAGAGATTGTGCATATTGAGTGATATTAGTAGATTATAATGATGAAACTCTGAGTGGCCTTTTATGGTTGAAATGTTCTGAACCGAGATGTTTTGTCATTATTTGTTCATACATTTTTCATACACTGTTTATTGGAAAAAATAATTCAGAACAAATTTAAAACACACTCTAAGAAATTTTTTGTGTTAAACAGAAAATATAATTTAGCACATCATAGCTAAATCTGTTTTATTGTGTATTTTGGCATATGTTGTTTTGACTTTTGTATATGGTGAAATAGTGTCAGAAAAATATTCACAAATATCTGTCATACTTCAAATATGTTACTGTCCAATGTGGAAAACCAAATAACTGTGGTAGAAATAGCAACATTTACCCCAAAACCCTTTCTACATTTAGAAATAAAATATGTCACAGCTTGTAGTAGATTCTCAGGGGTCTATATCACTTAGTCAAAGTTTTTACCAGAGTTAGTTCCACTCGCCCACCAGCACTTCAGAAAAGACACTGCACTAAATCAAACCCACCCAAGTGGGGGGGGGGGGTTCGCCATCCACACCCCCCCAACTATATATACCAACTCCGAGATTGCACTACAGTGGGGAAAAGGGAAAAGTTGTGGTGATGACCAAGTGCTTCTTAACCCTGGGAAAAAGTCCAGGGTTCACTGAAATTAATTTCGCTGATTAGTGTTCAATGAATATGTATTTGACGAATATGTATTTTGATTAAACAATATAGACCTGATTCTCAGTTGCATGAGTAAACTGGATAGTAGTAGCTCAGTGTGTGGTTAGAGAAGGTAATATTTGAACCTGAGGCATCTCAGTTAGGGAAGATTGATTATGCCCCAATTAAGCAGCAGATGGTTAAGGTGAACCCTTCTCCTGAATAGTATATAAAGATAATGTTTATGCTTTTGACTGGAAACTTGCTGCTTTAGAAACAGAAAAATATTTTGGTCACATTTTTTTCCATCTTTATAGTGTTAAAGGTATAGACTGGCCATGTACAGCTTAACTGGTCATCTGCTGGCATGTTGCCACTGTGGTTCTTATATCAAAGGGGAGTCTCTCAACAGAAAGAGACGAATAGGTCAAAACAAAATATCTATCTATCAATACATATGTACAAACACATGCAGACACACATACATACATACATACATACACACAAATGCATATTATTTACATGGGTAGGGATGTCACATCAACAGTAACATCATATAGAGCAAATGTTCATAGCTAGATCTGCTGTTGACGCACACACACACACACACACACACACACACACACACACACACACACACACACACACACATACACACACACACGCACCAATGGTCAGGTGTGTCCAATCCATCCACTGCATTACTTTGGAACATGGGAGGTAACTGGAGCACCTGTAAAAAACCTACTCTAACACAGGGACTACATGCAGACTGCACGCACAACGTACCCCACCCCAGCTGCAAATCAAACCAGAGAAATTCTTGCTTTTAGGCAATAACACTACCTACTGTCTCTCTCTCTCTATATATATATATATATATATATATATATATATATATATATATATATACATATATATATATATTAGCAGGAAATTAGAGTGTCATATTAGCAGCATCAAGCTTCTGCAGTTTTTGCAAAGAACAGAACATGTTTTACTGACTGGAATGCTTCATGAAGTCACAGAAGAATGCCACAGTGAAGTAAAATCATCTATAACTGTATCACTCACTGTCAAGAATTTTGCAGACTGTCCAAAATGTTGCTTCATGTTTTAGGTCTTTTGCTTGAAATTTGTGGCTTTTTGGCAAATCATCAAGGACTGCAGTCATTAAATAATGACTGCCATTTGAGCTTCAGACTTCATAACCTTCAGAAAATGCATACTAATACAAAACCATATATTCTAGTGACTTTCTAAGTTTTTAAGAACAAAAATTAAAATTTGTCCTAGATTTCTTTCTTTTGTCCTCCTGGATGCTAAGGATGGAGCTGCCAGGTAAGAGGAAAAAAGGAAGGCCTAAGATGAGGTTTATGGATGTGGTGAGAGAGGACATGCAGGCGGTTGGTGTGAAAGAGCATAATACAGAGGACAGGAAGAAATGGAAACAGATGATCTGCTGTGGCGACTCCTAATGGGAACAGCCGAAAGATGATGATGATGTCCTCCTATTATTTTTGTCTTTGTGCAGAATTTTTAAGCAAAGAAGTTGAGATATGTCGGTAACTCAGACCATCTATGCTTTGTATAAAACTGCCCAGAACTGGGGGCTGTCAGCTCATCAAACAATCAGCAAAATTGAGGAAAAGTAGTAGTTCTATGAAAAGACAGTGGTCTATACCTAAACCTTGAACCCTAGCTGAATCACTCATTACTTTCCAGGATGCAATATTGTTTGCTTCAAGAGGCAACTAAAAAAAAAAAAAAAAAAGACATAAGAAACAATGAAAATGCTTTGAGGAAAGAAGTACTTCATAATGACCATTTATTCAAACTTGATAGAATGATTTATATAACATACCAATTTATTTAAAGTAGACTATGTGGCACTGTACAAAAATAAAACCATGCTGAACACATACTTATGTCACTCACAAAGCAGCAGCGTGACTGAATGAAATAAACATTTGGCCTTGACTACTGAAGGTATTGTTAAAGGAGTACAAATACGATAGCTCCTGTCTGAGGTTATCTGACCAATCTAATAAAAAGAGTTATGAAGTCCAAGTGCAGTTCACATCAAGCCATTGAAATACTTTTTTGTAAATTGCCTTTAACTTTGTTGTCTCAGTTTGTGGAAGACAGAACATGTTAGAAGTTTGGGATGTTTCATTTTGCATTTCCTCCTTCAGGTCATACATTAAAAGCTTGTACTGCTACAGATAAGGTATAAAATACAGGAAAACCACTGAATACTTGATTCACAGGTTAAAGTTGTAGTTATATTTAAATGTCTTCTTTAATTTATGTTTTTGTAAGATGCTGTGCTATTTCATTTATATGTTACTCTAACCAATTTATAATCTGCCTTCTACCAATGTAATTTTCCAATGCCGATGTAAGTTGTTTGGCCAGTATTATTTTATTGCTTGCTTCTTATCATCATTGTACAAAAATGTCGTTTTGCTTTGTCAGCTGGCCCTGGTCATACCTGAAATGGGGTCTATTGACCAGTACGTCTACCCTTTTAGTAATACATTTATATGTATATACATTCATACATCCTGTGCCATGGTATCTTTTTTTTTTGTTTGTCATCTCTAAGATGGTACCATACAAATAAGAACCCTAAATCACATGATGTTAAAACAGGACATAGTATTTACTGAAAAATGTATTGGCTACTAAGTTTTGGCCAAGTATACCATTCAAACAAAGTTAAGGCATATCCTTCTTCTGGCAAAACTCCATTCTGTCAAGCTAATTAATGGAAGGGCCAAAAAAAAAAAACAACTTTCACATTTAACCATATCATTAGTCATGTCCTCCATATTAGCATGCACTTCACCTGCATCACATTCCAAAGGGCACTTTGCCAAAAAAAATGGAAGCAACAGCTGCAGAAATTCAGTCTATTTGCAGGGCAGTCAGTAGAGAGGACCAAGGTTCTGAGCTGTTAATGAGGTGCTCCTGTAGCTCAGGGTGATGAGTTTGATTTCTTTCATCTCCCATTGCCTAGGGTGTGGTTATAAGAAATTCACATAACCAGGCACTGCTCCTGGACTGCCACACTTATGTACAGCAGGCCTACCAACTCTTCAAATAAATAAAGAAAAGAAAATTACTGATAGACTACTAGGAAAGATGTGTTACTTAAATAAATATACACCAAGATGTAACAAGCAAGGATGTGAGAAAATGACATTTGCTAAAAGAAAGTTCAAAGCAACTTCTGTCAGTATTGTGAGGCCATGAAGAATTTGTTATTTATTCGTCATCTGTTCAGAGTTCACAAGTCTTTTGTTGCACATGTCACTGACTGAGTCATTGGCCAAAGACTGAGTGTGCTACATGATTTATTGCTAAAATACAGAAATGTCAGTGGTATTAAAATAGCAAAGTCAAAAGTAAGCTCATGCCTGAGTCTGTGCTAAGGTTGTACACAAGTGTGAATTCAGTGGCTTGCCATGTGACCTCAAGTCTCAGTTTTTTCAAAAATCACAAACATGCTCATGTTACAGTCAATCAAGTGATTTCAATATAGCTTTGAGCTGGTTTGGGTGTGTTTCCCTCATTCCCAATATTGCACTGCTGTGGAATTGGTATATATAAGTTCAGGCATGTGTGTACAAGAAGATTGCCCTTCTGTTAAAAAAGGAAATTGTTTTTAGATGTCCTGTTATTTTGCATGCAATGAGCAGTTTTCAAGGATTTGCAGTTGTGGACACACGAGTGCTTGGATCAGATTATTTAATAACAGAAACTTCTAGAGCAGCAAAATACACTGTAAATGGGACAGTTTGCTAAGGACCTGGTTGTTTATAAAATTTAGGTGAAATTAGAATATAGTAATGCCTGCTAATACTAGACAGAAGAACTCTGTAGGGTCAAAGCAGAGTGTGACAAATGTTTCAATCTGTATGGCAGGAATGTAATTCACTTCAGTGCTGTCTGATGACTGTACCTCTCATCTCCTGTGAATTAGGCATAGTGCTATGTACACATCTCAACCTTCAGACACTGAAACTTTAGAAAAGGACTTTGCCATTTTAGTACCACAGTGACAGATACCTCCAGCAAAAAAATTGAATAGCTAATTGGTATAAAATATGCACATCTAATACCATAACTCCTCTTACTTCTGGTAGGATTGTAGGATAACATCACTCAGAAACTCAAGTTTAAAAACTTGAGTGTGACAAAAATAGCACAAGTTATAAGCATATTTTACTGTGAAACATATGACACCTAGGATGTCTACAGTAGAGATATGAGTGCTACACAGAGCAGTAGTACAGTCTCCACACATTTCAACACACATTTCAATAGCACAGTGAATACAATTAGTAGCACCGCCACCACTGAAAACACAAGTAAGGTACGCAGCAAGGTGTATTCTGCTCCTCATGTACAGCAAACAATACAGATCTTTAGGGCTTGTGGAAAATTCCAATCAAAGGCTGCACAGTTTAGTAAAACTGTATGTCCTACACTAGATCAGCACATTTGACACTCAAGGGGAAAGTATGATGGTTTGGCATTCTTTTTATTACTTTTAATGTCCCTACAAATCTGTTGAGTCCTGAGTGATTTCTGGCTTTAAGAATTTAACTATCTAGGGCGCCAAACGTGTGCTGTTGTGGTGAGCAATAGTAAAATAAGTTTAACAGTTGCTATAACTACAAAGAGAAGAAAAAGAAGATTTTAAAAATAAATAAATAAGAAAACATTACATGTGCATCCATCTGTGTGTGCATGTGTGCATGTAGTTGTGATGTATAAGAAGTTACAATGCAGTTAGTCAACATATTTTGCAGACTCTAAAGGACATGTTTGTCAGGTCTGTGAACTCTGTTTAAAGATTCAGACAGCATGATTTACATATTCAGGAAGGAGGCAGAGAATGTCAATATTTATAAAGGCATTAGCCTGCAGACTCCTGAGGCAAAAGTTGCACAAATTCATACAGTACAGTCTGTTATAGTTAATAAACCAGGTGCAGTGTTCAGTCATGCAGGAATGCAAAACATAGATAATTTGAACTTATTGATATTTTGGGGCAAAATTGTTACTGTTTTACTGAACATGACAATTTTCTACAAAAGAGGAAGAAGAAGAAAAAATGTTCCACTAGCAAACCAAATGTTTTATGCTTTCCCCGAAAAGGAACATAGGAAATTAATTAGGTAAGGAGTGAGCAGTGACTGGGACCATAAGATGCCTAACCTTTAGATACTTAGGGGATTAGGTAAACCCTACATGATAATGTTGACTGTGTGTGAGTCATGGCACGATGCACACACAAGCATGAAAAGTTTTAAATTCAGTAAACTCCGCATAGTGCTGCACACTCACACACAAACACAGAAACTTTCGTGGCATGTAAATTACAGCATAAGTAGTTGAATTGTATGTTAATTGTTGCTCTCCTATCTGGGACACAACAGAAGAGACTTTGTAGGTTCTGTTCAAGTAGCTTTATTTTATATAAGCACACCACTATAGAAGATTACTGACTTTAACTTATGTAATTTATATACAAATTAACAACTGTGATCTTGCATGCTCTCTCCCTGGATGCTCTTCCAAAATGACACTAGGGATTGCACATTTCTGGAATTTATATGTGCATGTATAGCCTTGACATGCTTCTTAAAGATGTAGCACACACATCACCTGCACTCTGATCTACACTATAGAAGGAAATTAAGATGGTAGCAGTTAGCACAACCATGGGAAATGGAGAATGGCAGGTTTCACAATGCTTGTCACATAACTATTCATGTGGCTGCATGTGTTGGTATAAGGTTAGAGTATAGAAGGTCCTGAGTTCTACTACAGGGTCTGCAACTTTCCCTCTATTTTTTGAACTGTATGTTTGCACGATATCACAAGTGCAGACAAAAGTAATAAGTCCCCTTGTGTTCACCTTATATCAGCATCAGTGCATGCAGTGGCATGTAGGTACTCATCATGTACCAATTGGCACTAACAGAGTTTGTATATTCAGTAAAGTCGCAGATGTTTTTCATAGCTGCTAATTACAGCATAAGCAGGTGATTTCAGTATGGTGGAGCTATTCAACAAGCTCTAAAGCATCCATCTAGCCTATATTCTGTTTTTTCCTGCATACTTCCATCCCATGGGAGTAGACACAAGGAAATTCTAGGCCTGAAATAAAATCATCTCAACTGCTGCATTTGCAAGTTAAGTCCTGAACCTAGAATGTATTCTGTAATAATATTATGGCATATCCTAGTAAATCTTAACTTGGTGCAGTAATGAAGTAAATAGTGGTAGATTTGTACAGAAAGTACCTTAACATATGGCAGCAGAGACTTATTTTACTCATTTGTGTCCATTATTAAGGTTTCGTTCTTATTCCTCTCCCTTTTCATTGCCCTATTTACGTGATGTACTGCATAGCGCAAATAGCATAAGAGGGTAATAGCTGTGTTTATCAGGTTTGAATGAAGCACAGCGGACCACCTATGAAGCAGATGGCCAAAAATAATAACTGAATACATTTACTTAATGCCCTTGATCATTGTGAAAACCTGGCCTGGAGTACAGATAGCACTGGGTTCTAATACAGAGTGTGCAATCTTTGTTTTACTGCTGTGACATTGCCATTTACAGCAATGAAGTGTAACATAGAGAACTGTTTCCTCAACATTCTTGTGGCAATAGGTGTAAGTGTAGGACTGGCATACACATGGCCCTGAATTTGAATGCGCTATATGCCATATAGTATTATTCTTACTAATGTTAACAATGCTGCTCACATTTGCGCATCACTTACAAATGTGCAAACAGGCATAACTCACATGAGTGTGCACTTTGTTAACCATCACACAAATCTGCTGCTCTGTGCTATGGAACTGTATATATGATGTTTCTTATTAGTGTTTACTGTGCATTTCCTTTGTATGACATAAAACTACATGTGGAAACATTAGAAATTCAGGGCACATTCTAAGTATATATCGTATATTCACAATACACACATATGTTGTCCGCCTCCCCACATAACCAGTACAACCCTGGGGTCTCAATATTTTATACACACATATATCAGCCACAGTACAACGTGTAATATATAATGTTGTGTGCTCCCTCATGGACAAGGTCAGTCGGTGGTGCTGACAATCTTGCTCTGCTAAACCCAAGCATCCAACTATGCTCAATAAGGGTACTTGTGTTTTTACACACCTAGGTTTCTACACACCTAGGACACACTTTACACTTAGGCTCCTCCTTCTTCTCTCCAACATGCACTGCTGATGTCATCCACTATAAGGTAACCTGCAGTCATGTAAAAGTCAGACGTGTGCAATTGTGCTTGGGTAGAGTAGTGTGTTCTATAGCCTGTGTACTTAGGTAGGGGTTCTGCTCTTACTGCAGTCAAATGTGTGTGTGTGTGTGTGTGTGTGTGTGTGTGTGTGTGTGTGTGTGTGTGTGTGTGTGTGTGTGTGTGTGTGTGTCTCTACTCAGCAGGGTAGATGTGCAATCCTACACTTATTTCTCCAGTGGCATGGCTTGCTAGTCTTTTCATACTTGCACAAGCCTACATATCCAATTCATGCAGCCCTCCAACCTCTTGTCTCCCACATGGCTTGCTGATGTCATCCACTATAAGTTGACCTGCAGACATCTAAAAGTTAGACTTGTGCTGTGGTGCTTGCATAAATTACTGTGTTCTATGGTCTGTGTACTTAGATAGGTAGGGGTTGTGTTCTCACTGCTGTCAACTATGTGTGTGTTTGTGTGTGTGTGTGTGTGTGTGTGTGTGTGTGTGTGTGTGTGTGTGTGTGTGTGTGTGTGTGTGTGTGTGTGTGTGTGTGTCCAGCAAGAAGAGCAAGTGTGTATCCTGCAGTTACTGCCACAATCCTAAAAATTGACAGTATTTTGATGCTTGCACCTGCCTACACATCCATGTCAGGCAACCCTCCCACCTTCTTCTCTTCAATATGCACTGCTGATGTCATCCACTATAAGTGACCTACAGCCATATAAAAGTCACTCTTGTACTGTGGTGCTCGCACAGAGTACTGTGTTCTATAGTTTGTGCACTTGGATAGGTAGGGGTTCTGTTTCCACTGCAGTCAAGTGTGTATGTGTGTGTGTGTGTGTGTGTGTGTGTGTGTGTGTGTGTGTGTGTGTGCGTCTGTGTGTGAGATGTTACTTGACATTGCAGAGATCCCTTTACAATAACATGTGGGACACTGTTATCACCATATGCTCAAAAGACAATGCTGATGTACCACCACATGCTCAACAGACAATGCTGATGTAATCAAATATATCATATTATTGCATATACAACCATCCCACTGGGGCAGGATCAGACACTGGCCTGGAGCCCAGGCTGATGATACTTTTGGTTCATAGAAGATTACTAGGCTATTGGCCCTAGGGCCTTTATAAGCCTAGCCATGATATACCAATTTTCCCTTATTGGCCAACTTGCCCTATATTTGCAGTGCATGTGTATGATCATCACTGACTGCCTTTATCCAAGAGGGACATGGGTGACACACTTGGGGTAAATTTACATTCTCACATCCAATTGTCTATGTTACACTTAAATAGAGTCATTGAAGAGCTCTGTTTTATGTGAATTGGGATTTTATTTCTAGAGGAGTGGTAATCTCTGGGAGACATACCTGTCACTCCAGCATTTCCTGTTATTGCTGCAGCCTAGGTTAAGATCCCAAGACTCAGTGAATCTTGTCCCATATGACTTGTGGAGGTGCAGTATTTCTATTAGGCCAGATTCTGAGACTGTTCCGTAGTCCAGGCAAAAGTCACCTCTCAGTAGCCTATAACATACAGAGTACATTGACAGGGCCTTCAGTCTGACCATAGAGGCCATGTGTTGCAGGCCCTGAATTTTCTTGGTAAGAAACCTCTGGGGTCTCTCCAGCTGCTACAGTGTCTGGTGAGTTACATACACAAGGGTGCATTGTACTCTATTAGTGGTCTAATGAAGGATGAGTACAGAGGAGTTGTAACATCCTTAGCTCTGGTTGTGATGCCCTTACTTATGAGATGTACAACACAGAAGGCCTTTCTTACCACTGTGGATACATGGTGATTGCAATTAAGGGTTCTATCAATCTATGTTCCCAAATCTCTCACCAAAGGGTTTCAGCTAATGGGATACTGTTAATACTGTAATTGTAAAATTGGCTGTAAGGGATGATAATGCATTATTTAGCATTTATTTTGAGTCCATGGCTTTGGCACCAATCTTTTGCCTGTGTAAGGCCTTTTTGTAGTATGTCAACATCATTGGAGGGACTCATTGACTGCACCCAGTTGACAGTCATCAGCAAACATGGTAAGCCACAGGCCATTTATTTTCCCCTGGACATCTGACATTTCAAATAGTAGGGGGGCCAGCACAAATTCTTGTGGTATATCAGTGGTAACTGGTCTGCTAGAGGTGGAATCCCCAAATTCGACTACATGTTTTCTATTGGTGATCCAGTTGACTACATATCTAGTGACATCTGGGTCAGTTCCCAGTTTTTAATTTCTCCTAGTCTTTTGGGTTTTTAATACCATGATGGAAATGGACCCCATTCCTAAGTCAAAGTATGATAAAAGTTCATGAAATTAGTATGGTTTCAATCTTTGATGTCAGCCAGAACTGCTCTTTGCGGCACCCACAATAAGCCCAGTAGTGACGGCTTCTGAATTCGTATGGGGTTACAGGTATTGGTAACTTATCTAAGTATGATTATAGATTTTTTTTTTATAAGACCCATTGCTCCTTCTACTATTGAAACAGTCTGGGTACTTTTTTCCACATTGCTCTTGTTTCTGCCTACAAATGATATTTTATGACTTTGTGTCTCTCTGTATGCAAGACACTGTAGTCAGTGGGGGTAGAAATTTCAATGATCAATGCTACTTTTGTCTTCTTTTCATGGACTACTATACCCAGTTTTCTAGCAACTATCTTTTGAACTGTTGGTAATGAGTGATTCCATGTGATGTAGACTTCATCATTTTCTATGATGCTTTGTGGCTCATGTTTCCAGCGTTTTTCAGCCACTTCAGTACTATAATGTTTGCACAGTCTCCAGTGGCAACAGTCTTGTCGCATTATTATGCCTTTCAGTATACAGTCCTTCTGCCATTAATATGCCACAACCAGCAACAAGGTGTGCAACTGTTTCCAATTCTGTTTTACAAAATCTGCATTTGTCTATTTCTCCCACATGTTCAATGGACTTTGTAAACCAATGTTTAAGTAGTCCACTATCTTGTGCCACCAATATTAACATTTCATCTCATGGTTTGAATTCACCTCTCCTTAACCATTCCTGTGTTCAGTCCTGATCAACATGAGATTCTTTTAGAAGTTCAGTTGCTGCTTGATTTTTATCTACTTCTGGTTTGATTTCCATTCCTGCTTGATACCAATATGCTTCTGCTAGATTGAGCAGAGAAGTCATCTTACATTTATTCTCTTCATGTTTCAAAACTGTCACTACATTTGGGTCTTGTGAGGTCAGCAATATGTGTGCAGTCCCATGATTGCAGATATATACATCTAGTCAGTTTCAAGGAGGCCCATCCCTCCTTCTCAACAGGGAATATATAATCTTGGTATGCACTGATATTTATAAATCATTTGGTGAGCATGAATCATCCTTCTTGTTTTCCTGACTACTCTATCCAACACAATTTGGGGCCAGTCTATCACTCCAAAAATGTAAGTTAGGACAGGAACAGCAAATAGGTTTATAGCTTGAATTTTGTTCCTAGATGTCAGTACAGTTTCAGGATTTATTTAAGTCTTCTAAAGTATTCCTTACTAAGATTTATTTGCATTTGTTCATGTTTTATTGTTGATCCTTCATCAATTCCCAAGTATTTATATACTCCCTCTTGCTCAAGTTCATTTATATCACATTCTTGTCCCAAACTTATGTTTTCATGGTGTTGCAGTTTTCCTGCTTTAAAGGTTGCTTTTGCATACTTATATCATCTGAAAAGGTTTTGACAACTTGTAGTTGTGCTTTCGGTTCCTCATCTGATGAGCTATACAGTTTTAAATCATTGGCAAAGAGAAGATGAGAAGTCTTTATACTTTGTTGTTTTCTAGGAGCCAAAGTATAGCCATGGTCTAAGGTGTTAAGTAGACAGCTTAATGGGTTAAGGGCAAGACAGAATAGCAGCAGTGCCAAAGAGTGACCATGGAATATCCCCCTTTGAATTTTTATCCTGGGATAATAATTTGTCCTTTATCATGACTTAATTGCAAAGTGGTCTGTCACTGTTTCATGGTCACTGTAATGTAGTCGATCAGTGTAGTGTGTATCTTATACATTTTTAATCACTCTTTTATCCATGAATGTGGGATACTAGCAAATTCTTTTTTCCCAGCTGTGTGAGTTTATCAATGATGCCTGAGAGGGGGATTGCATCAAAAGCCTTGGCTAAGTCAAAATAGGCTATACATAGTGTTTTGCCTTCATCCAGGGCTTTGGTGACATTCTTAAAGTCATCCACCAGTTTTTAATAAGCATGATCTACCCTTAACAAAGCCAAATTGTGTTGGGACAACAGTTTGAAGGTCACCTATGTCTTTGTTGATAAGGTCCATGATTATTCTCTCCATGACCTAACAGATACGGCTAGTGAGGCTTAAGGGTCTATAGTTCCCAGGGTAAGTTTATGGACCCCTTTTGTGCAAGGAAATTACTGTTGCTGTGTTCCACTCTCCTGGGACCAATCCAGTACTTGCACTTTGGTTGAAGAGAGTGCCAACTAGGTCTGGTAGGTCCTGTTTCAGACCATTTAGTAGGTAGCCTGGGATGTTATCTAGTCTCACAGAGGCTGTTTTTCTGCCCATGGAAAGTGTGGTTATGAACTGCTCTTTGCAGATACTAGGTAGAGGACTGGTGACAGGTATGCTTTGGGGTATGTTTGGTGGGAACATCGGGGTGAATTTTGCCCCAAACTGTCTGGTAGCAGATTGGCTATGTCCTTAGGGTCAGTATGAGTGGGTCTGTTCACTACTAGTTTGGCACAAATGCTGACCCTTCACTTTTAGACTTCTGACATAGCTAAAGGATGCCTCCTTATTATCTTTAGCTAGGGATGCTAGTTTAGGTCTGTACATGGCTTTGGATGACTTTACAAAATAGCTAATTTCCTTGTTCTAGCTGTGGAGGGTGTCCTTTCTCTGCTGAGTCCATTCCCTCTTGTTCTTAGACATTGCTTTCTTCCACTTGTTGTATAGCCTATGTATGCTTGATGCCACCAGGGTGGCTTGTTTTCTGTGAGGACCTTGTTTTGATCCATTCACGTTTAGTCAACTCTATACATTTGTGCAGGTGTTTATATAGGCCATTTGTGTACACCTCTGTATAGCAGTCATTGTTGACAGTGGTAGCAGGGGGGGTTGCAACTATTTATGGCTTTGGTTAGGAGGATATAGTTTGCTTTGGATAAATGTTTTATCCTTTCTGCTCTTGAGGGGGTGTTGGGTCTGTTTGTGAATGTGAACAAGACTGAATTGTGATCTGACCTGAGCAGGGAGGCCAACACATAGGGGTTGGTGCAGAGAACTACTATGTGAGTACTAAGTGTAGGAATTTGAGCCCCTTATGGGGGTGTAGAATATCTGTTAACACAGCTTGTATATTAAGAAAGTCCAGGAACCTTAGGGTGAGCATGTTTATGCACATAATAACTCCAAATCGATGGAAAGATAGTTAAAATCACACATGCCCACAGTGTTTGGCTGTACAGTGAGTGACTCAGGTAGGTCCAAGTAGGCAGAGTGGTACTCGTGGTTCATAGTGGGAGACCTGTAGCTATCAATGATATGGAAGGGGGCTTTACATACAGTTAGTTGGACTTGGAGAAGTGTTACAGAGTCATCCTTTTTGACCAGGCTTGCAGTGTATTTATCTTTAATGAAGATGTATACACCTCTGTCTTTGGTTCTTTCACACGCATTTTGATATCTGAACATGTGGAAGGCATTGTAGTCTTGCATGGCTGGGGAGTCTCTGCGGCCTTGAACCATGTCTGCATGACTGAACAGACATGGGCTTCTTCCAAGGTAAGGAGTTCTTCCAATGAGTGCAGTTTCTGATTTACATTCCTTGTATTAAGTGGGATAACCTTCAGTTTGTCTAGTGGATTATTTTATGTTGGGAATTTAATTGTTCTAACATTGCCTAAAAAGGCCACTATGAAGAAGGCAAGCACCTTCATATAGTACAGTGAGGTGCATCTACAGTCATTCATAGCAATATGGACTATGACAGAGTCATAACGGTACCTGTTGTTGAGATACTTGAGTGTGTGCATGATCTGATGTACCCTGGCATCTGAGAGACAGATAACTGTGACCTTCTCCTTGTCCAACCTGGGGAGGGCGACATCTGTGTGTCTCACTATAGAGTCACTTATGAGCAAGACATTTGGTTTTGAGATGTTTTGCCTGGGGGGGGGGGGCTTATTGGCTGAGACACTGTTGTGTGTATTATTATGTGTAGTGGATTCGCTTGGGTCTGCACTGTGTGCAGCAGGTTTGCACTTAGGTGGTCTCCGATCTATAGTTAGGTTTCTGGTGAGTACCTCCATGAATATGAGTTTATGTGTTCTGAGCTTGTTATGTACAAGAGGTGAATTGTGTGTGCTGACATGTTTGTTATCTGGTTTGTTATTATGTGAGTGAATTGATTCCAAATTTATAGTATAGATACAGCTCTCACATGTATTCGTTTGTTTTAGCAGTAACTGGTTGTTGGTATACATGAGGCAATTGCTATGTTGCCTCAGGATGCCCATGTAAATCAGGCTGCCTGGAGAAATGGTGGAGAATTGTCCATCCATTATGGAAGGTATATACTGTAATAATTAGTGGGGAATGGGCTAGATTAACCAGATTTTGGTATAAGACTAACAAAATGTGTCTATGCTATGGAGAGCTAGGGTTACAAAAATGTTTCAGTGTTTCACAGTGCACAACTGAGTTGCTCACAGGAAGCAATGCAAGCTCTGAGCAGCTACAGTATACTAAGTGGAAACCCAGCAAAACACAATGCTGGAATACAAGCAAAGCTAAACTATTTTAAAAAAGTAAACAAAGGGAAAGGCCAAGAGTGAGCCTTATTCCAGCAATCCCCAACTCAGATGGGTTCTTTGCTGCACAGCCTGTGACAAGGGTGCAGGGGGACTTCTTAATGTAAGAGGGATGGTTTTAGTTCTCCAATGATACCAAACAGTCTAGATTCAGCAAGCCTGAACTGAGCCTATGCTAGAAAATTCAGAAGTACTAGAAATCCAAAGTGCAGAAAATTGCAATCACAACAGAAGAACAAACAGTTTAAACAAAACAGCAATTCAGTAGAATGCTTCAACAAGGGTGTAGACAACAAACCTTCCTAGCTTGAAATAAGTGATCTGTAACCCAAGTGTTTAAACCAGAACTAAGACACTATCAGAATAACAGACACAATAAGCCTTCAACCAGTAAATCACAGCTTAGAAGGTTGTAAGTTATCCTGCCCCAAGAGTCTACACCACAAACCTTCCTAATGTAAAATATCTGGTTTGGAGCCCAAGTGCTTAAACCATAACAAAGACACTTAGAACAACAACCACAATAAGCATTCAACCAGCAATACCCAGTTCAGAAGGGCAGAGGCTACCGTCTCCTCCCACAAGAGTGTAGACTACAAACCTTTTTAATGTAAAATGACTGGCCCGAAGCCCAAGTGCTTAAACCAAAAGTAATAGGCTTAGAATAACAGAATTTAATTTGATACCAGACAGATGACAGTGACGTGTCTTTTAATCTACCCACATGCATCATGTCATAGTTAGTAGGCCCTGTGTTATCTTGATGAGAAAGCCCTGTGGTCTGTCCAGCTGCTGCATGTGTCTGGTGAGCTCATGCAAAAGAGAACATTATACTGTATTACTGATCTGATGAGTTTGACTACAGTGCTGTCACACAATCCTGTGGTCTTTATATGATGGCCTGTCTTATGATGTGCACCATACTTATGTACTGGAAAACATTAAAGAGAAAAAGTAATGAAGTAATGACACATATTGCTGTTCCTGACTTCACAACCCTTAAAAGAGAATAAACTAGAAAGTACTGACATGATGATGCTATCCACTGTATCCTTTGACAAGGCAAATATAACTGACAGGTACAATTATCAATTCAACAACACAAATGCAGATAAACTCTGCACTAATGTAGCTATGCACCCTGTGCATCAGACACAAAGCTTTTGTATCCCTGAATCCAAAAGAGAGAAAACAGGGATATTGCACAGTTATCATCACTTACACAGAGTGCTGGGGAGCAGGAGGCCTAGGCTGACACAAAAGGTTGGTGAGTGTGTGTGAGGGAGAAAGAGAAGCAGGCAGTCTGTGTGTGTGTGTCTGTAGGGGTCCTTCGTGTGAAAGTGGTGTGTGAGAGTCTGTATGAACACAGCCAAGCTCAGTGCTAGCTCTACATCTTGGTATGATGGACAGGTGTGAGCCATGCATGGTAGAGGTGACAGTTCATTGTTGTCACCCCCAACCATGAGAACTGGCTCTGCCAGGAGCTGCACTTGCACTGCCATGCCCAAGGTCAGATGGAATGCTGCTACCTGAGCGTGACAGATGTCTGATGGATGTGCTCCCTTCATGGGAACACCCAAGACCACTCATCTGGGTGTGGGAAACACACTCACTGATAGACCAGAGGAAGTACTGCCACTGTGGGAGCATGACCAGGAATGACCCCATTGGCTATCAACAGATGTTGTGGCTGACCTATGCCCATAAGGACACCATTCCCCTCCCAACAGACATTCCATCACAGACACTGCTCATTCCATCACAGACACTGCTTGCTCCATCATAGATGCCACTCTTTCCAATGTGTCATTCATCTAATCCAGGGAATTGACCACACAGCGGAAGCAGTCATGCATATCGGACTGTGCCACATCCACAACCCTGAGCATTTGTCTGGAGCTCCCTTCTGAATGTGCCTGTGCCTCCATGATGTCCCTAAACATGTTCTGTGACATGGGAAGAGGCACCTGCACCAGGTGGAGGAGGGACAGCAGACCCATCTGAGCACCTCTATCAACACACCTGAGTGGCACCTCACCAAAACTTTGGCTATGGCCACACTCAATAGGCACTGAAGCCACAGTAGCCACACTTCTCTGCTCAATGTCATCACCTTCCACATGTCCTATATCTGTGGCCTCAGTGGACTTGGTAGGCATAGGCCTACTCGCTGTGTCTGGGAAAAAAGAAGGGGGTAGCTAGATGTGAACCTCTGTATCAGATTCAACCTCTGCACTCTCTGACTGTACCAAAGTTTTGGCACCATCATCATCAGTGTCTGCTGAGACACTGACAGCAGGTGGCACAATGCCCACACTCCCACTGTCATAATCACCTGTGATAAAAAGGGAGAAACATATGCACACATTAATACCTGCACTACTATTGTGCAATACATGCTAAACAACTAACAGTGCTGCCACTATTACAGACAGTACAGCAATGCAAACAACAGGACTACAAATTACACTTTTCATTTCTAGAAATTTATCTGCAGATCTGCAGTACTGAAATAACTTATTTGGCTTACTATCTGCAGGAAGCATATGTTGCTGGATTCCTGAGGGTCCTGAAATAAGTTAATCAACAGGTAAGGAAAACATCATCATATTTAACAGTAAGACAGGGGATACTACAAGTACTCCTCTCAAACTACATGAAGTGTTAGTTCAGCAAGAACAAGGCTGACAACTTCAAACTGAGCATATCACTGTATCAGTCTTCAATCCCTCCCCAAAAAGATATGTAACATAGAAGTAACTTTTATTTCAATTGTTTAACTATACAACAGTATTCAACTGGTCATATAACAAAGCCTACCTGGAAGTTCTTCCTGGGACTGAGAAGGAGGGGAACCCACATCAATCACATATTGTGGCCCACTCTGCTGTGAGTTGTCCTGTTGTTAAAGATTTGCCAGGACATTCTCATTGGGAGTGACAGATGGTTTTGCAGCAGGCCCACCCCCGGTTACCCTCTGGTCTCAGGCAACAGCAGCTGCATGCCATGCAGAAGTTACCATGTCAATGGCCCTGTGACACACCTGCTCATAACCGCCCACTGCATTTATGTTTGCAATGATCTGCTGCCACAGTCTCAGCCTCTCTAGCATATTGGGATAACCCCTTCCGAGAAGAAAAGTGCCATGTTGATGGAGCACATCCACAATTATTGTATTCTCTGCCTCACTGGATGGGGGTGATCCATGCCGCAATGACATTTTTGGTCCTAAAAGACAACAGAATGGTAATACACATAAGTATCAAATAACTACAAAGTAACTGTTACCAAATAAAACAGTTAAGGTAGGCGGTCAGTAGTACGCAGTGGAAAAACATAAAACATACTAAAGATGTGAAATACTAACAACAGGCAGGATGCAATAGCAACATATCCTTGTATGTGCCATAGCAGTAACTCAACTGTGCTACCCCACAAAAGAATAGTCCATTCTAGTTTGTGACATAACAGTAACTTCTCTTTGCTCTTTGCTCCCACCAACCACAAAGGAACAGGCACGTTAAACAGTTTACAAATAAAACACATTTAAAATGCTAAACATGCATTCAAAGGACCTATCCCTGAAATATTTGTACATATGTATCACACAGCTTTCTATTTTCACACAGTCATTCATTTCATTGTCAATCATTTGTACCTCTGAAATAGCTTGACAAAAAAGGCAATGTCATCAGTACACTTCTAACTAATGCATACAGATAACAGTGTAAAAGGCTTTGCTTCACATTATTCATTAATATATTCCAGGATATGCATTATGCAGGTAACAAAATGACAGCATACTCACTGGTGTTCAATACTCCTCTGTAAAGGTAGCTTTGGAAATATTTTATTTTTCTGAACATGTAGCAACTATCCTCACCATCAGTTTGGCTAGCTACACATTTGCCTTTTTTATATTGGAGTATATTAATGGATTGCATCTGTCTAGGATGTGCTTCAGATATGCTAATTACAACACAGGCAACTGAATTGCATGCTAATCAACCAATCTGGTGGAGCTATTCAACAAGTTATAAAGGAGCCATGTAGACTCCGACTACGTGCTAGTTTTTCCTGTGAATTTCAAAAGTAGTGGAGTACAGACCCAGAAAGTCTACACAGACAAAATGTTAGGAGCTGCTGCTGCTTAACTCCATTTGTATGTCCTACAGGCTGCAGGCAATGCTGCTGCTAATAGGCCTAGACTGAGAGTTTTCAGGCCACATTTAACTTATCACAACATACACAACATGGACACTGCAGAGTGCTACAGGGTGGACAGGGACACAATACAGGAACCCTGTGACCTCTGCTGGTCTCAACTCAGAGCCACAGCCTTTACCTCTTCATGTATTGGCTGTGTACTGCTTGCATCAGAGTCAGCCCTGAACTAACAATATGGCAACTGCTGCATTTACAAGGTTAAGCCGTGAACATGTACTGTATTGTATAATAATAATATTATATGTCATTGCATTTCATCACTTGATACAGTAAGCAACTACAAGGTGAGAAATCTGTACAGAAATTAATGTCACATTTGACAACAAAGAGGCATTTGACTTGTATGTGTCCATTAGCAAGTAGTAGGCCTCAGGCCTCAAAGATTCACACATTGAACAATTCCCAAAGTAATGATGATAACTGCATGTCCTCAGTTTAGCACCATGCATCTGTAATGGAAAATCATAACAGAGAGAATTTTGAAAGTAATGAGACACAAGATCAAACCGGCAGGCTGCAAAACAAGTAAAGTAGCAAGAACAACATACCCTTGTTTGTGCCATACAGTAACTCAGCCTGGGTGCACCCTCCTCAAAAGAACATTATACCCTTGCATGTGCCATGACAGAAACCCACCTTTGGTCCCCCCAATAATAGCAGTCTATGCTTTTATGTGCCATCCAACCTGCCTTTAATTTGATGGCAACTGCATATCATAGTGTTCCCAGTCAATATCCTCACGCACTGGTGAACAATGTAGGAATCATGACAGAGACCTCAGGATGAGGAAGAGGGATACCCTCGACCATTAGATCAAGGAATGTAGGACTGGGGCGCCCCTCAGATGTCTAAGTATCACTTACAGAGACTACTTGTCAAGGACAACTGTATACTTACAAAGAATAATCATAGCTGGTTATATGATCACTAAGTGCACTACATCCAAATATATTACATGGAATACATTTACA
This sequence comes from Protopterus annectens, assembly GCF_019279795.1. NCBI lineage: Eukaryota > Metazoa > Chordata > Ceratodontiformes > Protopteridae > Protopterus > Protopterus annectens. The sequence goes on from NC_056746.1 coordinate 469,041,633, forward strand.
AATAACAGGTCATGCCTTGATATCAGTGTACATTCAGTTGCACTTGGTTGTGTGAGGAATTATGTCATGTATTTGTTACAAAGCTGTTTGTGGGACAAAGATGGATAAATCCCTCCTCCTATTTTCTGACAATGCATTGCAGTGAGAGTTGGGATACAGACCTATATAATCATATCTAGTGTGTACTGAGTTTCTACTGTATATGTCATAGATTAATTTTCCACATTTCAACTAATTCCACATTTTTATACTTTTTTATTTTTTTTTTTTGGGGGGGTGGCAATGTTTGTGCAATGTGCCACTCAGCACAAACAGTTTTGGCTATGTGCATCTCATTTATACATAGATCAGCAGTGCACAAACAGAATGAAGGGCCACCCAGGTAGCAGACAGGACCCAGACAGCCACAAATACACACCGGATACATTCAATTAATACTATTGGCCATTGTAAAAACACATTTCCCAGTAGCACACACTGTCGCTCAATAAGTTTGCACAATGGTAAGTGCTGTGCAACACTTTTAAATGTTGCAAATCCAGGAAATGTACACTCTCAGTAAACATGATACCTGCAATTGGTGGAAAAACATCATTCTGTATTGGTCTTGATCTCTGATAGGCATGGCAGGCATTCCTGGAGAGTTTCTGAAATTCAGTGCTCAAAGATGGGATGTCCAGTAGTCCAAAGTGTTTGTTGGATTCCTACTGAATGAACATGGGCCCAGGCTTTTGCAAATGGACTATCATGGCTCAAATTATAAGGCAGAGGCCTGGAATAGTCTGGCCTGGGCTTTGACCAGTGTTACTAGTATCCTCTGCACTGGTGAAGAATGTAGGAATCATGACAGAGACCTCAGGATGAGGAAGAGGGATACCCTCGACCATTAGATCGAGTAATGTAGGACTGGGGGTGCCCCACAGATGTCTAAGTATCATTTACAGAGACTACTTGTCAGAGTTAAAAGCTGGATATAGTCAAGATTAGTATGTTTAATGGTATTCTGTTCTGTTCTGTTCTGTTTTTTCCACAGCCATCACAATCTGAAAAATGAATGTGCGAACCTATGCAGCTAGACTGACATGGATGAAAGAAGCATGTGGTATGTATGCACCCCAACAGTAGGATTATTTTAGTATTAAAAGTTATGATGTATTTATTGGTTAATTATACAGCTGTATCAAACTGAGCATTAATTTCTCAACTGAATAGGAAACTATCCATGTATTATTCTGGAGGGCAAAACAACAGTTCAGTATTGCAGAGTAGTCATAGGTTATGCCTTCAAAATCCACACTTCCCAAATACACAATGCTGTTAAGTTTTCATCAATACTACAATGTAATGTCAGAGCTGTAAACTTGTAAATTGTAGTGTCACCACTGGCTTTCTGTAAACTGTAATCTGTATAATTAGAACACTCATATGTTCAATGTATGCACACATCAAGGATTGCTTACTGCAATATGTAGTATATTGTGCCTCTGGTAGGAGCTGGGTAGTCTTAACAGTAAACAAAGGTATTTGTTAGGAGTTGGTACTGTTAAAAGCAAAGATAATAAAATAGAGTCAAATACTTGTATCACTTGATTTGTATGTCACATATGCAGTTACTAATATTCTGAGTTCTCCCTTTTTCTCTCTCACTCCAGCCTTTCTCTCTCTCTCTCTCTCTCTTTCTTTTTTTAATGTTCTGTTTTTTTTTTCTCTTACTCCAACCCTTTTCTCCCTTTTTTTTTATGTTTTGTTCTTTTTTTGCCACAGCACAGCAGGGTAGGCTTATCCCACTGCACTGTCTACAGCACCACTGCCAAGCATATCTGCTCTGCAACCTGGTTGCACCCCCTATGCAGCACCTGCACTACCTGACCCCTCAGGTAGTTCTGGCCCACAGGATAGGCCAGTGGTTGCCTCTGGGAGCAGTGGCAGAGGTGGTGAGTTTATCACCTGCAAAGAACTACCAGGGTTGGTGCATAGGACTGTGCATCACACAGTTGGTGTACACCTATGCTGGGTTGGAGACACTGCTCTCCATCATTATGTTAAATAAAATGAGATGCATACATCAGACACTGCAGCCAGCAGTGCAGTGAGGTGACAGTGATGACAGTCCAGTGGGTGATGGCTCAATTTTCACTGTCACCCAACTTGATGTCCATGGGTTTGCTATGTCCCCAGCCTCATCCCAACCATGGTGTTCATCCACCTCATGTGTCCTTCAACATCTCTATCTCTTGTCTTGTTTGTATTGTCTGTCTGCAATTGCTTCCTCACCTGCCCAACTTACCACACACAGACATTCCTACATCCCTTCCCCAACATTCCTCTCTTTCAAAAAAGAATGGGCACCTATCCCACAAAATAAAATAAAATCATCCCATACATAGCTCTCCATTTCGCACATGTATATTCATGACACAAAAGATTCAGTACAATTCCGTATACAACAGATTGTGCTGTGGTCACCTCTCTCTCTGGAGGCGACAGTCCAAATTCAGCAAAATTTGTGAATATATGTTCGTGTTTTATTCTCAAAGAAATGGATAGCTATGGTTCACAGATCTTGTTGCTGGTTGTGATATACTAATGGCAGAAGGACTGTATACTGAAAGGCATAATAATGTGGCAAGACGGTTTCATTGGGGATTGTGCAAACATTATAATATTGAAGTAGCTGAAAAACACTGGAGACATGAGCCACAAAGCATCATAGAAAATGATGAAGTCTATATCACATGGGATCACCCATTACCAACAGTTCAAAAAATAGATGCAAGAAAACCAGATAGTTTGGTCCATGAAAAGAAGACAAAAATAGTATTAATAATTGAAATTGACTATAATGTCTTAAGTAGAAAGAGACTCAAAGTCATAAAATACCAGGACTTGCAGGCAGAATGAAGGGCAATGTGGAAGAAGGATATCCAGATATTTCCAATAGTAGTAGGAGCAATTGGTCTTATAAAAAAAGAATTTAGAATTTAGATATGTTACTGATACATGTATCTCCATATGAATTGTAGAAGGAGTCATTACTGGGTACATTGCGGGTACTGCAAAAAGATTTCCTAACAATGTTCTAGTCATGGTCATCAAATGCGAGTCAGTTTTCAATATATATGTAAATATCTCTTACAACAGGGGCAGTCTGTAGAGGAGTGCAGTTTATATGACAGGGCTTGGGAATGGCTTGCCTGCTGAAAAGTAACATGGTGAGCATTTTACCATTCGGTCTGAGGTCATTTTCTAAACAGCATGTGTGCATATAGCCCAGCCCTTCCTGGAGAAGTTTGGTACTTGAAGAAGGATTAAATAATAGTACCCAGCTTGCAGGCCTTAACAAATTTGGATACCACACTCCTTTTTTACTGGATATCAGCAAAATAGATACCAAGGAGGAGAGGTCCAAGCACAGCACCCTGTGGGATAGCAATAGTTATAATTATTTGTTCCAAATGGGTACCCACAACTTTCACAATTTGTGTTCTATCAGATACCCAAATTGCAATCCAGTTGGCAATGTAGGGGATTATACTGAGCCTGAGTTTTACTAATTTGTCCATTATACTAGCATGTACGACTGTATTAAAGTCCCTAGGCAAACACGGATAAGCAATATGTACTAAAGGCCCATTGTCTATCGCTTCAATGACCCTTTCAAAGAAGCATACCAGGTTAAAGAGGCAGAATCAAGCATTCACAGAATCAAAAATTACTGGAGTCAAGGACAATAACAGTGCCTATGTCTGCATTTATGAGTTTGGAAATTATTCATTCCGTGGCTTATATATATAAGGCTGATGACGTACATGGGCCTATAGTTATTAGGGTTTACAGAACAGGGAAATAACTATATGAATTATTCAAGTTTTGGGAAAAATGATATCTAACCTATGGTTGAAAAAAATTGAGAAGGGGTTCATTCCAGATATCTTGTATCTAGCACTGATGAGGATGCACCCTAGTATGTTCTCAATTCCCATGGAGAAATCATTTTAGCCTTGGAGAGAGATTCTCGGGCATTTTTTTAACCATGATTTTAAAGGGCAGTAGCATAGCAGGCAGGATCAAACCCTTCTCCAAACCCTTCTCCAGCCCTATCACTCCACTAGGCCCCTAAGATCGAGCAACAAAAATCAACTCACTGTTATAAAACCCAAAAACTCAGCAGGAGAAGCCATACTTTCATGTACCATATCTAAACTTTGGAACAATCTTCCACCCTCTATAACTACTCTACCTTCCAGCAACCTCTTCAAGACTGCGCTCAAATTCCACTTAAATTTGCACTGGCTTTGTCCTTGTTCTAATCCAGACTAACACTCCCATTCTTACCCCCACACACACACACACACACACCTAGACTCTTAATCCAACTATACTACTGCCACTACTAACCACAGTCAGAATTAGCAGGTTGTCTTTACATGCTTTAAAATCTTGTCTGACAACTTTGTTACTAATATTATAAATGACAAGAAACTATCTTAACTTGCAACATTTAATGTATATACTTTTGATAATCAATATCCTGTTATTGTATTAAAGCCAACAACCTGTAATGTTGTGTACTATTGCTGCAACTTTGTATCTCTATTTATCATGTACATGATGTGGAGCTTTTCTCCCCGGGCATCCTCTGAAAAAGGACCTGTGTCCAGTCGGAATTTCCCGGTAAACAAATGTAAATAAATAAATGTGAGGGACAATATGGATGGAGCAAAATTCAAACTAAATTTGTCTACCAGGGTAGCTGCTATGTCCTTTGCCTGATAGTGAGAGTTGTTACTGTGAACTAATTCATTACATTATTGGCTATTGTTTCTTCGTCCCCCTAACATAACTGAAAATAGGATTTATGATTCCTTTTAGTGATTGTGGCTACTTTAACTTCACACTTGACATTTTATTTCCTAATGATCTGCAGTGCACTTCTGATGTGAGGGAATTAGATTTTTTACAATCATTTAAGATTTTTCTTTTTTCATTATATAGTTTACAGACGAGTGTTCCACCATATGAATTTATTCTTAAAAATGTAATTCTGCTTATAATGGATGGGCATTGACTTATCTATGCAACAACTGAGGTGTTGATAGAAGTCAGAGGTGTAAGAGGTCACTTTTTCAACTATATTCATTAGGTGAGTGAAGTTTCTTGAAGGATTTGCATCATCTAAGACAAGCAGGTCAGCATTTAAGAAGTTCTTAAAATGACACATTTGGTGGAGGAGTGCAAAATGGTCTAAAGGAAATTATGATTGGCTTGTGGTCAGATTTTATCAGATAATTAGTGATGCATGGTAGAGAATGAGCTGGAGCTAAAATAGTAAGGACTACATCAAGAGTATTTTATCATCTAGTGAGGAGTTTCATAATTTGCTCCATGGGATTTGCATTAATGATATCTAAGAAATGCTGAGCATATTTGTGTTTTTGTGATATAAGTATGCCAATCAATGACAGGGTACCTAGAGTCACCTTACTTGATAGTGTTTGGTTTGACAATGATCCATTTGGTTGCAGTAAGGTTGTTGTCATGGGGCACTGATGGGGATCTGTAGTAGGAAATGATATAGCAGCTGTTTTTGCTCAGCATAACATTGATGTCTAAGAGCTCCAAGTTATGATCGTGGGTTATCTGATGTGAGATTATGCATTTTCTGAAAAAAGAAAGAATAGTCCTCAGAAAATATGACAGGGACTGAAGTCTGTTATAGAGTGGGTGCTTTCATTTCACTGGAACCAAGTTTCAGGAACTTCCCAAATATGGATGTGCTCAATTTGCAGGACCAATTTAAGTTCTGATATGTTTTGGTTTAGGCTCCTTGTATTGAGTAGGGTCATGTCAAAGTCTGGATCTGAATTTACTATATTAGAATTCACAGTAAGTAGAACATACCCCAAAAGCAGTATGGGGCTATAAAATGTATTCACTGTTATGCAAAAACCTTGTCGTAAGACATGTAAATCTTCTTTGTTAAAGCAAAATTCCCTATCTACCATCTCATACCAGGTCAATACATATTGAATCCCCTTCAGATGATACCAGCTACTTAACCAATTGTTGAAGCCAGTTATTTTATCCTAATATGTAATCATCATTCTTGGTGAAGGCAGGATCGTTCTCAAGACTGGTGTCATTCTTACCCTACCACTAGCAAATTAAGCTCTGCCATATCTCTGTATGTCTCTTAGAGGGGAGCAGGTAAAGGACCTAAAATCATTCACTCCCATATGAGACAACACCACTTTGTAATCAAATCTGTCATATCTAAGGGTCCTCATGGTCCATGTGGTATTGCTAATTCTGGCCTCATGCATGCAGCTCATGCTTGTCTTGTTCTTCTTTAGCCTGGTAAGCGTGGAGTTAATGTGCCATGCAGCAGGGTCACCAATGATTAGGGCATTTCCCTGAGTGGTGGTAAGCTTCAATGGCTTTAAGGGTTTCTGCCTGCCTTCCTGGTGACTATTTTGGGAGCTTTATGAAGATGTACTGTTAGTGGATGCGGGTGTACATATCTTATCATTTGCTCAAGGCTGAGATTACCTATGTTAGTATTGTTTTTACAGTACATGTACATCTCACATTTTGTCAGAATACACTACAAATCAATAAATCAAGAAATTAACACATCATTCTTCGGTACAATTTGATGGGAAGCCAAAAAAATATCAGCCCTTTAAAAATGGTATTTATTCATTTGTGTTTGATAATGAAAAAGAATCCAACTGGGCAAAGACCATTTTCAATGGAAACACAGAGAAAAACATTCTAGAGCATTTATTCATATAAAAAATATAATGCTCACATATGAAAAGCAGAACACAAAACATAGAACACTGAATAATATGTGTGCTAAAAAAACAAAGTACCTGGCTAGCTATAACATAAGTTGAGGGACTACAGTATACAGTTTTAAGACATCATGAACCTAAAAAAATAAGGTAATTACAAAGCAATACACTAAGTTAGGTGAAGAATACATATTTTGTTTATGATAAACCATTAATAAGAAAGTATAATTAAAATATAGATCACAAAACAAGTGCAAAAGAGATTAACAGTATAAGTAAGTTTATAAGGCATTTAACAATATGTAAAATGCATAAGGTGACAGAAACATGCAAAACAAGGGCCGACAGCAAGTCATATTGTAAGAATATTGGGGAAGCAATGACAGGACACCATGAGCAGACAGAACTGGAGAAGGCATGTCACAAGACCATGAATGAGGGACATAAAAGAAAGCAGCACTGCAGGTGAGAGAATAAATGTACAGGATATGGGAATGGATTACAGAGTCAGTGAAGAAGGAGTCAAAGCAAAAAGTAAGAAGATAGTAGGACAAAGAGAGAGAACATTAATAGGCAGGAGCTAATGGACATTAAGTAGCTTAAAAGAGGATAACAACCAAATATGGAGAAAGGTAAATTAGGTCTCGTTATCTAGAAGGATATAAAGACAGAAATGGGGGGGGGGTCATAGGTTCACAAGTGTATACTAGACTAACGACCACTGGGGGCCTTTATACACCTAGCTATGCAACCCAAATGCATCCCACAAGTTATTGTGTCTTAGAGGTTATTTTAAGGGGTATATGTTAGTTAGGGCAGTTTTAACAGCTGCTTCTGTCTATCAGATACTTCAGTACCAGACCTGGGGTGAATTTCTAATTTCTTATCCACTGATCCAGGTTGCACCTGAATATGGATAGGGAAGGGCTGTGCACATGGCTAGGAAGCTAATTCCAGAGAATGGGGATTCTCCAAGATACACACCTGTCACTCCAGTAAGTCCTATTTAAGTCACAAACAAAGTTTAATCCTTAGATCTAGTAGTTCTGGTGCTGATTTGTTTTGTGGATATGCATAAGGTTGTTTAGAGTGGGATCCAAGAATGCCTTGTATGCCAGCATAAATCTATTAGCAATCTGTATGAAACAGAGTATATTGCTAGGGCTTTGAGATGATCTGCATAGGACATTGCGTTTACACCCTGAATTCTTTTTGTGAGTAATCTCTGTGGGCATTCCAGTTGTTGCATGTGCCTGGTCAAGTACATACTGAAGGTGCTACTATAATCAACAAAAGGTATGACCCTAGCCCTGAGCAGTATTCTACCATCACCCAGAATGATACCACAGTACAAGCAGAAAATGATTGACTTCAACAATTGGCTAAGTTTCTGGTGTCATTCTAAGGGGATCCAGTATCTGTCTGCCTGGGATGACATGATCGACAGACCTCGATGCTTTGCCAGAGGCGGCCTGCATCTGTCAAGTCTGGGGTTATGGCTACTGGCTAAGGCTCTTGCCACCCCTATAGTGCCTTTTTTAGGCAGTGTTCCAAAGACCAAAATTCCACCATAACAGCTACAAACAAATGCAAGCTGAGGGTCATGCTGCTCAATGCTAGAAGTCTAAATCTCAAGAAGCACTCGTTCGAAGCTCTCCTCAAAATGGAGAATGTCGACATCTGTGCTGTAATGGAGACCTGGTTTAAAGAGGCAGAAATTACCCCTGCACTCCCAGGCTACAACTCATTCCACACCTTTTGGCCCCAAAATATAGCCAGAAGCTAGCTCCAAAAGCAGTGGTGTCTCCATATTCATAAAGGATACACACCTCTAGACTGGTAGCCCAGCATAATGGATCCAAAATACTTCAGGTATAACTAACACTGGTTAAGACAGTGATACAAGCCATTGCCTGCTACAGCATCCCAAACATGTCCCTAGACTCTCACTCCAACTTCCTAAGCACCCTGGAATCTATCAAGGTCTAGCTCAATACTCTCATACTGGGTGACTTCAACTACCCTTCCACTAACTGGGAAAACTATTCTAGTACAAATGTACAGGCCCAATGCTTCCTGGAATTTATCAGTTCCAATGCCCTGGACCAGCTCATTCTGACCCCCACTAGAGGAAGCAACATCCTCGACCTGGTTATCACCAACATGGGAGACCATTGCTCCACACCTATAGTCAACTTCTCCCTGGCTTATTCCGACTGCAAACTGATCACCATGGAAATCTCCATCTCACCACACACCCCGCTAAGGTGACCACCCTGAAAAACTTTTCCAAAGCTGACTTTGGTCTCCTAAAAGCAGAGGTGGCTAACTTCTTGGCACCCATGCCAATGGAAAATAGCTGCATGACTGCTGATTCATACACCAATATACTGTGCAAGCACGTACACCAATGTATCGATCTTGCCATACATAATAGAACCAAGACACTTTCCTCCAAAAAAGGAAGCCAATCTGGTGGTCTCCAGCCATCAATAAACTCTACAACAGAAGAAAGAAACTGTTGCAGAAAAAAATGAAGTCATGAGACTGGAAAAACTCCCTTATCGGACTCAACAAAAAATTGAGATGCCTTATCAAATCCTTCAAAGCCAGCTATGAAGGTAGAATTGCAGCTGAAACCAAAGACAACCACAAATATTCTATAGCTATATTAAGAACTTCTAAGGCAATACCCAGACTTGCACCAAGTTATTGTACAATGGTACCTCCCATACTAAGCCAACAGATATAGCCAACATACTGGCCGACAGATTCAGTGCCATCATTACCCCTCCCAAAGGCCCTATCACAATACCAGAATAAAGCATTTTCTCAGTTCCCATGGAGAAATCATTTTAGCCTTGGAGAGAGATTCTCGGGCATTTTTTTAACCATGATTTTAAAGGGCAGTAGCATAGCAGGCAGGATCAAACCCTTCTCCAAACCCTTCTCCAGCCCTATCACTCCACTAGGCCCCTAAGATCGAGCAACAAAAATCAACTCACTGTTATAAAACCCAAAAACTCAGCAGGAGAAGCCATACTTTCATGTACCATATCTAAACTTTGGAACAATCTTCCACCCTCTATAACTACTCTACCTTCCAGCAACCTCTTCAAGACTGCGCTCAAATTCCACTTAAATTTGCACTGGCTTTGTCCTTGTTCTAATCCAGACTAACACTCCCATTCTTACCCCCCCCCCCACACACACACACACACACACACCTAGACTCTTAATCCAACTATACTACTGCCACTACTAACCACAGTCAGAATTAGCAGGTTGTCTTTACATGCTTTAAAATCTTGTCTGACAACTTTGTTACTAATATTATAAATGACAAGAAACTATCTTAACTTGCAACATTTACTGTATATACTGTTGATAATCAATATCCTGTTATTGTATTAAAGCCAACAACCTGTAATGTTGTGTACTATTGCTGCAACTTTGTATCTCTATTTATCATGTACATGATGTGGAGCTTTTCTCCCCGGGCATCCTCTGAAAAAGGACCTGTGTCCAGTCGGAATTTCCCGGTAAACAAATGTAAATAAATAAATGTGAGGGACAATATGGATGGAGCAAAATTCAAACTAAATTTGTCTACCAGGGTAGCTGCTATGTCCTTTGCCTGATAGTGAGAGTTGTTACTGTGAACTAATTCATTACATTATTGGCTATTGTTTCTTCGTCCCCCTAACATAACTGAAAATAGGATTTATGATTCCTTTTAGTGATTGTGGCTACTTTAACTTCACACTTGACATTTTATTTCCTAATGATCTGCAGTGCACTTCTGATGTGAGGGGAATTAGATTTTTTTTACAATCATTTAAGATTTTTCTTTTTTCATTATATAGTTTACAGACGAGTGTTCCACCATATGAATTTATTCTTAAAAATGTAATTCTGCTTATAATGGATGGGCATTGACTTATCTATGCAACAACTGAGGTGTTGATAGAAGTCAGAGGTGTAAGAGGTCACTTTTTCAACTATATTCATTAGGTGAGTGAAGTTTCTTGAAGGATTTGCATCATCTAAGACAAGCAGGTCAGCATTTAAGAAGTTCTTAAAATGACACATTTGGTGGAGGAGTGCAAAATGGTCTAAAGGAAATTATGATTGGCTTGTGGTCAGATTTTATCAGATAATTAGTGATGCATGGTAGAGAATGAGCTGGAGCTAAAATAGTAAGGACTACATCAAGAGTATTTTATCATCTAGTGAGGAGTTTCATAATTTGCTCCATGGGATTTGCATTAATGATATCTAAGAAATGCTGAGCATATTTGTGTTTTTGTGATATAAGTATGCCAATCAATGACAGGGTACCTAGAGTCACCTTACTTGATAGTGTTTGGTTTGACAATGATCCATTTGGTTGCAGTAAGGTTGTTGTCATGGGGCACTGATGGGGATCTGTAGTAGGAAATGATATAGCAGCTGTTTTTGCTCAGCATAACATTGATGTCTAAGAGCTCCAAGTTATGATCGTGGGTTATCTGATGTGAGATTATGCATTTTCTGAAAAAAGAAAGAATAGTCCTCTGAAAATATGACAGGGACTGAAGTCTGTTATAGAGTGGGTGCTTTCATTTCACTGGAACCAAGTTTCAGGAACTTCCCAAATATGGATGTGCTCAATTTGCAGGACCAATTTAAGTTCTGATATGTTTTGGTTTAGGCTCCTTGTATTGAGTAGGGTCATGTCAAAGTCTGGATCTGAATTTACTATATTAGAATTCACAGTAAGTAGAACATACCCCAAAAGCAGTATGGGGCTATAAAATGTATTCACTGTTATGCAAAAACCTTGTCGTAAGACATGTAAATCTTCTTTGTTAAAGCAAAATTCCCTATCTACCATCTCATACCAGGTCAATACATATTGAATCCCCTTCAGATGATACCAGCTACTTAACCAATTGTTGAAGCCAGTTATTTTATCCTAATATGTAATCATCATTCTTGGTGAAGGCAGGATCGTTCTCAAGACTGGTGTCATTCTTACCCTACCACTAGCAAATTAAGCTCTGCCATATCTCTGTATGTCTCTTAGAGGGGAGCAGGTAAAGGACCTAAAATCATTCACTCCCATATGAGACAACACCACTTTGTAATCAAATCTGTCATATCTAAGGGTCCTCATGGTCCATGTGGTATTGCTAATTCTGGCCTCATGCATGCAGCTCATGCTTGTCTTGTTCTTCTTTAGCCTGGTAAGCGTGGAGTTAATGTGCCATGCAGCAGGGTCACCAATGATTAGGGCATTTCCCTGAGTGGTGGTAAGCTTCAATGGCTTTAAGGGTTTCTGCCTGCCTTCCTGGTGACTATTTTGGGAGCTTTATGAAGATGTACTGTTAGTGGATGCGGGTGTACATATCTTATCATTTGCTCAAGGCTGAGATTACCTATGTTAGTATTGTTTTTACAGTACATGTACATCTCACATTTTGTCAGAATACACTACAAATCAATAAATCAAGAAATTAACACATCATTCTTCGGTACAATTTGATGGGAAGCCAAAAAAATATCAGCCCCTTAAAAATGGTATTTATTCATTTGTGTTTGATAATGAAAAAGAATCCAACTGGGCAAAGACCATTTTCAATGGAAACACAGAGAAAAACATTCTAGAGCATTTATTCATATAAAAAATATAATGCTCACATATGAAAAGCAGAACACAAAACATAGAACACTGAATAATATGTGTGCTAAAAAAAAACAAAGTACCTGGCTAGCTATAACATAAGTTGAGGGACTACAGTATACAGTTTTAAGACATCATGAACCTAAAAAAATAAGGTAATTACAAAGCAATACACTAAGTTAGGTGAAGAATACATATTTTGTTTATGATAAACCATTAATAAGAAAGTATAATTAAAATATAGATAAGAAAACAAGTGCAAAAAGAGATTAACAGTATAAGTAAGTTTATAAGGCATTTAACAATATGTAAAATGCATAAGGTGACAGAAACATGCAAAACAAGGGCCGACAGCAAGTCATATTGTAAGAATATTGGGGAAGCAATGACAGGACACCATGAGCAGACAGAACTGGAGAAGGCATGTCACAAGACCATGAATGAGGGACATAAAAGAAAGCAGCACTGCAGGTGAGAGAATAAATGTACAGGATATGGGAATGGATTACAGAGTCAGTGAAGAAGGAGTCAAAGCAAAAAGTAAGAAGATAGTAGGACAAAGAGAGAGAACATTAATAGGCAGGAGCTAATGGACATTAAGTAGCTTAAAAGAGGATAACAACCAAATATGGAGAAAGGTAAATTAGGTCTCGTTATCTAGAAGGATATAAAGACAGAAATGGGGGGGGGGTCATAGGTTCACAAGTGTATACTAGACTAACGACCACTGGGGCCTTTATACACCTAGCTATGCAATCCAAAAGTATCCCACAAGTGATTGTGTCTTAGAGGTTATTTTAAGGGGTATATGTTAGTTAGGGCATTTTAACAGCTGCTTCTGTCTATCAGATACTTCAGTGCCAGACCTGGGGTGAATTTCTAATTTCTTATCCACTGATCCAGGTTGCACCTGAATATGGATAGGAAGGGCTGTGCACATGGCTAGGAAGCTAATTCCAGAGAATGGGGATTCTCCAAGATACACACCTGTCACTCCAGTAAGTCCTATTTAAGTCACAAACAAAGTTTAATCCTTAGATCTAGTAGTTCTGGTGCTGATTTGTTTTGTGGATATGCATAAGGTTGTTTAGAGTGGGATCCAAGAATGCCTTGTATGCCAGCATAAATCTATTAGCAATCTGTATGAAACAGAGTATATTGCTAGGGCTTTGAGATGATCTGCATAGGACATTGCGTTTACACCCTGAATTCTTTTTGTGAGTAATCTCTGTGGGCATTCCAGTTGTTGCATGTGCCTGGTCAAGTACATACTGAAGGTGCTACTATAATCAACAAAAGGTATGACCCTAGCCCTGAGCAGTATTCTACCATCACCCAGAATGATACCACAGTACAAGCAGAAAATGATTGACTTCAACAATTGGCTAAGTTTCTGGTGTCATTCTAAGGGGATCCAGTATCTGTCTGCCTGGGATGACATGATCGACAGACCTCGATGCTTTGCCAGAGGCGGCCTGCATCTGTCAAGTCTGGGGTTATGGCTACTGGCTAAGGCTCTTGCCACCCCTATAGTGCCTTTTTTAGGCAGTATTCCAAAGACCAAAATTCCACCATAACAGCTACAAACAAATGCAAGCTGAGGGTCATGCTGCTCAATGCTAGAAGTCTAAATCTCAAGAAGCACTCGTTCGAAGCTCTCCTCAAAATGGAGAATGTCGACATCTGTGCTGTAATGGAGACCTGGTTTAAAGAGGCAGAAATTACCCCTGCACTCCCAGGCTACAACTCATTCCACACCTTTTGGCCCCAAAATATAGCCAGAAGCTAGCTCCAAAAGCAGTGGTGTCTCCATATTCATAAAGGATACACACCTCTAGACTGGTAGCCCAGCATAATGGATCCAAAATACTTCAGGTATAACTAACACTGGTTAAGACAGTGATACAAGCCATTGCCTGCTACAGCATCCCAAACATGTCCCTAGACTCTCACTCCAACTTCCTAAGCACCCTGGAATCTATCAAGGTCTAGCTCAATACTCTCATACTGGGTGACTTCAACTACCCTTCCACTAACTGGGAAAACTATTCTAGTACAAATGTACAGGCCCAATGCTTCCTGGAATTTATCAGTTCCAATGCCCTGGACCAGCTCATTCTGACCCCCACTAGAGGAAGCAACATCCTCGACCTGGTTATCACCAACATGGGAGACCATTGCTCCACACCTATAGTCAACTTCTCCCTGGCTTATTCCGACTGCAAACTGATCACCATGGAAATCTCCATCTCACCACACACCCCGCTAAGGTGACCACCCTGAAAAACTTTTCCAAAGCTGACTTTGGTCTCCTAAAAGCAGAGGTGGCTAACTTCTTGGCACCCATGCCAATGGAAAATAGCTGCATGACTGCTGATTCATACACCAATATACTGTGCAAGCACGTACACCAATGTATCGATCTTGCCATACATAATAGAACCAAGACACTTTCCTCCAAAAAAGGAAGCCAATCTGGTGGTCTCCAGCCATCAATAAACTCTACAACAGAAGAAAGAAACTGTTGCAGAAAAAAATGAAGTCATGAGACTGGAAAAACTCCCTTATCGGACTCAACAAAAAATTGAGATGCCTTATCAAATCCTTCAAAGCCAGCTATGAAGGTAGAATTGCAGCTGAAACCAAAGACAACCACAAATATTCTATAGCTATATTAAGAACTTCTAAGGCAATACCCAGACTTGCACCAAGTTATTGTACAATGGTACCTCCCATACTAAGCCAACAGATATAGCCAACATACTGGCCGACAGATTCAGTGCCATCATTACCCTCCCAAAGGCCCTATCACAATACCAGAATAAAGCATTTTCTCAGTTCCCATGGAGAAATCATTTTAGCCTTGGAGAGAGATTCTCGGGCATTTTTTTAACCATGATTTTAAAGGGCAGTAGCATAGCAGGCAGGATCAAACCTTCTCCAAACCCTTCTCCAGCCCTATCACTCCACTAGGCCCCTAAGATCGAGCAACAAAATCAACTCACTGTTATAAAACCCAAAAACTCAGCAGGAGAAGCCATACTTTCATGTACCATATCTAAACTTTGGAACAATCTTCCACCCTCTATAACTACTCTACCTTCCAGCAACCTCTTCAAGACTGCGCTCAAATTCCACTTAAATTTGCACTGGCTTTGTCCTTGTTCTAATCCAGACTAACACTCCCATTCTTACCCCCCCCCCACACACACACACACACACCTAGACTCTTAATCCAACTATACTACTGCCACTACTAACCACAGTCAGAATTAGCAGGTTGTCTTTACATGCTTTAAAATCTTGTCTGACAACTTTGTTACTAATATTATAAATGACAAGAAACTATCTTAACTTGCAACATTTACTGTATATACTGTTGATAATCAATATCCTGTTATTGTATTAAAGCCAACAACCTGTAATGTTGTGTACTATTGCTGCAACTTTGTATCTCTATTTATCATGTACATGATGTGGAGCTTTTCTCCCCGGGCATCCTCTGAAAAAGGACCTGTGTCCAGTCGAATTTCGGTAAACAAATGTAAATAAATAAATGTGAGGGACAATATGGATGGAGCAAAATTCAAACTAAATTTGTCTACCAGGGTAGCTGCTATGTCCTTTGCCTGATAGTGAGAGTTGTTACTGTGAACTAATTCATTACATTATTGGCTATTGTTTCTTCGTCCCCTAACATAACTGAAAATACGATTTATGATTCCTTCTAGTGATTGTGGCTATGTTAACTTCACACTTGACATTTTATTTCCTAATGATCTGTAGTGCACTTCTGATGTGAGGGAATTAGATTTTTTACAATCATTTAAGATTTTTCTTTTTCATTATATAGTTTACAGACGAGTGTTCCACCATATGAATTTATTCTTAAAATGTAATTCTGCTTATAATGGATGGGCATTGACTTATCTATGCAACAACTGAGGTGTTGATAGAAGTCAGAGGTGTAAGAGGTCACTTTTTCAACTATATTCATTAGGTGAGTGAAGTTTCTTGAAGGATTTGCATCATCTAAGACAAGCAGGTCAGCATTTAAGAAGTTCTTAAAATGACACATTTGGTGGAGGAGTGCAAAATGGTCTAAAGGAAATTATGATTGGCTTGTGGTCAGATTTTATCAGATAATTAGTGATGCATGGTAGAGAATGAGCTGGAGCTAAAATAGTAAGGACTACATCAAGAGTATTTTATCATCTAGTGAGGAGTTTCATAATTTGCTCCATGGGATTTGCATTAATGATATCTAAGAAATGCTGAGCATATTTGTGTTTTGTGATATAAGTATGCCAATCAATGACAGGGTACCTAGAGTCACCTTACTTGATAGTGTTTGGTTTGACAATGATCCATTTGGTTGCAGTAAGGTTGTTGTCATGGGGCACTGATGGGGATCTGTAGTAGGAAATGATATAGCAGCTGTTTTTGCTCAGCATAACATTGATGTCTAAGAGCTCCAAGTTATGATCGTGGGTTATCTGACGTGAGATTATGCATTTTCTGAAAAAAGAAAGAATAGTCCTCTGAAAATATGACAGGGACTGAAGTCTGTTATAGAGTGGGTGCTTTCATTTCACTGGAACCAAGTTTCAGGAACTTCCCAAATATGGATGTGCTCAATTTGCAGGACCAATTTAAGTTCTGATATGTTTTGGTTTAGGCTCCTTGTATTGAGTAGGGTCATGTCAAAGTCTGGATCTGAATTTACTATATTAGAATTCACAGTAAGTAGAACATACCCCAAAAGCAGTATGGGGCTATAAAATGTATTCACTGTTATGCAAAAACCTTGTCGAAGACATGTAAATCTTCTTTGTTAAAGCAAAATTCCTATCTACCATCTCATACCAGGTCAATACATATTGAATCCGCTTCAGATGATACCAGCTACTTAACCAATTGTTGAAGCCAGTTATTTTATCCTAATATGTAATCATCATTCTTGGTGAAGGCAGGATCGTTCTCAAGACTGGTGTCATTCTTACCCTACCACTAGCAAATTAAGCTCTGCCATATCTCTGTATGTCTCTTAGAGGGGAGCAGGTAAAGGACCTAAAATCATTCACTCCCATATGAGACAACACCACTTTGTAATCAAATCTGTCATATCTAAGGGTCCTCATGGTCCATGTGGTATTGCTAATTCTGGCCTCATGCATGCAGCTCATGCTTGTCTTGTTCTTCTTTAGCCTGGTAAGCGTGGAGTTAATGTGCCATGCAGCAGGGTCACCAATGATTAGGGCATTTCCCTGAGTGGTGGTAAGCTTCAATGGCTTTAAGGGTTTCTGCCTGCCTTCCTGGTGACTATTTTGGGAGCTTTATGAAGATGTACTGTTAGTGGATGCGGGTGTACATATCTTATCATTTGCTCAAGGCTGAGATTACCTATGTTAGTATTGTTTTTACAGTACATGTACATCTCACATTTTGTCAGAATACACTACAAATCAATAAATCAAGAAATTAACACATCATTCTTCAGTACAATTTGATGGGAAGCCAAAAAAATATCAGCCCCTTAAAAATGGTATTTATTCATTTGTGTTTGATAATGAAAAAGAATCCAACTGGGCAAAGACCATTTTCAATGGAAGCACAGAGAGAAACATTCTAATGCATTTATTCATATAAAAAATATAATGCTCACATATGAAAAGCAGAACACAAAACATAGAACACTGAATAATATGTGTGCTAAAAAAAAACAAAGTACCTGGCTAGCTATAACATAAGTTGAGGGACTACAGTATACAGTTTTAAGACATCATGAACCTAAAAAAATAAGGTAATTACAAAGCAATACACTAAGTTAGGTGAAGAATACATATTTTGTTTATGATAAACCATTAATAAGAAAGTATAATTAAAATATAGATAAGAAAACAAGTGCAAAAAGAGATTAACAGTATAAGTAAGTTTATAAGGCATTTAACAATATGTAAAATGCATAAGGTGACAGAAACATGCAAAACAAGGGCCGACAGCAAGTCATATTGTAAGAATATTGGGGAAGCAATGACAGGACACCATGAGCAGACAGAACTGGAGAAGGCATGTCACAAGGCCATGAATGAGGGACATAAAAGAAAGCAGCACTGCAGGTGAGAGAATAAATGTACAGGATATGGGAATGGATTACAGAGTCAGTGAAGAAGGAGTCAAAGCAAAAAGTAAGAAGATAGTAGGACAAAGAGAGAGAACATTAATAGGCAGGAGCTAATGGACATTAAGTAGCTTAAAAGAGGATAACAACCAAATATGGAGAAAGGTAAATTAGGTCTCGTTATCTAGAAGGATATAAAGACAGAAATGGGGGGGGGGTCATAGGTTCACAAGTGTATACTAGACTAACGACCACTGGGGGCCTTTATACACCTAGCTATGCAACCCAAATGCATCCCACAAGTTATTGTGTCTTAGAGGTTATTTTAAGGGGTATATGTTAGTTAGGGCATTTTTAACAGCTGCTTCTGTCTATCAGATACTTCAGTACCAGACCTGGGGTGAATTTCTAATTTCTTATCCACTGATCCAGGTTGCACCTGAATATGGATAGGGAAGGGCTGTGCACATGGCTAGGAAGCTAATTCCAGAGAATGGGGATTCTCCAAGATACACACCTGTCACTCCAGTAAGTCCTATTTAAGTCACAAACAAAGTTTAATCCTTAGATCTAGTAGTTCTGGTGCTGATTTGTTTTGTGGATATGCATAAGGTTGTTTAGAGTGGGATCCAAGAATGCCTTGTATGCCAGCATAAATCTATTAGCAATCTGTATGAAACAGAGTATATTGCTAGGGCTTTGAGATGATCTGCATAGGACATTGCGTTTACACCCTGAATTCTTTTTGTGAGTAATCTCTGTGGGCATTCCAGTTGTTGCATGTGCCTGGTCAAGTACATACTGAAGGTGCTACTATAATCAACAAAAGGTATGACCCTAGCCCTGAGCAGTATTCTACCATCACCCAGAATGATACCACAGTACAAGCAGAAAATGATTGACTTCAACAATTGGCTAAGTTTCTGGTGTCATTCTAAGGGGATCCAGTATCTGTCTGCCTGGGATGACATGATCGACAGACCTCGATGCTTTGCCAGAGGCGGCCTGCATCTGTCAAGTCTGGGGTTACGGCTACTGGCTAAGGCTCTTGCCACCCCTATAGTGCCTTTTTTAGGCAGTGTTCCAAAGACCAAAATTCCACCATAACAGCTACAAACAAATGCAAGCTGAGGGTCATGCTGCTCAATGCTAGAAGTCTAAATCTCAAGAAGCACTCGTTCGAAGCTCTCCTCAAAATGGAGAATGTCGACATCTGTGCTGTAATGGAGACCTGGTTTAAAGAGGCAGAAATTACCCCTGCACTCCCAGGCTACAACTCATTCTACACCTTTTGCCCCCAAAATATAGCCAGAAGCTAGCTCCAAAAGCAGTGGTGTCTCCATATTCATAAAGGATACACACCTCTAGACTGGTAGCCCAGCATAATGGATCCAAAATACTTCAGGTATAACTAACACTGGTTAAGACAGTGATACAAGCCATTGCCTGCTACAGCATCCCAAACATGTCCCTAGACTCTCACTCCAACTTCCTAAGCACCCTGGAATCTATCAAGGTCTAGCTCAATACTCTCATACTGGGTGACTTCAACTACCCTTCCACTAACTGGGAAAACTATTCTAGTACAAATGTACAGGCCCAATGCTTCCTGGAATTTATCAGTTCCAATGCCCTGGACCAGCTCATTCTGACCCCCACTAGAGGAAGCAACATCCTCGACCTGGTTATCACCAACATGGGAGACCATTGCTCCACACCTATAGTCAACTTCTCCCTGGCTTATTCCGACTGCAAACTGATCACCATGGAAATCTCCATCTCACCACACACCCCGCTAAGGTGACCACCCTGAAAAACTTTTCCAAAGCTGACTTTGGTCTCCTAAAAGCAGAGGTGGCTAACTTCTTGGCACCCATGCCAATGGAAAATAGCTGCATGACTGCTGATTCATACACCAATATACTGTGCAAGCACGTACACCAATGTATCGATCTTGCCATACATAATAGAACCAAGACACTTTCCTCCAAAAAAGGAAGCCAATCTGGTGGTCTCCAGCCATCAATAAACTCTACAACAGAAGAAAGAAACTGTTGCAGAAAAAAATGAAGTCATGAGACTGGAAAAACTCCCTTATCGGACTCAACAAAAAATTGAGATGCCTTATCAAATCCTTCAAAGCCAGCTATGAAGGTAGAATTGCAGCTGAAACCAAAGACAACCACAAAGATTCTATAGCTATATTAAGAACTTCTAAGGCAATACCCAGACTTGCACCAAGTTATTGTACAATGGTACCTCCCATACTAAGCCAACAGATATAGCCAACATACTGGCCGACAGATTCAGTGCCATCATTACCCCTCCCAAAGGCCCTATCACAATACCAGAATAAAGCATGGTACCCACCATTTCTGTGGCACAGGTGAAAGCTGCATTGTCCAAAGCCAAGTACACAGCATCCATTGGACCTGATAATATCCCTGGCTGCATCCTACATGAGCTACAAAACGAACTTGTGCCACACCTGTGTGCCCTGTTCAATCACAGCCTTACCTCAGGCTTTGTCCCTAATGAATGGCGCACTGCTACAGTTATCCCTCTCCATAAAGGTGGAGCAACTACAGACCCTGGCAGCTATTGCTCAATTAGCCTGATGAATCTGGTGTGATAAAGGCAATCTCTAGTCTAAACTCTTGACCCCACACAGTTTGGCTTTGTCAAGGGGAGATCCTGCCTGCTGAACTTGGCTGACTTCAGAGGCTGTGGATGAGGGCAAGACAGTGCATACAGCCTACCTCAACCTGGCCAAGTCCAAGGCCTTTGATACCATTCTCCACTCAGGTATCATTGATAAATTCACCAAACTAGGCATCAATCCTTATATCACTAGGTGGGTTGCAAACTGGCTCACAGACCGGACCCACAGAGTAGAAGTTGCAGATTCCAAGTCATACTGTCACTTTTTCAACTATATTCATTAGGTGAGTGAAGTTTCTTGAAGGATTTACATAGCTCATCTAATACAAGCAGGTCAGCATTTAAGAAGTTCTTAAAATGACACATTTGGTGGAGGAGTGCAAAATGGTCTAAAGGAAATTGTGATTGGCTTGTGGTCAGATTTTATCAGATAATTAGTGATGCGTGGTAGAGAATGAACTGGAGCTAAAATAGTAAGGACTACATCAAGAGTATTTTATCATCTAGTAGGGTGTTTCATAATTTGCTCCATGGGATTTGCATTAATGATGTCTAAGAAATGCTGAGCATATTTGTGTTTTTGTGATATAAGTATGCCAATCAATGACATGGTACCTAGAGTCACCTTACTTGATAGTGTTTGGTTTGACAATGATCCATTTGGTTGCAGTAAGGTTGTTGTCATGGGGCACTGATGGGGATCTGTAGTAGGAAATGATATAGCAGCTGCTTTTGCTCAGCATAACATTGATGTCTAAGAGCTCCAAGTTATGATTGTGGGTTATCTGATGTGAGATTATGCATTTTCTGAAAAAAAGAAAGAATAGGCCTCTATAAATATGACAGGGACTGAAGTCTGTTATAGAGTGGGTGCTTTCATTTCACTGGAACGAAGTTTCAGGAACTTCCCAAATATGGATGTGCTCAATTTGCAGGACCGATTTAAGTTCTGATATGTTTTGGTTTAGGCTCCTTGTATTGAGTAGTGTCATGTCAAAGTCTGGATCTGAATTTACTATATTAGAATTCACAGTAAGTAGAACATACCCCAAAAGCAGTATGGGGCTATAAAATTTATTCACTGTTATGCAAAAACCTTGACGTAAGACATGTAAATCTTTGTTAAAGCAAAATGCCCTATCTACCATCTCATACCAGGTCAATACATATTGAATCCCCTTCAGATGATACCAGCTACTTAACCAATTGTTGAAGCCAGTTATTTTATCTTAATATGTAATCATCATGCTTGGTGAAGGCAGGATCGTTCTCAAGACTGGTGTCATTCTTACCCTACCACTAGCAAATTAAGCTCTGCCATTTCTCTCTGTATGTCTCTTAGAGGGGAGCAGGTAAAGCACCTAAAATCATTCACTCCCATATGAGACAACACCACTTTGTAATCAAATCTGTCATATCTAATGGTCCTCATAGTCCATGTGGTATTGCTAATTCTGGCCTCATGCATGCAGCTCATGCTTGTCTTGTTCTTCTCTAGCCTGGTAAGTGTGGAGTTAATGTGCCATGCAGCAGGGTCACCAATGATTAGGGCATTTCCCTGAGTGGTGGTAAGCATCAATGGCTTTAAGGGTTTCTGCCTGCCTTCCTGGTGACTATATTGGGAGCTTTATGAAGATGTACTGTTAGTGGATGTGGGTGTACATATCTTATAATTTGCTCAAGGCTGAGATTACCTATGTTATATTGTTTTTACAGTACATGTACATCTCACATTTTTGTCAGAATACACTACAAATCAATAAATCAAGAAATTAACACATCATTCTTCAGTACAATTTGATGGGAAGCCAAAAAAATATCAGCCCCTTAAAAATGGTATTTATTCATTTGTGTTTGATAATGAAAAAGAATCCAACTGGGCAAAGACCATTTTCAATGGAAACACAGAGGGAAACATTCTAGAGCATTTATTCATATAAAAAATATAATGTTCACATATGAAAAGCAGAACACAAAACATAGAACACTGAATAATATGTGTGCTAAAAAAAACAAAGTACCTGGCTAGCTATAATATAAGTTGAGGGACTACAGTATACAGTTTTAAGACATCATGAATCTAAAAACATAAGGTAATTACAAAGCAATACACTAAGTTAGGTGAATAATACATATTTTGTTTATGATAAACCATAAATAAGAAAGTATAATTAAAATATAGATAAGAAAACAAGTGCAAAAAGAGATTAACAGTATAAGTAAGTTTATAAGGCATTTAACAATATGTAAAATGCATAAGGTGACAGAAAAATGCAAAAGAAGGGCCGACAGCAAGTCATATTGTAAGAATATTGGGGAAGCAATGACAGGACACCATGAGCAGACAGAACTGGAGAAGGCATGTCACAAGGCCATGAATGAGGGACATAAAAGAAAGCAGCACTGCAGGTGAGAGAATAAAATGTACAGGATATGGGAATGGATTACAGAGTCAGTGAAGAAGGAGTCAAAGCCAAAAGTAAGAAGATAGTAGGACAAAGAGAGAGAACATTAATAGGCAGGAGCTAATGGACATTAAGTAGCTTAAAAGAGGATAACAACCAAATATGGAGAAAGGTAAATTAGGTCTCGTTATCTAGAAGGATATAAAGACAGAAATGGGGGGGTGGTTCATAGGTTCACAGGTGTATACTAGACTAACGACCACTGGGGGGCCTTTATACACCTAGCTATGCAACCCAAATGCATCCCACAAGTTATTGTGTCTTAGAGGTTATTTTAAGGGGTGTATGTTAGTTAGGGCATTTTTAACAGCTGCTTCTGTCCATCAGATACATCAGTACCAGACCTGGGGTGAATTTCTAATTTCTTATCCACTGATCCAGGTTACACTTGAATAGGGATAGGGAAGGGCTGTGCACATGGCTAGGAAGCTAATTCCAGAGAATGGGGATTCTCCAAGATACACACCTGTCACTCCAGTAAGTCCTATTTAAGTCACAAACAAAGTTTAATCCTTAGATCTAGAAGTTCTGGTGCTGATTTGTTTTGTGGATATGCATAAGGTTGTTTAGACTAGGATCCAAGAATGCCTTGTATGCCAGCATAAATCTATTAGCAATCTGTATGAAACAGAGTATATTGCTAGGGCTTTGAGATGATCTGCATAGGACATTGCGTTTACACCCTGAATTCTTTTTGTGTGTAATCTCTGTGGACATTCCAGTTGTTGCATGTGCCTGGTCAAGTACATACTGAAGGTGCTACTATAATCAACAAAAGGTATGACCCTAGCCCTGAGCAGTATTCTACCATCACCCAGAATGATACCACAGTACTAGCAGAAAATGATTGACTTCAACAATTGGCTAAGTTTCTGGTGTCATTCTAAGGGGATCCAGTATCTGTCTGCCTGGGATGACATGATCGACAGACCTCGATGCTTTGCCAGAGGCGGCCTGCATCTGTCAAGTCTGGGATTACGGCTACTGGCTAAGGCTCTTGCCACCCCTATAGTGCCTTTTTTAGGCAGTGTTCCAAAGACCAAAATTCCACCATAACAGCTACAAACAAATGCAAGCTGAGGGTCATGCTGCTCAATGCTAGAAGTCTAAATCTCAAGAAGCACTCGTTCGAAGCTCTCCTCAAAATGGAAAATGTCAACATCTGTGCTGTAATGGAGACCTGGTTTAAAGAGGCAGAAATCACCCCTGCACTCCCAGGCTACAACTCATTCCACACCTTTTGGCCCCAAAATATAGCCAGAAGCTCCAAAGGCAGTGGTGTCTCCATATTCATAAAGGATACACACCTCTAGACTGGTAGCCCAGCATAATGGATCCAAAATACTTCAGGTATAACTAACACTGGTTAAGACAGTGATACAAGCCATTGCCTGCTACAGCATCCCAAACATGTCCCTAGACTCTCACTCCAACTTCCTAAGCACCCTGGAATCTATCAAGGTCTAGCTCAATACTCTCATACTGGGTGACTTCAACTACCCTTCCATTAACTGGGAAAACTATTCTAGTACAAATGTACAGGCCCAATGCTTCCTAGAATTTATCAGTTCCAATGCCCTGGACCAGCTCATTCTGACACCCACTAGAGGAAGCAACATCCTCGACCTGGTTATCGCCAACATGGGAGACCATTGCTCCACACCTATAGTCAACTTCTCCCTGGCTTATTCCGACTGCAAACTGATCACCATGGAAATCTCCATCTCACCACACACCCTGCTAAGGTGACCACCATGAAAAACTTTTCCAAAGCTGACTTTGGTCTCCTAAAAGCAGAGGTGGCTAACTTCTTGGCACCCATGCCAATGGAAAATAGCTGCATGACTGCTGATTCATACACCAATATACTGTGCAAGCACGCACACCAATGTATCGATCTTGCCATACATAATAGAACCAAGACACTTTCCTCCAAAAAAGGAAGCCAATCTGGTGGTCTCCAGCCATCAATAAACTCTACAACAGAAGAAAGAAACTGTTGCAGAAAAAATTGAAGTCATGAGACTGGAAAAACTCCCTTATCGGACTCAACAAAAAATTGAGATGCCTTATCAAATCCTTCAAAGCCAGCTATGAAGGTAGAATTGCAGCTGAAACCAAAGACAACCACAAAGATTCTATAGCTATATTAAGAACTTCTAAGTCAATACCCAGACTTGCACCAAGTTATTGTACAATGGTACCTCCTATACTAAGCCAACAGATATAGCCAACATACTGGCCGACAGATTCAGTGCCATCATTACCCCTCCCAAAGGCCCTATCACAATACCAGAATAAAGCATGGTACCCACCATTTCTGTGGCACAGGTGAAAGCTGCATTGTCCAAAGCCAAGTACACAGCATCCATTGGACCTGATAATATCCCTGGCTGCATCCTACATGAGCTACAAAACGAACTTGTGCCACACCTGTGTGCCCTGTTCAATCACAGCCTTACCTCAGGCTTTGTCCCTAATGAATGGCGCACTGCTACAGTTATCCCTCTCCATAAAGGTAGAGCAACTACAGACCCTGGCAGCTATTGCTCCATTAGCCTGATGAATCTGGTGTGATATAGGCAATCTCTAAACTCTTGACCCCACACAGTTTGGCTTTGTCAATGGGAGATCCTGCCTGCTGAACTTGGCTGACTTCAGAGGCTGTGGATGAGGGCAAGGCAGTGCATACAGCCTACCTCAACCTGGCCAAGTCCAAGGCCTTTGATACCATTCTCCACTCGGGTATCATTGATAAATTCACCAAACGAGGCATCAATCCTTATATCACTAGGTGGGTTGCAAACTGGCTCACAGACCGGACCCACAGAGTAGAAGTTGCAGATTCCAAGTCATACTGTCGACCAGGCTCAGACCTGGGCCCTCTCCTGTTTGGCATCTACTTCTCAGAAGTCCAGGCCAGCACAGAGGGACTCTGGTTGACCAAGTTCACTGATGACTGCAAGTTAGGAGTCATTATCAACTCCCCAAGTGATGCAGACATCCTACAAAGGGCCTCTCTGAGACCAATGACTGGTGTCAGAACCATGGCCTTAAGCTTAACACCAAAAAATGGGTTTTCATCCCCTTTGGGAAAAACTCAGTTCCCATGAACTACCACATTGATGGGAGCCCACTAAACACTGAAGGAGCATAAGAGATCTGGACACCCAGGTCAACAGCCACCTCACCTTCTACCACCACATTGCCACTGTGGTCAGAAAGTCCTTCTACATGGCACATCTTATAACCAAAGGTTTCACGTCCAGAAAGAAAGAGGTCATCATCCCTCTCAACTCATCCCTCATTAGACAGATTTTCGAATATAACACCCTGTTTGGCATGTACCTGACCAGACACCTACAACAGCTGAAGAGGCCACAAAAGTACCTCACAAAAAGGATCCTAGGTCTTAAACACATGTCCTACATGGACAGACTAAAGAAACTTCAGCTGTTCTCTCAGTCTCTTATCATCTACATAGAGGTGATCTCTGCTTGACTTACAAAGCCATGTCCGACCCAGCACCTACTTGAAATGCTACACCTAAAGAAATTCCAATCCTCCCCATGCCACACACTCCAGAGATCACAACCTCACTACCACAATCAACAGAACATGCTGGAGGGACAGGTTCATCTCCCAAAGACTGCCCATACTCTGGAATAAGCTTCCCATTCATGTCAAGCAGAGTACCTCGCTGGTGCTCCTCAAGAGAAATCTTGATGAGTGGATGGGTAACAGACAGTTCACCCCAAGGATCACTCCATTTGCCCTACTGGATAGAGGTACTGTGAACTAACATCGGATGGCACAGTGCCAGGGCAATGTTTTTTGGGCTAGGCTTGTAAAGGCTGCAGTGCCATTAGCCTAGTACACATCTGTGAACCTATAAACCTATGATGATGGCTGAGTACAGTGGCACAATGATTTCCCTGGATCTAGAGGTTATGCTCTTACTTATAAGTTAAGTGACAGGGAATAATTTTCTTACAACATTAGGCACACGTTGGTTAAAAGTCAGATAACTCTATACATGAGTCCCCAAATCCCTGACTACTGTGTGTACTTTTAGAAATGTTTTATCAATGATGCAGCTTCCCTGGGTGGCCAACGTCCCAAAAGGTACTCATGCATTTCTTGACATTGAGTTTTAAACCGTGGCTTTGGCACCAGTCATTGGTCTATGTTAGACCTTCCTATTCAAGATATTAGCATCCTGGGGGGTGTCTATTGTCCTAGCATGCAATCATCAGCAATCCCGGTAAGCCAGAAAGCCCTTAGCATTGGCCTAGACCTCCAAAAAATAGGTGCCAAAGAGGAGTAGACTCAGCACAGAGCCTTGGGAGGCTCCACTGGTGATCAGCCTCTTTATGGAGGTGGTCTCTCCAGTCCTAACTTCCTGGGTCCTGTCTGTGAGCCAGCTGGCTATCCAGTGAGTTATATAGCAGTTTATGCCTAATTCCATGAGTTTGTTTATAATGCCCCATTGGGGAGTTGTATCAAATGCCTTAGCTAGGCCAAGGTACACATTATGCTTCAATCCTGGAGCAGAATGTACAATTCACCCACTGCTGCACTTCTACCACAATCTAAGCACCAGACTATGCAGAAATTTACCAGTAACACTGTTTATGGAAAAATATGGTAATAAATTACTACAAGAGGCTCAAATCTGGATCATTAGTTAACTGTGTGTGTTCATGTAAATGGATGTGAAGGTAGAGACGCTGGACAAGACAACTGAATTACAGGTTAGATGTAAGTGCATTTTGATGACAGATGAGTTTCCAGATCACTTTTAAAGTTAGAAATTGAGAAGGGTACCTTACCTGAAGAGGAAGTCCATTTAACACTCTAGGTGGAGCAAAAGAGAAGACAGAATAACTGTGCAAATCAGAAGCATGGCTGGTTCAATTAGTGCCCGGGGATGGTACTATGAACTAGTACCTCGCCCCTATCAAGAGCAAAACAGAACATTCACTGTGATAAGCCTTAAGTGATTGTCTTATTACTGTAAGATCTATCCACCCTCCCCAGCAGAAAAAAAAAAACAGACATTCTTTCTACTGGCACACCAACCAGATGGCCAGATACATGACATGCCTTCCCCCTGCTCCTGCAATTCAGGTCCCATTTCTGTGCCCTGCCCCTAACACTGTTTTAACATATTTTATTTAAAAAAACAATTCTTCTTTTAAACTGTTTAAACACAAACAGTTGCTACAATTTATACCTGCCTGCACAAAGTTCTTTAGCTCTCATGTCTTAGTTAAAAAAGGAAAACACATTTCTTTTTAAACTGTAGCAAACTGCTTGCTACAAATGAATCAAATATTTGTTACAGTTTATACACTGACTACACAGAGTGCTATTGCACTCATAATTTACTTCTTTTTTTTTAATCTTCTGTTTAAACTGTAGCTAACCAAGAGATTTGGACACAGGTCTGCAGAAAATACGACCCTTACATGTATCCATGGGGATAATAGATCTAGATGATGCTTGGCAAATTATGCATCCAGACTCCCCAGATATTAATTTTTATAGTCCAGGTAAAGGAACTGGCAGAGGATTGACCTGGTATTGTTTTCACAAAGGTTGTCATCTGACTTACTGGAGGTTCAGTGACTTCCTGACATACCTCTCAACCTCCTAGATCAAGAAATCTAGACAAAGCCACACATAATGGGGGGGGT
Source organism: Protopterus annectens (assembly GCF_019279795.1). Taxonomy (NCBI): domain Eukaryota; kingdom Metazoa; phylum Chordata; order Ceratodontiformes; family Protopteridae; genus Protopterus; species Protopterus annectens. The sequence continues at coordinate 469,071,041 of NC_056746.1, forward strand.
CAAAGGCCCAAAAATAGAAACACTGTTTAAATGCTGCACTTACAAACTTAGAAAGTTGATAGAATAACAGGTTTTGCATTAGCACAAATTCTTTGAAGGATATGAGTCTGAAACTCAAATGTCTGCCATTATTTTCTGACTTTAGTCATCGAAAACCACAAATTTTAGGAGAAACAGATCAAACATATGAGCCAAAAATCTGAACATTCTGCGGAAATCTGGACAGTTGAGACTTGAGAGCTATGCTGCCTGGTGTCTTCTGTAATCACTCACTGGCTATGTGGACTTGGTTTTAAGGGCTTGCCCACAAATGAGGTATTGGTAGAAATTTGATCCCTTATGGACTAGGGAATCTGCAAGGTTGAGGTTGATAAGGGGGCAGGTGGACAATTTTTAGCAGAGTACTGGGAAGAGTGGCTGTTGCCTGTAAGGACAATGAGGATGCTCTGCAGTTGCCCTGAAGGGGCTCTGCTAGAAGCTGGCCAAACTTGTGAGTGTGTAGTTAAACAGCAAAAGGAAACCTGGATTTGGGAAAATAAAGATTTGGAGGGTAGGTATAAACTCATTAAATGCCGAGATGAATGTCTCCTTACTCAAATTAATGTGATGAAGCAAAAATGTCCGGTTGTTGAACTTCAGAAGGTTTGAGATACATAGGACAAATATCAGTCTTTGGGCAGGGAGCAAGGGCATATCATCACCAAAGGTATTACCTCAGTGATGTTAAAAATGAAGTAGGAAGCTATGGATACAAGTAATATAGTTGTTAATTCAAAGGACATTAATGAGTTGGTTTATAAGGACTATGAGGGGTGGCATTTGATTTATTTGCTTGTCCCCTACATGGGGCACCTAGATTTTTTTATCACAGGTTAAACTTAAACAGCTTTCAGCAATGGAAAAGGTGAGATTGGCTGCAGAGATATTATTGGAGAAATTTATAGTGTTATCAGGGAGCTTAAGGCTGGCAAGGCCTCTAATGTGCAAGGCCTAAACCCACACTTTTTTAAGGCACATGGAGAAGTTTTGTTGGTACCACTCAAAGACTATTTTGCTTTGCTTACAGGATTCTAATAGAGCTATGATATTTTTTTTGCCTAAACCTAGAAAGGACAAACATCCTATCTGTAATGATTGGCCCATCTCTCTGTTCTAGATGGAGACTGAAATCTATGCTAAGGTTTTGTCTAAATGCTTGGAGGATTTTCTGCCATGACTTCCTCCAAATAATTATCAGGGCTTTTTGAAGGTCAGAGTGGGATGGCCCCAATTTGGTGAGACTTTGGTTAAATATTTACCAGCAGGAGCAGCATTATGACAATATATCCAGTGCCCTCCTGACAGATTTTCAGAAGACATTTGACAGTCTAGAACTGAATATTACTTGGCTTCATTTAGAGGTTATGGGGTGCTCTTCATCATTTATACATAGATGTTTTGTATCATGTTCTGAAACATCAGCAAGAGTTTGTGTGAATAATTTGGTATCCCCAAACCTCATGTTGTGGGGCTGCCCCTGTCCCCTTTATTGTTTCATTTAGCCATGTCAGCCTTTGATGAGTTTTTATGGAACCAGCATTTAGGATATACTATTTTAGTTCCTAATTCCAATCCAGTCTTGACCATCTGGTTTGCAGAAGATAGTGCAGTGTGATTATCTCCCCTACCTATTTTATATGGCGTGTTTTGATAGGGTTTCTAGTCTCAAGTTTAACCTGATGAAAACCCCTTTTCTCCATTCGCCAAAAGGGACCAGGCAGAATATAAGGAGAGGGGAGGGCTTTCTTGTGGCTTTGTTACACAAATTAGATTATTGGTGATCAGGATGACTCTAGAGGCACACAGCTGCTCAGGATAAATGTGCAAGATATAATGTCTTTTTTGAAAGAAAATACCAGCTGTGCTAGGTGGATTAGTACTTCCAAATTTGTTGGTATGTGCCAAGGTAGCTTTAGGATGGCAATATGTAACAGTGAGATCACAGAGACATATTTGGTTTCCAGTGGAGCTATATGTGACACCAGGGAAATACTGCCAGTCCAGCTATCTGAAATTTTTTAAATAATTACGTCACTTGAAAATATTAATATGATTTATAGAGAAATGTGACACTGCCAGCCCAGCTACCTGGTATTTTGTAAAGAATCATATGTCATTTGTGAATATTAATATGATTCATATGCTTGTTTTACAAATGTAAGAGAACTATATGTTTGTGTATATCAAACTACTGTTGCAGAAGTGTGTGTTAAACTGTATGTTATGTACTGAGCTTCAAGAATGTAACCACAGTGACCCTACTGGAAAAGAAAAGAAATGTACTATATACCTGTGCAAATGTATGTGTTAATAGCAAAAGCTGGAACATACAGAGTTAACTTGCAAACCCTCAAGAAACTAAGTCGAAATTAAAAATGCTTTACAATGTGCTATAAAAAGTAGTTTCAGTGCAGCAAGCTGACACAATGTCTAGAGCTAGATGTTTCTTTCTATTGTCTTGGAGAGAAGTAATTACTAGGTCTAAAATGCAAAAGTATTTAATTGTTTTATGATTTCCAGTTTGGAGCAAACAGCTGAGAGATATGTATTTTTCACAGAGAAATGTTAAATTTTGTTAAGTTTCTGTTAGCCTGGGAACTGAAGGCAAGTGATAAAGAGTGATGTCATCCAAGCTAACACAGCAGTACTATTAAATATTAATTTAGGAGCTGTCTCAGAGAAAGTCTGTGCATGTATATCTTGCCTTGGATCTAGAAACATCCATTCAGCACTTCTCATCTGCATTTGCCTTGCTCTGTAAGTAAGTTATTTAGGGTATAGTATCTGTTAGATATAGATAGGATTCTAGTAAATATTAGTCTAGAGGTTTTCTGTATTTATTTGAGGCTGTCCTGCACTGTTGTTTTAAAATATTTCCCGTGATTCTGAACTCTGCAGTTACTGTGTTGTTTGAGTACTGTCTTGTTCTTTTATTTATTTATTATTAAGTATATTTAAACCTTTTAATTGTGGCTGGTTTGTTTGGAGATATTTAAGCTCCTAGATTACTTGCATATGTATTTGGTGGCACTGTGTATGCCACTCCAATAGCCTTAGTCTTGCTCACACTTACCATTTGCATAATAGTAACATTACACAGTAGGATTGGACACCCTTTGGTAAGAGCCTTATAGTAGCAGTAAGGGTGGCTGGTGGCAGCTGGTACTACCTTATAATCTGGGCAGAAGGGGGCATAGCTAGTAAACCTGTGCCAGTCTTTCCCAGGTGTGTGTGTTTGTATATCAATCAAATCTCAAAGTGTGTGTGTGTGTGTGTGTGTGTGTGTGTGTGTGTGTGTGTGTGTGTGTGTGTGTGTGTGTGTGTGTGTCAGCTACTTGAACATGAACATGAAGCAGTGGTTGGACAGAAAGGGTGCTGGAGGGCTTAGCTTGGCCACTTGGCTGAGATCTTAACCCTACAGCTGTACCAGTAGGGAGTCGTATTTGGGATCTGGAGAAAAAGGGAGAAACCAGTCCCAGACTGAGTGTGATCTCGGTGTGCTCTTAAGGGAAATTATACTTTACTGTGTATGCACTTGTCATCCTCCCATTGTGTACATTCCTCACTGTTGCCATTGGTGAGGATAGAGGCTTCTTGATTACTGGGCCAGTCCAGGGGCATCACACTACACATCAGTGTACGTTTGGGTAACAGGAGGATGAGATCAGTGTCATTCAAAGTTTGGAATCCATCTTCTGGAAAGTGACTCAATAGGTGGCACAAAGAAACTATATCAGGTTGCAAGTCAAAGACAGAAAGATAAAGAAGATAGTCAGACACCCTTCATAAGGGATGCCAGTGACAACCTGATCACCAGTCCACACAGAATCAAAGGCAGATGGAAGGAGTACTTCCAGCAGCTTCTGAATGAAGAAAACCCCACAGAATCTCTATTGTCCCGGACACAGTCTACAATGAGAGAAGAAAAGGAGCCCACCATAGAAGAAGTAAGAACAGCACTAAGGAAAATGAAGTCAAGGAAAGCAGCAGGCTCAGATGAGGCCACAGCAGATATGATAAAGATGCTGGGTGAGATAGGGGAGAAATGGCTCCTAAGGGTATTCAGAGCAGCGTGGAGAGAAAGTTGTTTTCCTGGTGACTGTAGAATAAGCATATTAATGCCAGTATTCAAGAACAAATGGGGCAATCACAACTGTGGGTGGTACAGAAGTATCAAAATCCTGTCACATTGCATGAAAGTTCTGGAGAGAGTGATTGATAAGTGAATATGCAAAGCAGTACAAAATAAGATGGGAGATGAGCAGTTTGGATTCAGATCAGGATGCAGCAAACTGATCCAATGTGTGGAGTGAGACAGATAGTTGAGAAGAAGCTAGAGATGAGGAAAGATCCAAATGAGCATTCCTAGACTTGAAGAAAGCATATGACAAGGTCCCAAGAAAGTTGATTTGGGCAGTCCTGCAATGGTTTGAAGTCCCAGAAACATTTGTATAATTAGTGCAAGCTACGTACAAGGACCCAGTGTCTCAAGTATGAACAATGTTTGGCTTCATAGATGAGTTCCCAGTGGGAATGGGTATGCATCAGGGTTCAACTCTGAATCCATTGCTGTTCATACTGGTGCTGGATTACATTAGCAAACAGGTTAGAGGAGACAGATCAACAAAGATGCTGTATGCAGATGATGTGGCATTACAGGCAGACTTTGAGCAAGAACTTCAGCAAAGAATAGGGGAATGAAATGCAAACCTGAAGGCTCATGGGATGAAACTGAGTACAGATATGGCAGTTGTGATGTCAGCAATTGGCGGAAATCAGAAGAAACTGAGAACTGAGATAGAAGGGAAAATAGTGGAACAGGTAAACAGCTTCAAGTTTCTCGGAGGGGTAGTTGAAAAAAGGGAATTCCTGAAGAGGAGGTGAAAGCTAGAAAAAGAGAGGCTGCAGCCATCTAATACAGAGTGTCAAATGTTGTGTATGACAGAAGAATGACAAATAAACTGAAAAATAAGGTGTGCAAAATAGTGAGGTGACCAATACCACAGTATGGTACAGAAGCCTGGGCAGTAAAGGCACAGCAGTTGAAGAAATTAGTGATCATGTGGAAGTGCCTGAAATGGGTGCTAGGACAGATGAAGAAATTACCACATAAGAGCAGAAACCAAAGTAGCTCAAATTGCAGGAAACTGTCAAAGAGAACAGATCACAGTAGTTCAGGCACATGTGCAGAAAAGCAGAAGACTATCTGGTGAAGAAGATTTGAAGCAGACTGGAAGAAGGCAAGAGGAAACATGGGTATCCAGCAAAGAGATAGATGGATTGTGTGAGAGAAGACCTGCAACAGTCAGACATGAGTGTTAAAGAAAGCAAGAGAGTAGCATTCAATACAGAAAGACGACAACCGTCGACATGACACCCCTGACCCCATGTAGAAAATGGGAAGAAGGAGGATGGTGAAGATGATGATTATGATCAAGGTATACTACTTACATCAAGGAAATGGGCAAACCCAGATACCTTTATTGATTGGAGCACTGTGTTTTGGCAGAACTGCATTAGACAAGGCAGGAGATTTTTTTTCTGGACATTATTAGAAAAGATGTTTTTTCTTTACTGTTATGCAAAATGTTGGGGAACATGACATCAACCAACCAAGGAAAATGTTGTGGCAAGTTCTACAAATGCAAGCTTGCATTTCACGGTTGTATTTCTGTAAGTCAAAAAATTATTCTTGGTTGGAGGGGGTAGGTAAATATGTGCAGGAACGACACCATGATCGGAGGTCTAAGGTAAACTTGAAGACTTTTTATCAACATTGCAATGGATTGTCAGTTGGGACTATACATTTGGTGAAAGAAGGGTGGCCTGCATAGTTACATTCTCATGTTGATAATAAGGAATGGGATGCAGATCTGCAACTGCTGAAGCATAAGTCTCTCTCTCCCTTGATGAAAATTACCTTTTTAAAATATTTTCATTGTTAACAATATTATCCATCCCTTTTTTAAAACAAAGTGGGGAATAGGGACATGCACTTATAGGTTCCTAGATTCATAGGTTGGTACTGGCCCAGCCATGTTGTGCGGTATTCACCGCCCCTTTAGTAGTTCCCTAGACCCTTGTACTAGCAGCTAGTACCCTTGGCCCCTATCTAGTAGTGCTGTTGGTGTGATCCCCATTGTGAACTTTCTGTTACCCATCCACTCATCAAGGTACCTCTTGAAGAGTGATAGTGAGGGGTTCTGTCTTATGTAGATTGGGACCCTGTTCCATAGTAAGGGAAGTCTCTGCGAAGGGACTCTATCCCTCCAGCATGTTCTATTCATTGTTGTGTTGAGGTTTATATCCCTCGAGCGTGTAGCTCAAGTAGATTTGGTTTTGCTAAGATGGAGCATGTTCAACAATTCTGGGTTGGACATGGCTCTGTACGTTAGACAGAGATCACCTCTGAGAAAGTGGTATGCAACAGAGAACAGTCTTAGCTTTTTCAATCATGCTGCATAGGGCAACTGCTTGAGGCCAGTAATCCTCTTGGTTAGGTACCTTTGTGGTCTCTCCAGCTGCTGGAGATGTCTAGCCAGGTACATTCCAATTGTTGCAGTGTACTCAATAATGGGTCTGATGAGGGAAGAGGAGAGGGGCACCATTACATCCTTAGATCTTGATGCAAACCCTTTTGTGATCAGATGGGTCACATAGAAGGATTTTCTAACCCCTTTGGCGACATGGTTATCAAAGGAAAGCTGACTATCTACTTGGGTCCCTAGATCCCTTATTTCTTCTTCAGATTTCAGGGGATTACCTCCTATGTTGTAGTTTGCGGTTACTCTGTTTTTTCCAAAGGGGTTACTATGCATTTTTCTGCATTTAGCTTGAGACCATGGCTTTGACACCATGCATCAGTCTCATTTAGGCCCTTCTGGAGGATCTCCATGTCGGCCGGAGACTCTATTATAGCACCCAGTTTGCAGTCGTCTGCAAACTTAGTCAGCCACAGCCCTTCTGTGCTTGCCTGTACTTCTGAGAAGTATATGCCAAACAGGAGGGGCCCCAGGACAGAGCCCTGAGGCACACCACTTGTTACTGGTCTGGATTTGGACATAGATCCCGCTACTCTTACTTTATGGGATCTGTCTGAGAGCCAGTTTGCGATCCATCTTGTGACATATGGGTTTATGCCCAGGCTGGTGAGCTTATCAATAATACCTGAATGGGGAATGGTGTCAAATGCTTTAGCAAGGTCAAGGTAAGCTGTGTGTACCTCCTTTCCCTTATCAATAGCCTGAGTAACTGTCTCAAAGAAATCCACCATGTTCAGGAGGCATGATCTGCCCTTGATGCCACCAAACTGTGTGGGGTCCAGCGACTGGAGGTTCCCAATCTCTCCATTTATGAGTTCCATAATGATTCGCTCCATAGCCTTACAGATCAGATTGGTCAGGCTTATTGGCTGGTAGTTCCCAGGGTCAGTTGTGGCCCCACCCTTGTGTAGTGGGACCACCATTACCGTGCACCATTCTATGGGCACATATCCTGTGGAGAGGCTGAGACTGAACAGGGTATTAAGATGCGGGGTTAATTCCTTTTGAAGCTCGCGTATGACACAGCCTGGGACACCATCTGGTCCCATGGAGGCAGTATTTTTAGCTTTAGATAGACCCTTGTTAACCAATGTATCAGTAATAATTGGACTTACACAGTCCCCTAGAATGGTAATAGGCCCTGTAGGTGGTGGTGGGGGGGGGGGGGGAGTTTGCACTGAACCTGTCAGCCAAGATGTTGGCAATGTCAGAAGGGTCAGTGTATTTTGTTCCATTTTGTACTAGCTCAGAACAGACCTGAGCGTTGCCATTTAGGTTTTTGATGTAGCCATAGAAGGCCTTATGGTTATCATTGGCATCCCTGGCAACTTCCTTTTCAAAATTAGCTTTAGTTGACTTGATGAGGACCCTCAATTTCTTACTAATGCTGATCAGGGATGATTTTTCTACTTGAGATTTGGCCTTTTTTTGTATAAGTCTCTTCCTTTTATTGTAAAGTTTGCTTATGGCCGGGGTCCCCCAGATTGGTTTCTTCTTGCTTGAGGAAGGAGTCTTGGTTTTATTTGGGATAGCATGGTCCATGCAATCCTGAAGATGCATATAGAGTGCCTTGGTGTAGGATTCCGCATCCTGGATATCATTATCCTTCTGCAAGGGAATAGTGAAGCTTTCCACTTCGGATGCAAGTAGTTTGAAGTTTGCTTTGGAAAGGTTTTTGACTATGGTTTCTTTGATTGGGAGAGGTGGAGGAGTGAGGATGTCCAGGGTTATCAGTTTGTGGTCGGATCTGACCAAGGAGGGGGTGATAACAGGTGTGGTACAATGGGCGCCCATATTTGTGATACTTGTTGGAGATGTGGAGACCCTGTTGCAGATTACCTACATATGGTATGGCACTGCAAGCATTTAAGGCCCTTATAGTATAAAGTTTTCAGTGCAACAGGCTGGACTCTTAGGGTTCCCTTACCTGCAGACTTAGATGGACATTTCTAGTTGCTAGCTATGCCTATACAAAGATACCATCTGAATGTAATAACTTGCAATTGGACTAATATAGTGATTGTTTCCTTACTATGTTCCATTTTTGGGGGATGGAAAAGACTGACAACAATATTTATATTTTCTTTTCAGACTTTATAATAATTGAGGGCTATTTTTTTATTCAGTTATTTATTTGTTATTTTTTTCCTTCTTTTTTTGCATTCCAATTTTCCTCTCTTGGTTTGCATTTGTTATGCATAGGAGTCTAAATGTGAATCTGGATGTTTAATAGTTGTAGCTGATATTGGATTAAGATTATGGTTCATAGTTGTTTGACATTAATAAAATTACTCATTATAAAAATAAAAAGAAAAAAAAAGAATTAATTTGGTCCATCCAGATTGATAAACCTTACACTGAAAGTCTGAAACATTCTGCCTTTAAATTTGTTTTGGATCCCATCCTATACCCATTCAAGAAAGCATTAAATCATTTTGGATTAAACTGAATCTGTAAAGGTAATGCTAATGTACTTATTCAGATGACTACTCTTATTCATTTATAGCCACACTTTCCAATCAAGTTTATTAGATTGACTATTTACACCTGGTCAGGTTTCAGTATCTAAAATTATAGCATAGAAATGTCAATATTTCCATTATCTCTGTCACTTCATTAGTTTGTATACTTTTTAAATTACAACATTGAAATGTTGCATAATAATTTAATTAACTGTAATACTCCATCAACTTGTATACCTTATCAAGGACTGCAAATGACTGTACTCACTGTTCAATGTATCATGTTATCAATATTTTGGTACAAGATTAATCTCTCTAAATGAATGTAAGAAACCTGTATAACTGGCCATACCTAAAAAAAGAAAAATACCTTTAATGCCACAATGGCAACAAGGACACAAGCAGATACTGTGACTCCCTGGATGACATACTCACCAGAGCTTGTGGTTGTAGGATGGTCAACAGAGATGAAGCAAAAAGTACACACAAAACAGGCACACTTTACACTCTGCTGATAGAAGAAATGATGGAATGTTAAAACATAGTAATAATAATAATATTGGCTTAGAAGTGAGAGAGATGAATCCCACCCAAACCAAGCAACAGTATTAATCTAGAAGCAACAAGTGTGAATCTCTACCAAAAATATTAACTTGTACAATAAAATTAGTCATCCCCTAATGATCTGAGACAGACACAGTGTATTATGTCGGTTACAAAACAAACAAAAAACAGAAACAGTTTCATCCACCGAAAAATGTTTTAAACATTTAATATAAATGCTTTCATCCAACAGGCATTTTAGACTTTTTCAGATATATTGAAAAAGAAATACGTCACAGTTTAAGTCCCCAAAACTGATATCATATGACACCCCCCCTTCCACCCATCAAATATTGCAGACATACTTAGTGATTTTAAATTGTTTGTTAGGGAGCTTTATTTGAAATTAATATTTGATACTAATATAGCTGATTCTTCTGGTCTGAAAATGTCTAGCACATATAATCCCCTCTACATCCAGTTTTTAGAAACTTTTGAGTGAATGTATGAATTGGATATGAGATTTATTTTAGAAAATTGAGTATATACCAATAATTTAAATATAACAAGGTGACAGAATGAAATATTAAAAAAATTGTCATTATGGACCAGTTAGTTTATGTGCAAAAAAATGTACAATATTTTAATTGATGACACTTAGAGGCTAGTGTCTTTGAATGAAGTAAATATTTCTTGTAGAAAATTAATATTATATCATATGACATATTAATCCAACAACAAATTAGCCCACATGAATATAAATATTTGAGTATCATCAATCCTCTCATGCCTATTGTATTAAGTGTACCAAAAATACATAAAGATCAATACAACAGGTGGATGCTCATTGCTCTATTACTTATCCTAATGCTAAATGTTTAGATTCTGGGCTTTAATCATTAGTGCAAAAAAAGCTGAGTACTTAAGTAAGGATTCATGGGAATTCTTGAAGAATTCCAGCAACTGATGTACAATGATGATTGTGTGTTTCTGACCATTAATGTAAAATATTTATTTACAGTGATCCCACGTTCTGTGCTTATTGAGTGGTTTTCTGATCTTCTAGTTAAAAGTGGTAAGCTTCTCCAAGAAAAAATAAACTTGTATGTGCTGTTAATTGAACTTGCTCTAAAAAATAATTATATTTATTCTGAAGGCCAGTTCTTTCTGTGGGTAAAAGGGGTGTCTATGGGCTCAACCTGTGTCCCTCTGTTTTCCAATATAGTTATGGCTGAGTGGGAAAGGAGGTATATTTTCAATACAAATATGTGTCCTCATGGTGTTTATACCCCAAGTGTTTGAAATACATTGTCATTGTATGGATGAAAGATGTGGACATAAATTCCTGAATTTTTGGAATACATCAATAATACTACTCATTTTTTTTTTTACAATTCACATATGATATCGGGAAGGAATATATAGCTACTTAGATGTAATGTTAACTAAGGGCAAAGTTAACAAGAAGTTTATCTCACAAATTTACAGAAATCTAACATACTCTAATTTTACAGAAAAACAACATTCTTTAATACTAGTTGTCATTTGTTAATTCAAAAAAGAGCAGTAGTGAAGGGTCAGTTTGTTCATGCAGCCTAGATGGTTATGTTTTTTGATAATTTTATTAAAGAATGTGATAAATTAAGAAGTATGTTTTTAAGTAGGGGGTTTATTGATAATCTGAGTGAAGAAGTTATATTTTAGCTTCAGAGTGTTTTTATGGCCCATTTTTTTTTTTGGGGGGGATAAATGCACTCAGTAATGATCAGACTAATAAAACCGACTATGAGAATAACACTGGCAGTGATAGGTGTATAGTTAAGACTGGTAGAACATTTAAAGTAAATTTTGGACAGTTTAGTTCATTAATCATCAGTTATTCCTTAGATAGTGGTATAATCAGAATGGTTATTAATAAAACTTGGAATATCGTTATAGAAAATTTTGAAATATGTAATAAACTAAAAAATAAACTGATGATGGTGTAGAAAAAAGGGAAAAGCCTGAAAAATATATTTGAGTATACTAGAGGTAATTTTGATTATCAAAAATGTATGTCTAAATGTGGGTGCTTTACTACTGTAAGTATATGTATTTAGGTGATATGGTTAAAGTTAATAATTACACCATAAAAGTTCTTTGGGAAATACAATTGCAACACACATGGTGTTGTATATGTAGTCATAGGTAAAATGGAATGAAAATTAAAGGAAATGTATATAAACACATAAATGAGATAAAAAAATGCAAAACAAGAAATGTGTTATAAAAACATATCATGTTTTTTTTTCCTACTCATGTATTTAGATTTAGCATTTTGGAAAAGGTAGAAGTTAACCCTAGGTTTTGGCCCCGGAATTGCATATTGGAGAACAAATAATTAATATGGTAATTAAGACTCAATGCAGGGAGTTTTCAAGGGTTAAACAAAATTACTTCCATTGCTTGTTTGTCAAAGTTAAAAGCATATTCTAGATAACTAAACCAGTTGAATATATAAATTTAATTTTTTTTTTCAAATATGAATATTTATGATGCTGTTTTAATGTTTTTAGGGTTTTTTATATGAATTTTGAATATCAAGGTGTGTAGTCATGTAATATCAATTTGGGAATTTAAATTATGACGTATTTGTTTTTGAATGTATCTGAAGAAGTCTAAAATACCTGCTGGATTAAAGCGCTTATATTAAATGGTTAAAACATTTATCGGTATTTGTTTTTGTGTTTGTTCTAGCGTTTACATTATGTGGGTTCATATCACAAATTCAACAGCACAGACATCACACCCACAAACACTGAAAAGTACTAATGTTACATCTGCATCCATGTTTAAAAAAAAGGAATAAACACTCTTGAAGGTGACAAGCCTCCCTGCAACCCCCCCCACACACACACACAATTCTAAATATAGTAACAGCAAGTGTTCAGTGTCAAGCAATATGAAAATATGCCTTTACTCTGGAGGATCGGCAATCACAAAGTTAATATTTGTGGCAGGATTTCATGCTATTACACATCAAATTTTGGTGCTTACGCATTATCCCAACCAGATTCAGAGCAGGAGAAGAGACTCATTTATAAGCCCTTGCTGTTGTTGTTGTTGTGTCTTTCGGCTTTTCCCAGTTAGGGGTCGCCACAGCGAACTCCTGTCCACTAATGACTGGCAGTAGATTTTTACGTGCTGAGTTGCCAGCCCTGACACACAACCTTCAACGAAGGTACGCCCATTCACGCATGTCTTCACACAGAAGATGCTCTAGCTGAGAATCAAACAGGACAATGTCTTAAATGTGGGGCAACAAGGTTACCGCAGCACCACCACCGCAGTATTTACAAGCCCTTCTACTGCCGAAATATGTTGTCCAAGGTAATGGGGAAGTGTGTTGCACTGAAGTGTCTTTCCTTACAGTGTTTTGTACGTGAAAACATTTAGCTACTTATTAGTTTATGCTGTCCAACTGACAAATGACACAGCAGCACACAATCACTTTCTACGAAACAGTTAACTTTATGGTTTGCGACTGGTAAATGAGACGGCAGCACAGAATCAGTTTGGCTACAAAAAATTAACATCTTTGCTATCTTAACTGTCCACCTGAATCCAACTACAACCACTTAACAGCACAGATCTGACTAAAGGGTTGAAGTGAAAATGAAATTCACATGGGTGACACAACTGCTGCCCAATACATAGGCTGCGACAGAACATCCAGATGAAAGTGTTTTCACAAAGTCTTGGTAAGCAAGACAAGCTGACAGCTGTAATTCTTCTGACTTTTAAGTTTATGCTTTCCAAGTTACAAAGGAGAAAGCGACACACACACACCCACTTTCCTCAGAAAAGTTAACATGTTCAATATCTGACATATCCAGCTACAGTTGACTGCAGGAGCTTACCATCTCATGGCTGAAACATTTGTACATGGACAATCGAGGCCAGCTGCCCAAGCACTGCAGGATACATAGCTTACAAGGGAAGATCCATCTGAAAAAAAAACATATTTACGTGCTATCGCATACTCTTTCAAGTCAAAAACTGATCTCTTTATACATAAATGAAGCAAATATCCATAACAGCACGAATGCTGACAGATTTGGAATCTGGTTGCAATAATACATAAGTACTCAAATTTCTTGTCACAATGTTAAGGAGTGTAACATTAAAAAGAACTACATACTCCCGTATTTGCATAGATCATCAACATCAAAACTTGAAAGAAAAGTTAGGTAAGGGGGAAGGTGGGAATGAATGGATTTTTGCTGACTCACTCAGTCGATGAGAAAGGATAGGGGTTTTGCTCACTATCTGACATATTCCTGGTGATGGATCACAGCCATGATTGTGAGGCAGATTTATTATTAAAATTTGGATTAGAATGGAAGGCTACAGTTAAGTAATGTTTTGTGTGGAGATACATGTAATGTCAGCAGCTCTGCACAGTTAAGGGATAAAAAAAATTGTTGGCCTGCAGGATAGCATATCTGACACTGCCTACTGCTCTGCTCCATGACACATGCCCTTCTCAACATATCAGTTGAGTATTTCCAGTCCCAGAGGGTAAGGCCATAGTACCAGTGACACTAAGGAAGAAATAGAATTATAGCAGTAGCCCTAGACAACAGCAAATGTTCAGCTGGAGGGACACAGAGGGGCCATTTTTTTTAATCTTGCAGAAGAATACAGTTTCTGCCCATGCATACTTTTCAGCAATAAGACTGTCATGTGATAGTAACTAAATGTATGTCAGCACTGTGCTCCGTCATCACATTGTCCTACTGCATTTGGTTAATGTATGACAAAATGACAAATATGCTTTTTACAATGGTTATATAGGTTATGCACAGAATAATCAAATCAAGATTTCTAGCGTCACCCACAGGCAGAACAAAAACATGACTGATGCATCTTCTGCTCTTCAGCATGGAAACATAACTCTCGAAATCCACAAAGAAATACCAAACGTCCGTAAAACCAACCGTTTAATAAAACTGATAAACTGAAGCGCTTTGCGAAGCACTTTTCGTTCAAGTAATACACGAACTTCATCAGATGCCATAAAATCAAACAGTGCTATTTAAATAATATACGTAATCCATCAGCTGATAAATTAATTAAGAGCATTAAAGGAATATATTCCTTATATCAAATCAACACATAAATACCATGCTTAGTACAAAATTCTATAGAATACTTAAATCTCCCATTCAGGCATATCACATAATTAAAACAAAGACACAAAACACAAAGAGAACACAGAAAAACAGTCTAACATAACTAGCAGCTACATAATATAAACATAACATAACCCTATTCTTTTAATTCCATTTCTATGTACATATTTATAAAAAATATACTTTTCTATGTTTTAATTTATTTATATTATTTATATACATACATGTGCGCAAATATATGTGTGTGTATATATATATATATATATATATATATATATATATATATATATAGATATATATATATATATATATATATATATATATATATATATATATATATATATACACATACACATACTATATTCTATATTTATTTCATTTCATTTTAGGAACATCGACTGGACTTCATTTATTCTTATATTACCCAGGTCTTATATATCCAAGTATTTAATTACCTATGGAGGCTTTTAAGTTTTAATATAGCCATAATTGAACACATGTCATTAAGACCCGGCCACTTATATGCATACAGTCTAATCTGCCATAATAGTTCTTGCCTTTCGAGTTCTATTTCAACAGGTCCCCCTCTTATATTATGTAACAGTTGGTCCAGAATCCAGAATTTGAATACATGTGTGGGGTGTTCTAATTAAATACTTGGATATATAAGACCTGGGTAATATAAGAATAAATGAAGTCTAGTCGATGTTCCTAAAATGAAATGAAATAAATATAGAATATAGTATGTGTATGTGTATATATATATATATATATATATATATATATATATATATATATATATATACACACATATATTTGTGCACATGTATGTATATAAATAATATAAATAAATTAAAACATAGAAAAGTATATTTTTTATAAATATGTACATAGAAATGGAATTAAAAGAATAGGGTTATGTTATGTTTATATTGCGGTAGCTGCTAGTTATGTTAGACTGTTTTTTTCTGTGTTCTCTTTTGTGTTTTGTGTCTTTGTTTTAATTATGTGATATGCCTGAATGGGAGATTTAAGTATTCTATAGAATTTTGTACTAAGCATGGTATTTATGTGTTGATTTGATATAAGGAATATATTCCTTTAATGCTCTTAATTAATTTATCAGCTGATGGATTACGTATATTATTTAAATAGCACTGTTTGATTTTATGGCATCTGATGAAGTTCGTGTATTACTTGAATGAAAAGCGCTTCAGTTTATCAGTTTTATTAAACGGTTGGTTTTACGGACGTTTGGTATTTCTTTGTGGATTTCGAGAGTTTCTGAGTGTCTTGTTCGTTTTTGATGGAAACATAACTACCATTTTTACTCTTTAAATAAAAGAAACTTCAAGTGCTTTTGGCCTCATAGTTTATTATCCACATCATGACCTCTGAATGTATCACTGTCTACCTGAATTTTTATTAATATTTTCCAAAAGGCATAACTGATTATATAAAGAGAGCGATTCAACACTGTGCAATCACATAGTAGAATCATTATTTGTGCCTCCCATGACATAGATTCATGTGCACAAGCGAGACATCACAGACAAGACAATGACAAGACACTCACTGACAAAGGTGACTACTGGCCAACACTGAGACTGACAATAAAACAAAATCAGAGGACTAGAACAGCCACAGTCTACTGCAGCAGTAAGCAGTTGGTTTCCACATTTGATAACATTTCGTATAGAGTGGACAGTGTGAAAAATTAAAACAGCACACCACAATACCTTATTCAGCCTACTTGCACCCTACTGTCCAACACTTCCCTGTGAGCCTAGGCACATCGCCATACTCATGCCTTCAGGCCACCAGTGAAAACAGATGGAGGAAAAAGCCAATATGTCAGAAGTCATTCAAAGTCAGTGGTAGTAAAGCATCAACGGTCTACCTTCTTCGAAGGCAGAGGTTGTTCAAATGCTGGTATGACTGTGTGTCTGCCATCTGTTCTGAACAAGGTGGCACTAAGTGGAGGTTGGACAGAGTGGACTGGAAAATAAACTGCTGCACAGCTGAATGTATATATCATTTAGTCATATATGTGACTTGTGACATCTAGGGCTGACTTATAAATCAGGACCCCTGGATAACCAGGCCTAACTGCAGGTTTACTGCCTGTATGGTCAGCAGTTCCATCCCTAAAAGGGGCAGAATGCAGCAAGGTAGAGTCATCTTCATAATGAATGAGTCTCAGTGAGTAATGGTACTATCACATATTAGTGAAGACTGAACATAGAATGGTCCCAAGAAGGATCTGGACATATTAAGTTGGGCGCTATACAGAAGCCCTTTGTGCTTGTTCTGTTCTGTCAGCTATGTAGTTCTTAAACAAGAAAATAGAGGGACACACATCCCAAGCATTTAACCTGGAAAACAGAACAATACAATGTATTGTGTCAAATGCTTTTATAGGCTTAGGAAAAGGGGTATGACAACAAATTACTATTAAGATTCTTATGCAGACACCCTATGACATTCAGAAAGGCAGCATCAGTCCCATTGCATGATTTAAATCCATATCAGGAATCTGTAATTAACTGATGTACAAAAACATATACCGTATATGGTGTGGCATACACTTCTTAAAAAATATTTTGTTTATGCATTGTGATGTTCAGAATTTAAATTAGAAAGAAGTTAGTTGGCTTTTTTTAATGCCTTTATGTATGTTTTCCTTACTCTGCCTGTCATTTCACGTTTTTTTTTTTCAAGAAGTGACAATAAATATTTGCCCAAAATATGCAGTTTGAAATAGAGGGGGGGGGGGGTACAATTCTGGTGGACTTGGGCCACATTCTGGAAGCTAGCATACATTTCCAAAAATCCTGGTGAGATTCTTGTTAATGTCTGCTAAGAAACTGAAGATCAATTTTCCAGCATTTTAGAAACAGTGCAAATGAATGCTATAGGTCAGAAACTACTTAATTCTATAGCTTGTCCTAGATGTGAAATTAATTACGATTGATATCTTTCTCAGAAGAGGAACATGTTGCTCTAATGCAACTTGTTCAGTAATATCTCCACAGGCCTACACGATGCAGGGAATGCAACCTGTAAAAACTGAGATGAAATAAAGGAGTGTTGTAATAGAGACAGGTGGAGGAAAAGTTCTGTGCAGCTAGCTTGTTAAATCATAAAGTTGACGAATATGGTTTGAGACGGTAATAGAGGTTAGGCATGCAGTTGCCATATGGTTCCTTGATGGCTATGTCACAAAATGAACAGATTGCAGGTCCAATTTGCAATGGCTGCACCCCAGAGAATAGTAATAAGTTAAAGGAATTATCAAAGTGCAAAGGCTTTTCAGTCCACCCTAGAAGTGTTAGTAGAGAATGCATGGTAGATGCTCGACTCTGTAGGAAGAATTATTATTTTTTTTGTTTCCAATAAGAAAGTCATAGCTGAAGGGACAAGCCCTGAACTCTTATGAATTCAGTATAGTAAGGAAACTAACATAGTCCATTTTGGGTCAATAGCTTTGATGCCAATCTATAAATATATTTGGTAGTATACCGGTGGCCTATATGGCTATGACTGCGTCACTACACATATGCTGACAGGAGTGAAAATTTTAGTAACAAAACTTTTTCTGGGTAAAATTTATGGGTAATATTGCTATGAAACCTTTAATTGCAAAACACTGAGCTTTAGAATGCCAAAAATGAATGCCTTTAACAAATAAGGGAGAAAAAAAGTAAATTATAAATGACCCTGCACCCCCTGATGTGGAGGGCAAGTCCTCCCCTCACATTCCCAAACTTTTATATACCAGCTCCATGGTTGTACCACCTCAAAAAAAGGAGAAATCTCCCATTGGCACACTTAGAAATCACATTGGCAGTGACATTCCTATGAAAATATTGGATGTGTGTTCTTTGGTATCTTCTGCTTTGGGCTATTGGGAAATTTTACCTCAGCCAACTATAGCAATACCTTTAAAGGTATATCTACTACAGGGTTTTTGAAAGCAAAACTCTTTTCTTAGGTGTCAGTGTTAAAGTACCTTCTGGGCATGTACTCAGTAAGTTGCAAGTTGTTAAGCAGTTTTTGTCTGGGGCTGCCATTTATGCTCATTCCCTAAGGGTAAGGCAAAATCAGCACTAATGAAGATAAACAGGTTATATATTAGATCAGTACAGTGATGGATAAGGGAATATACTGGGTGATGGATAAGGGAATATACTGGGCTGACTAAAGGAAGAAAAGAATACAAAACCATTGTGCATAGTGTCCTCAGTGGAAATGAGAAACAACAGAAAAGTAAAAATGGCTTGTGAATGGTGGTGCATAGTGTAGAGGACAACAGCGTTTCTTTCAGTCCTGATCTGTGCAGAATCATCATGCTTTTTAGCCTTTCAGCTCAAGTCCCAAATTTGATGTATTTACTTTATGTCCCTGTGCCAATGAATCACAGAACAAACAAGAGACGGAAGAGATGTGGATTGAGATTACTTAAATAAAATAATAACAAGGACAGTATTTTCACTGTTTTTTTTTTTTTTTTGTTTTCTGCATAAACTAGTTGCTCAAGATTTAAATATGTATCTATAGAGAAAGACAGACAGAGAGACATTTGTGTATGCTTCCAGTTTAGACCCATACCTCCTTATGGCATTCAGACCTTTTTTGGGGTATGGCTTTGTTTATAAGCTGTGCAATATAGAAGGACTTTCTTATAACAATGGACACATGTAGGTCAAAAGTTAGGTCACTGTCCACATAAGTTCACAAATCCCAGACAACTGGGTCAAGTCTTAAGAGCATGTTGTCAATGTGGTTGTTACCCAGTATAGATAACTTTGCAAAGGGTATGATAATGTTTTTTGGCATTTAGTTTCAGTCCATAATTTTGGCACTAGGTATTTATTTGGGACAAACCTTCCTGTATGATGGATAGGTTATTTGGGGATTCAATGACTGCTCCTAGCTTGCAGTCATCTGCATGCTTAATAAGTTAGTGTCCTTTGGTATTGGATTTTACTTCAGAGAAGTAGCTGCCACGCAAGAGACATCTAGTCACAAACTCCTGTGGGACTCCAATGATGACTGGTCTCTTTGTGAAGGTAACTTCTCCTGTTATGATTTCCTGTATCCTTGGAGCCAGTTGACAATCCATCAGGTGACATAGGGGTATACTCCCAGTTTATTTAGCATTTCTACTATCTCTGAGTAGGAGATTGTATCAAAAATTTTGGCCAGGTTGAAGCATGTAGCACATACCAATTTTCCTACATCCATTGCTCTGTTGACTTTTTCAGAAAAGTCCCGCAGGTTGAGTAAGCATGACCGTCCCTACTAGAATACAAACTGAGAAAAGTCCAGTGTTTTGACGTTTTGTATGTCCATATCAATTAGTTCCCCGATAAGACTTTCCATGGATTTGCATATGAAGTTACTCAGACTTATTTCTGTATGCTGGCATAAATAATTATTTTAAACACTAATGAACACAATGGTCAGTTCAAGCATTAAAAAACAGCAATCTGACAAAGCAGGAAAAACTGTTTCTTGATCTGTTCTGCTCTAACAAAGAGAGCATGAATTCAATTTATCCAGCTCTACAAATAGTAACAGCAGTCATTCAGCACAGGAAATAAAGCAGAACTTGACAGTTTATACTGGAATCACTTCAACAGCGAAATGATTTTTGCTATGCTTATAGGAAGATTGCAAAGTAACTACAGAACTGCATGAAGTCTTTCAGTGTATATCACCTGTTAAAACTAAATGAAAACTCCAGTCAAGCTAGAACTTCCAATGAGTGACCTCCCAAACCTCCTGAAACAGAGACACATGGGATATATGCAAATGACCCTTATGAACATCAGGTGTTTCAGTTATATGGCGATTCTGATTGCCCATGACTTTTAGATTTGAAGTCGTTTTAATGGACAATTTCAGGCCAATAAAGTCAAACCCCACTAGCTATGGATATGCATATTTCGGCCTTGTTATGACCTCATTAGCATAGTATAAGCAGAGTGTTTGACTAAGCATAAGAAACACAGGGTTGTTATACCCAGCTGATGTCCATTATCATTAGGGTGACTGCAAAATATCCCAACTAACAAATTAAAACAAAGAGTGAGAAGGTCACACATTTCATTTTTGTGTATCTTTGGAATACCAAAGATAGTGGGGATCTTAGGCTTCTCAACAGTTAAATAATTTAGGGTTACCTGATCAATTAGACCCTCATTAACCAAATCTTCCAAGACTAAGTCTATTCTCCTATAAGAGATGTTTATTTCATTTCTAGAGGCACTTACATATTTATCAGTGTCCCTTAACATCTCATTCATCTTAGCTTCGTAAGTCAAATTATCCATGAAAACAATCCTTCCACCCTTATCAGGTTTCATTACTCTTAAGGTTCTGTCATTACTTAACTCATATAAAGCTTGATGTTCTGCTATGGAAATGTTCTGTCTGCATTTAACTTTACTAAAATTGTTTCTTATTTCCTTTTCTATTACATTTTCCAAGTTTTGATTTGAGGGTGGAGTGGAGGATTAAATGTGCATTTCCTTACTAAACACATATTCAGTTGCATTTTTGGCTGGTTAAATAACACCTGAAAATTTATTTTTCTCATAAACATTTTTATGTCCATGAGTGTTATTGCTAAATCTTCCTTTTTATTCAGAATAAATTTAATACCTTTTGATAAAAGAGTAAAATGTTCTTTTCTTAAAATTATATTATTAAAATTATAAATAGTAAAATCACGCCTTAAAAATTTATAAGGATTAAGACCATCTTGCTTAATAAAATCTAAACCTAAGTCAGGGAGAGTGGTATTTTCATTTGTTAATACCCCCCCTTCTCCCCATTCCCCAAAAATGTGTATTTTGATACTGGTGTTGTTCCTCTCTATTTCTGATCCTTTCAGACCTTCGTAGGGGTGGGTAATCAATAACATTGTCTAACTCACCAATCTCTTTCCCCACTCGAGCATGCTCAAAATAATTGGTATTATTGTTGTGGTTATTAATAATCCCATTTCCTCTCTTCTCCTTTGTCACCCCACTTCCAGGTCCTGTTACTAGTTTGTGGTGGTGGATAACTTACATCATTTTTATAATCATTTAAGTCCCTTTCTAGTTTTTTAATTTTCCTTTTGATCAAATTGTCACACTGAACATCTATGTCTTTTGCAATGTTATCATATTTTTCTCTTTTTAAAGGGATAGTAAAAAATAAATCATCTCTTTTACTTTCATTCAAACTCTCTATATCCTTTAATAATTCATTTCTCAACCTGACATTTTCATCAATAATGCATTTCGACACATCTAGCCCACATCTGTTAAAAACATCTAAAAATTTTTGTGAAACAAACTGCCTGGAATTACATTGTTAGGGTATTTAGGGTATGCAGTTTCAGAAATTACTTTACAAATTTAAGAGCCTGGATATAGAGAACATGTATTTAAAAGAATGTGTTAATGAAGGGGTTGTGCCTAAAGGACTGAGACTGTATAAATACTCTAACAATGCAATTCCAGGCAGTTTGTTTCACAAAAATTTGGTAGATGTTTTTAATAGATGTGGGCTAGATGTGTTGAAATGTATTATTGATGAAACTGTGAGGTTGAGAAATTAATTATTAAAGGATATAGAGAGTTTGAATGAAAGTATAAGAGATGATTTAATTTTTACTATCCCTTTAAAAAGAGAAAAATATGATAACATTACAAAAGACATAGATGTTCACTGTGATGATTTGATCAAAAGGAAAATTAAAAAACTAAAAAGGGAGTTAAATGATTATAAAAATTATGTAAGTTATCCACCACCAAAAACTAGTAACAGGACCTGGAAGTGGGGTGAGAAAGGAGAAGAGGGGAAATGGGATTGTTAATAACAACAACAATAATACCAATTATTTTGAGCATGCTCAAGTGGGGGAAGAGATTGGTGAGTTAGACGATGTTACTGATTACCCACCCCTATGAAGGTACAAAAGAATCAGAAATAGAGAGGAACAACACCAGTATCAAAATACACATTTTTGGGGAATGGGGAGAAGGGAGGTATTAACAAATGAAAATACCACTCTCCCTGACTTAGGTTTAGATTTTATTAAGCAAGATGGTCTTAATCCTTATAAATTTTTAAGGCGTGATTTTACTATTTATAATTTTAATAATATAATTTTAAGAAAAGAACATTTTACTCTTTTATCAAAAGGTATTAAATTTATTCTGAATAAAAAGGAAGATTTAGCAATAACACTCATGGACATAAAAATGTTTATGAGAAAAATTAATTTTCAGGTGTTATTTAACCAGCCAAAAATGCAACTGAATATGTGTTTAGTAAGGAAAAGCACATTTAATCCTCCACTCCACCCTCAAATCAAAACTTGGAAAATGTAATAGAAAAGGAAATAAGAAACAATTTTAGTAAAGTTAAATGCAGACAGAACATTTCCATAGCAGAACATCAAGCTTTATATGAGTTAAGTAATGACAGAACCTTAAGAGTAATGAAACCTGATAAGGGTGGAAGGATTGTTTTCATGGATAATTTGACTTATGAAGCTAAGATGAACAAGATGTTAAGGGACACTGATAAATATGTAAGTGCCTTTAGCAATGAAATAAACATCTCTTATAGGAGAATAGACTTAGTCTTGGAAGATTTGGTTAATGAGGGTCTAATTGATCAGATAACCCTAAATTATTTACCTATTGAGAAGCCTAAGATCCCCACTATCTTTGATATTCCAAAGATACACAAAAATGAAATGGATCCACCATTAAGGCTAGTAGTCTCAGCAGAGGGTTCAAAGACCACCCCTTTGGCCAAATATGTGGATAACATACTCAAACCATTGTGGCTAAAGAAACAAGCTATTCTCAGGGACTCATGGGACTTGTTAAGAAGTCTTAAACAAGAAATTGCAAATGTGAACCACGGTTTCCTTACTATTGATATTGTAAGTTTGTATACCTGTATACCCCACCAAGAAGGCCTAACATTACTAGAAGATATTATTTATGAAGATGGATCATTAACTAGGGATGAATGTTGTTTGACTTTGCAACTGGTGGAATTAGTATTAAGGTATAATTATATTTACTTTAATGGAGAATTCTTCCACCAAATAAAAGGGGTGGCGATGGGGGAGATATGTGCACCTACATTTGCAAATTTAGTCTTAGCCAAATCGGAGGAAAAATACATATTGGGATCTATGTACAAACACTGTTGGTGTTTGTACAAAAGATTTTTGGATGATATATGTATTTTGCGGACTGCGTCAGAACATGAAATGCATGCTTTTATTGGAGTTTTAAACACAAGCACTAATTTTTTAAGATTTACATACAACTATTCCCCAGATAAATTACAATACCTGGATGTCGAAATTCATAAGGAAGAAGGAATATTTTACTCTAAGGTTTATAGGTAAAATTCATATTTTAACTCATTTTTACATTATAATAGTGCCTATTATTTCCATTACAAACAAAATATTGTAAAAGGCCAGTTTATTAGATCTAGCCATATGACTTCTGAAGACAATAATTTGCTAGAGGAGATAGGCTATGTTAAACAGATGCTAAAGGAAAGAGGGTACCCTGAAAGTCTGCTGAGGAAAATTGAAGCAGATGTTCTTAAGGAAAGAAATGGGAGATATAAACCTATTCTAGGCCAGGAAAATTATGTAAATTTATTAAAAGATGGTGATAAGACAGATAGTTTTGATAAGGCCTTAATACTTGAATATAATGATAGCTCAAGAATAGTGAGGAACATTGTTAATAAGGAATGGAGTAAATTCCTCACATTTACGGATCTGGAAAAGGTTAGTAAGGAAAAGATTAAGGGGGTGTATAAAAATGGAATGAACCTGAAAGATCATTTACAAAGAAATAAAAACGTTAAAGAAGGTAATAACAAAAGGAGATTTGGAACATTTAAATGTGGTAGATGCTTGCAGTGCGACTATATAGTTAACAAAGAAAGTACTGTGATGGAATGTAGAAAAAAGACTTTAAAAAGTAAAAGTTATCACAATTGTGAAACTAGTGGGTTAGTATACATCGCTTTGTGTCAAGTGTGTCAGGCATTCTATATTGGAAAAACTGAATAAAAGCTTAAGAAAAGGATATATGAGCACAATTAGTACATGCAGACTAAGAAAGATAATAATGCTTTATACAGACACACTTTAGAATGTCATGATGCATGTTTTAGGTTTTATATTTTAGAAAAAATCAGTAAGGAAAAAAGAGGTGGTATGTGGGAAAAAATCAATAAAATATAGGGAACTGTGGTGGCAATTAATCTTAGAAGCCAATAAAAGGCCAGGGTTAAATGACGATTTGTCTTTGGCCCCACTTTTAAAATTAAGGGCAGCAAAACTATAAATGCTTAGAACATGTGCCCCTTCCACATACCAGTGATGTGTTTAACAGTAGGGATGAATTGATTTGTTTTTCACTACATTTTAAGTATATGGTTATATAAATATTTTCATACTATGTATAGCCATGCCACATATGGGTTATTTCTTTTATTCATTTATTTCTATTTTTTATCTGTTTTCTATCACACAAGAAGTTTAAGTAAAAGTATTTTTTAAATGCATATGTATTTTTAAATGTATATATATTTTTTTAAATGTATATATCTTCTAAATGCATATTTATCACATTTTTAAAATTTAAACATATAATTATCATTTTTTTTTACTAATTAAAGTATATATTGTGTCATTCTCATATTTTACATAGCAAATGATTTTAAATTAACTATTGGATAATTCATTTTATGATGTCATTAATTTATAGTATTTAAATGAAATGATTTGTAATGGCCCACATCTGATGAAGTTATCTAAACAAAAACGAAGTACTGAATACGTTCATGTTTTTATTTTAAGCGTTTGTTTAATAAATGTTCAATTACGTTTGATATCTCCATTGCTTTATTGTTTTGTTGGACGTGGTTGTGGTTTTTTGAGTTTACAAGTTGTTTTTCACCTTGTTCATGCCTGTTTTGTTTATTAAGAGTTGAATAAAGGTTAGGTCAGATGTAGTTTCCACTATGACAGGATGAAAGAGAATATACCGAGGATGGGAATCCCCCAAATTGAATTTGCAAAAGAAAAAAACTGTTGAAAAACACCCCCAATTTTATATCTACCAGCTTCATGTTTGCACAAACTCGAAGAAGGAGTAAATTCTGCCAAAAAGGCCATCACTGCCAGCACAACTCACTGACATTGATTTCCCATGGAGAAACTCCAATCGTCAACAATTTGAAGCTCAAGCGTACAGTCTTCATTCACCAGTAAGGTAACACCCTTGAATAATATCTGACCTGATTCATTGGAACAACTGCATTTTCTATTTGTTTTTGAATAACTCATTTCCCTTCAATCTAAAAATGAGCAGCTTGTTTATATAGTTTAGTAAGTTGCATTCATCATGATCTAACAACTATATAATTATTTTAAAGTATAAGGTAAATGTTTATTTTGATATTGCATCAAGTTTTTTCTAAGATAACAACATAGTTTATTTATAATGTAAATTTTCCTTTATTGTTATGGAAAGAGGACATCTTTTGTGAGCCTTCCATTTCTAGTTTTGAGAGAAACAGTTGCAATAGTAAAGTAATGTCTTTCGGCTTTTCCCGGTTAGGAGTAGCCACAGCAGAACTCCAGTCCGCTAATAATTGGCAGTGGATTTTAACAGTGCCGACTTGGCAGCCTGATGCCCAACCTTCAAGGAAGGAACAGCCATTATACAACAACCCGCCATTAATATTCCAAAATGTGCATGCTGATTGGTCAGCGTGCACGTTGTAAATCAGACTTATACTTATGGAAAAAGGAGATTCTCCATTACTTTTTTTTAAAGCTGTCTCTCTATGTTAAACTCCTTTAACATAGCGAGACAGTTTGTAAAAATCAATGGAGATCTTGCTTACTCCGTTGCTTCCACCCAGAGCTCTCATTTACTGCGTAAGCATATGCATGCGCAGTACATCAGAACTGCCGCAGAATACCAGACAGCTGCAGAAGGGCAGCAAGGAGGTATTATACAATGCCATTATTTAAGAAAAGTAAGTATTTTTTTCCTTAAATAATGTCATTGTATAATAGCAATAACCCACACCTGGGTGTGGGTAATGCTGGATTTACCCACGGTTGTCTTTGTTTGGCCACTTGGGCTTCGCCCTCGTGACCAAACCACACCAACCATGGGTAAATCCAGCATTACCCACACCTAGGCATGGGTTATTGCTAGATTCACGCATGCACTTACCTGTCATGTTTTCATACCACTCGACCATGGGGAGAACATGCAGACTCGACACAGAAGGCACTCCAGCTGAGAATTGAATGGGAGAACCTCTTGCTGTGAGGTGGCAACACTAACCACTGCACCATCACGGCCATATAAGACAAACAGTTGCAATGTGCCTTTGAAATCAAACTGTATTACTGAAAACAGCAGCCTGTCATAGTACTGTTTTTTTTAATCATGGTGTTCCTTGTCCTAAACAGGATTAAATACAAACGATGCGAAGCAAAATAACTTTAACAATTAAATGTACTCACAAAGCATTAACCATCTCTCCACAGGTTACATGTTGCCCCTTAATTATGCTATTATATGCACATAATTATACATTTGTTAGAGATGAGTTATTTATATAACCAAAGTACTTGTACTGCCTTATTCATTTATCTGCCCACAGCTGTTTACTGCTGTCCCATCAGAATTTTGGAAGGTGACAATTATAGTAACTAGTTTTTGACATTTTGATAGATAATTTACATACTTTGAAGTATGTTACCTCACAATTACTAATAGCTGTTGAGAAGTGTTATTATTATTATTATTATTATTATTATTATTATTATTATTATTATTATTATTATTCAGTGATTGTGCAGTCAGCTTTCTGCTACACTTCTGTCAAACAGAATTGTTAGATATAAAAGTTATGATTATCTTAGAAGTCAGTTGTATGAGTTTACCAGCAAAGTATTCAGCATTTAAAAGAAGTCGTTTTTTAATCAATTTCAGGGTAGAGTGTCTCACCCAATTTATTTTATTATGTATGTACTTTAGTTTTTTTTTCTTCATCTCTTTCACAAAATGCAATGAGATAAAGCATTATAGTAGAAGTTGGGTTGAAATGAGTAGCAAGCTAGTGAGCAATTTTTTTTTAAATTATTCTTTTATATAGACCATGCCATATTTGCATACGGCTCTACTACCACATCTCATTTGCACACTGCAGTACAGTGGTGGTTTGTAAAATAATTGTGTACTATACTTTATTTTATGAATATTGCTGACTGAAACTCTACTTATAGCTTTATAATACGCTTTATGTGTACCTTGCTAGTAATTACATATTGCTATACGCAATTCATTTTTCTGTAGATATATAGTACTATTGTGGTTTAAGGTCTAAAGCAGAGCATTATTCCATGGACTTCCATATGAAAATGGGCTGCATCCAGCTTGAATTTCTGGTTGAATTGGAAAAAAATAAATAACAGTATGTATGGTACTACACTGCAAACAGGTGTAACGCGTAGTTAATCACAGCACGACTTTCCATCCATGACCTCATTTTAATTATGTACACTTTTAACATAGGAGTTGGTCACACGTTATCTGTAAGCTAGAGACATCTGGATAATTAATAGGTTATGGTAGGTGAATCTTGCTGAGCTGAATTTGGTTAGGCATGTCTGTAGTGTTAACAATAAGCAGGCATGCTTTAGACTCCCTTTGAACCATACTGACAAGTCATTGCCTCAGATAGAGCAGGGGAAAGAATTACATTTATAGGAATGTTTCTGACAGTCTAAATTTGCATTTACGTTTCTTCCAGGTTACCACATCAGAGAGAGAGAGAAAGAGAGAGAGAAAGAGAGAAAAGTAATGGGAAAATGAAGATGAGATAAAAAGTAAATGAAAGTTTGTGGTAGGCTAAAAGATTCAGTAAAGAATGCTTTGTAGTTTGGTACTTAAAGTGCAGTGATGGAAGTCCCACTAAGACTGAGTATAAAAGTCTGTCTACTCTACCGTAAGCAGTGCAAAAATGACAGGTTACCCTCTGGGTGTTAAAACCCACCCCTTATAGTTTAGTGAACAATAAGGCAACAATAAGTCTGATAATCCTGGTCAACAAGTCTTTCTGCCTGGCTAGCTCACCTATTATTTTACGCATCTCTTTGACAACCTTACTTTTTGTTTAGGGAAGGTGAGAGATTTGTACAATAGTACACTCAAATACTTGATGCATTCAGGAGGACGTATTATTTATTTATTTATTTATTTATTTATTTATTGATTGATTTTACATTTGTTTACCGGGAAACTCCGACTGGATACAGGTTCTTTCAGCAGAGGCCCAGGGAGAAAAGCTCCAGCAGTAAGAGATGCAAACATTTTAAAAATTAACAAAAATTAAATAAAATTGTAGTAGCATACAAATCCACCAATAGTACAAAGATGGGCAGTATAGTACTTTAGAGGTTACAATAACATACCTTGTGATTTGTGAGTATATACATTTAGATAAAGAAGAAGGCAAGTTACAATACAAATGAGAAAAATGAATGATGTACAATTGCACTAACTGAGCAATGTATATTTTTTCTCCATTGGGAATGGTGGGTTAGGGCATTTGTTTGCTTAACTGAGTATTTATTTGTGTCATATACGGTGGCATTAGCTTTAAGTGTGTTTTTGATGGAGAGAGTTTTTCTTGATCTAGTCATCTGAGGAGGTGGCAACCTCTGATTGTAAATTAGATTTCAGTCAGAAAATTGTGGAACCTGTAGCTAGTAGGACTACATTATTTGCATATGGAATGATTTGTGGAATTACACATACCTGCTACATAGCAGATAGCAGCAATTTAAACAAGGAAAGACGAGGATGCAGTAGTGATTCTTGGAGTACCCCACAGTAAAACGTTCTAGTTCTAACAAACTTCAGACTTGTCTAACTTCTTTTAATGCAGCTGAATGTAGTTGACTTGCACCTCTTCATATGCCCATATGCATATCTATTGCACATTTTTTCATTTAGTTATTTTGATTCTCCACATTTTCTGATCATCTTATCAAGAAACCAATCATAGATTCATAGGTACTTACCAGGCTATTGAACACTGAGATTCACTGAAGATCTATGGAAGCCTGACCATACATTCCCATGAAGTTTTTAGCACTTATATTTTAGGTACAAATTACCCCGCAACTCATTCATCCTCTACCAGGCAAGAGCCAGTCATGGCTAGGCTGTCATCCAGGCAGTCAGCGGGAGATTTTATACTATACTATTTTCACTCATACTATGGGGAAATGTTTGTAATTAATCAGTTGAAGAGACAGTCAGTTATAACACATACACATGAGTTTTTTGGTACTTTTATCAGAAGGTAATTGATTTCCATAAGCTATTTCTGTACACTGTGTGCAGTGTCTACATAGCTATTATATGGATACATGATGAAGTAATTTCTCTGT
Organism: Protopterus annectens; assembly: GCF_019279795.1. Taxonomy (NCBI): domain Eukaryota; kingdom Metazoa; phylum Chordata; order Ceratodontiformes; family Protopteridae; genus Protopterus; species Protopterus annectens. Next base: position 469,101,330 of record NC_056746.1, read on the forward strand.
TAAACTGATTTCTCTGTTAAACTGATTCACAGCAACCACAAAGAAGCAATGCATTTATACAAGCAGTTCCCCATAAAAGTGACCCTCAGAATGGAGAGAATCTAAGTCAAATAGGACAAATATGTATGCACTATTTCTGAGACTGCAATATTTTTTCAGTATCCCATCTACTCTGAAAATTAATGATCTTGGAGTTACTTTATGTAAATAATGGGGATGGGCTGGACATAGCCCCTCATATCAGAGCTTCCCTGAAAAATACTTTAAAAATGATGGAGGGTTTGGATTATTATCCTAAATGGGTGCTGATATTGTCCTTTCATACATTTATTATTCAAAAAATACTGCTTAAGTAGAAATCTCTGTGTGCAAGTGTGTGTGTGTGTGTGTGTGTGTGTGTGTGTGTGTGTGTGTGTGTGTGTGTGTGTGTGTGTGTGTGTGTGTGTGTGTATGCACTTGTATATATATATATATATATATATATATATATATATATATATATATATGTATACGTATACATATACAGATATATATATATATATATATATATATATATATATATATATATAAAATCTGACTTCAATCATCAATCTTCCTCAGAGCTGCTGTTAGGCTAGGGGTAGTGTCACCACTATGGATTGCTAAAGAGTTGGGCTCAAGTCCCAAACAAGACTTCACAATTCTACAATGTCTAGGCAGAAGACTTTGTGTGCATGCGTGTGAATATGTGTGGGGGGGGTCTGTTTGTGTAATTTGATGTTAATCATTATGTCAACTGAGAGAAGAACTTTAATGAACACTTCATACTTGTTGATCCAGTCGGAATGATCCTACCATATAATGCCAATGGCCTTTAGCCTGAGTCGCAAACAAGACCTAAGGCCTTTCCTTTCATATTTCATAATGATGGATTTATTTTCATGTGTGTATTGGCGCATATGTAATTTGACCTTAATCACCATGGTGGAAGTTTCCTAACTAAAAGGAAAAAGAACTTTCAAAGGAAAACTCAGTTCATATCTGAATTGAGGCTTTTGTTAGTTCCAAGACAGTGACCTCAACACAGAAGGTAGGAAGTCTTAAGTCTGAGTCCCAAAAATGAGCTAATATTTTCCTTTTACAGTTAAAACTATAAGAGTGAGTTTACATTCACAGTGATATGTGGACTCAGTCCTTCATTTTCAGAGTGGGGGAACTCAAAATTATCATGGGTCACAGGTCAGACAGGGAGTGCCACTTTGCACATTTATATAGATGCTGAATAGATTGGCTTGCAGTGGGCTGACCTGGCTTGCAGTGGTCTTTAGTGGGGCAGGTTAGACATTCCTGTGTGTGATACATCCCCTAAGGAAGCCTTTTCTCCTTTACAGACAAACACCTCTGTGTGATCTCTGATCATCATCAGAGATTCTGTCATGGTATCCCATCCTGCGCATGCATGACTTCCCCTCCCTATTGAGAGACATGCTCAGAAATTATTATTCTCCGTCTCTGCACCAACTACTACAGGATCAGAGCCATTTACTGAACCCAGGATATGTGCAGGAAGGACACCAAGGTCTGAGGTCTAAGGTAAACCTGAAGTCATCATTTAATGGGTTGTCAGTTGGGACTATACATTTGTTGAAAGAAAGCTTGTCTGCATAGTTACATTGTCATGTTGATAATAAGGCATGGGATATAACTCTGCAATTGCTGAAGCATAAGTCTTTCTCAGTCTCTCTCTCTCTCTCCCTTGATGAAAATTACCTTTCTAAAATGTTTTCATTGTTGACAATATTCTCCAGCCTTTTTTAAATCAAAGTGGGAAACAGGAACAGGCACTTGGACATCTGAAGACGCTGATGCAAATTACCTGCATATGGTATGGCACTGCAAGCATATTAGGCTCTTATAGTATAAAGTTATTAGTGCAACAAGCTGGACTCTTATGGTATCCTTAGCAGAAGACTTAGGTGCACATTTCTAGCTGCTAGCTATGCTTATACAAGGATACCATCTGAATGTAAAAGCTTTGAATTGGACTAGAATGGAGATCGCTTGCTTGGTATGTTTCATTTTTAGGGGATAGAAAAGATTGACTCAGCAATATTCATATTTTCTTTCCACACTCTGTAATAATTGAGGGATATTTTTTCTACAATTATTTCTTTGTTATTGTTTTTTTTTATTATTTTATTTTTGCATTCCAGTTTTCCTCTCTTGGTTTGCATTTGTTATGCATAGGAGTCTGAATGTTAATCTGGATGTTTACTAGTTGTAGTTGATATTGGATTAATATTTTGGCTCATAGCTTTTTTGACATAAAAAAAATACCCATTAAAAAAAGAGAAAAAAAAGGAATTATTTTTGTCCATCCATATTTATAAACCTTACAGTGAAAGTCTGGAACACTCTACATTTAAAATTGTTTTGGAACCCATCTTATACCCATTCAAGATTTAAAATAATTTTGAATTAAACCAGTTTTATATATAAAATATAATACTAATGTACTTCCTTAGATGACTACTCTTATTTATATCCATACTTTCTGATCAAGTTTATTAGACTGACCATTTCCACCTGTTCAGGTTTCAGTATCTTAAATTATAACACAGAAATGTCAAATAATATTTCAATGATCTCTGTCACTTCATCAGCCTGTGTACCTTTTAAATTACAGCATTGAAATGTTGCACAATAATTAATTAACTCTACCACTCCATCAGCTTGTATACCTTATCAAAGACTATAAATGATTGGGCTCATTGTTGAATGTGTCATGTTATCAATATTTTAGCATAATATTAGTCTCTATAAATGACTGCAAGAAACTTGTATTAGTGGCTGTACCTAAAAAAAAGAAAAAGCCATACCTCTCAATTGCCCAGATTTTTGCAGAATGTCCATATTCTTACCTCCTATTTTTGGTCTATTCTTCATAAAATTTGTTGTTTTCTGGCAAATCACTGGGATGATCTAAGGACTGAAGTCACTGCATAATGATATGCATGTGTTTCAGACTTCATATCCTTCAGAAAATGCATGTTATGACAAATCCTGTTATTCCAGCAACGTTCTAAGCTTATAAGAGCAATAGGCCTTTGTCCCCCCATTCGGTCATGCTTTTTCCAGATTTTTTGCAGTAAGAGGTTTAGAGGTGTGGCACAAGCAGATATTATGACTGCCTGAATGACATACTGACCAAAGCTGGTAGTTGCTAGATGGTCAACAGATATCAAGCAAAAAGCACACAAAAAGAGAAGCACACTTTACACTGTGTGCAAAGAAGGAATGCTGACTTAGAAGTGACAGAGAAGAATCACACTCAAGCCAAGCAACAAGTGTGACTCTCCACCAAAATATTAACTTTTACAATGAAATTAGTCATGTACTAATGATCTGAGGCAGATACACCGTATTGTGTGGGTTAATGTCACTAGTTCAATGGCACAAACATCACACCTACAAACATTGAAAATTGTTAATGTTACATCTGCATCCATGTTAAAAAAGAGGAATAAACACTCTTGAAGGTAACAAGCCTCTCTGTAACCCCCCCAACACACAAACAACTCTAATTATAGTAATGTGAAGGTGTTCAGAGTCAAGGGGTAAGAAAATACGTCTTTACTCCTGAGGATCGGCAATCAGAAAGTTATTATTTCTGGCAGGTTTTGATGCTCGTACACATCAAATTTCTTGCCACAATGTTAAGGTGTGTAACATAAAACAAAACTTCATACTATCATCTATGCACAGATCATCAGCATCAAAACTTGAAAGAAAAGTCACATGCTGGGTGAGGGTGGAAAGGAGTAGATTTTTGCTGACTCAGTCCATGAGGGAGGATTGGGGTTTTGCTAGCTATCTGACATATTCCTGGTGATGAGTCACAGCCATGATTGTGATGCAGATTTGTTATTAAAATTTGGATTAGAATGGAAGAATATAGTTAACTAATGCTTTGTGTGGTGATACATATGATGTCAACAGCTCTGCATAGTTAAGGCATACAAAAAAATTACTTGGCCTGTAGGACTGCATGTCTGACACTGCCGACTGCTCTGCTGCATGACATATGCCATTCCCAACATGCCAATTGAGTAGTTCCAGTCCCAGAGGATAGTAGCATAGTACCAGGGACACAAAGGAAGAAATGGAATTATAGAAGTAGCTCTAGACAACAGCAAATGTTCAGCTGGAGGGACACAGAGGGGCCAATTTTGTAATTCTTGCAGAAGAATACAGTTTGTGTCCATGCATGCTTTGCAGCTATAAGACAGTCAGTTGAGAGTAACTAAACACGTCAGCACTGCGCTCCATCATTATATTGTTGTACTGCATTCGATTTATGTGTGACAGTATGACAAATATTCACTTTACAATGGTTATGTAAGTTCTGCACAAAATAATCAAATCAAGATTTCTAGCATCACCCACAGGAAGAACAAAAACATGACTGATGCATCTTCTGATCTTCAACATGGAGAGATAACTACTATTTTTGCTATTTAAATAAAAAAAAATTCAAGTGCTTTTGGACTCATAGTTTATTATCCACATCATGACATCTGAATGTATCACTGTCTGCCTGAATTTTTATTAATATTTTTTTGCAAGGCATACCTGATTATAAAATGAGAGAGATTCAACACTGTGCAAGTAAATAGCAGAATCATTATTTGTGCCTCCCATGACATAGATTCATGTGCACAAGCGAGACATCACAGACAGGACAATAACAAGGCACTCACTGACTAAAGTGACTGCTGGCCAACACTGAGACTGACAACAGAACAAAATTAGTAGAATAGAGCAAGCACTCTCCATTGCAGCAGTAAGCAGTTGTTTTCCACATTTGATAACATTTCCTATAGAGCGGACAGTTTGACAAATTAAAACAGCAAACTGCAGCATCATTTGAGAACCACAATACCTTATTCAGCCTACTTACACCCTACTCTCCAACACTTCCCTGTGAGCCTAGGCACATCACTGTACTCATGCCTTCAGGCCACCAGTGAAAACAGATGGAGGAAAAAGCCAATACGTCAGAAGTCATTCAAAGTCAGTGGTAGTAAAGCATCAACGGTCTACCTTCTTCGAAGGCAGAGGTTGTTCAGATACTAGTATCAATGTGTGTCTGTCATCTGTTCTGAGCAACAAGTTAGCACTAAGTGGAGGTGGGACAGAGTGGACTGGAAACATAGACTGCTGCACAGCTGAACGCAGATATCATTTAATCATATATGTGACTTGTGACTTCTAAGGCTGACTTACAAATCAGGACCCCTGGATAACTGGGTCTAACTGCAGGTACACTGCCTGTATGGTTAGCAGTTCCAACCTTAAAAGGGGCAGAATGCAGCAAGGTAGAGTCATCTTCATAAAGAATGAGGCTCAGTAAGTACAGTACCATCCTGTATTAATGAAGACTGAAAATAGAATGGTTCCAACAAAGGATCTGGACATATTAAGTTGGGAGTTCTACATAACCCCTTTACACTTGTTCTGTTCTGTCAGCTATGTAGCTCTTAAACTAGAAAGGAGATGGACACACAGCCCAAGCATTTAACCTGGAAAACAGAACAATAGAATTTGTTGTCTCAAATGCTTTTATAGGAATAGGAAAAGGGCTATGATAATTAATTACAATTAAGATTTTTATGCAGACACCCTATGACATCAAAAAGGTAGCATCAGTCCCATTCTAGGATTTAAATCTGTATCAGGAAATTGTAAGTAACTGATGTACAAAAACATATACCATGCATGCTGTGGCATACACTTTTTAAAAAGTATTTTGTTTATGCAATGACATTTCCAGAAATTAAATTACAAACAAGTTAGTTAGCTTTTTTTTAAATGCCTGAATTGATTTTTGTTCCTTATTATCCCTATAATTTCAGGAAGGCAAATATGTATTTGTCCAAAATATGCAGTTTAAAATAGAGGGGGGGGTACAATTCAAGTGGAGATGGGCTACATACATTTCCAAAAATTCTGGCAAAATTCTTGTTAATGTCTGCTGAGAAAATGAAGAAAAAACGAATTAATCAAATTTCCAGAATTTTAGAAACAGCGCAAATTAATGCTATAGGTCAGAAACTACTTAATTCTACAGATTGTACTGTCTGCGAAATTAATTACAATTTATATCTTTCTCAGAAGAGGATAACATTGCTCTAATGCAAGGTTGTTCAGTAATATCTCCACAGGCCTACATAATGCAGGGAATGCAACTTGTAATATTGAGATAAAATAAGGAGTGTTGTAATAGAGACAGGTGAGGGAAAAATGCTGTGTAGCTAGCTGGTTTAATCATATAGTGGAGGAATATATTTGGAGATGGGAACAGAGGCTGGGTATGCAGTTGCCATATGTGTTTCTTTAATGACTATGTCACAGAATGCATAGACTGCAGGTCCAATTCATAGTGACTGCACCACAGAGAATGGGATTATGGTAGAGGATTTAACCAAGTGCAAAGGCTTTTTAATCCACCCCAGAAGTGTTAGAAGAGAATACATGGTAGATGTTCCAATCTGAAGGAAGAATTATTTTTTGCTTGCAATAACAAAGTCATACCTGAAGGGACAAGATCTGCACTCTTATGAACTGAGTGAAGTAAGGGAACTAACATGGTCCATTTTGGGACAATAGCCTTGATGCCAATCTATAAACATATTTGGCAGTATATAACTTGCAGAAAGCCTATATATCTATAGCTGCTTCACTACACATATGCTGACAGGAGTGAAAATCTTAGTAACAAAAACTTTCTGGGTAAAATTTCTTGGTGATATTACTATGAAACCTTTAGCTGCAAAACACTGAGATTTAGAATTCCAAAAATGAACGCCTTTAGCAAAGAAGGGTGAAAGAATTAAATTATTAATGTCCCTCCAGCCCTAATGTGGAGGACAAGCCTCCCCCCACATCCCCAAACTTTTACATACCAGCTCTGTGGTTGTACCACCTCAAAAAAGGGAGAGATCTCTCATTGGCAGTGTGCACTTGAAATCACACTGGCAGTGATTTTCCCATGTAAACAGTAGATTTGTGTTCTTTGGTATCTTCTGCTTTGAGCTATTGGGAAATTTTACCTCAACCAACTATAGCAATACCTTTAAGGGTATATCTACTACAGGGTTTCTGAAAGCACAACTCTTTTCTTAGGTGTCAGTGTTATAATACCTACTGGCCATGTACTCAGTAGGTTGTTAAGCAGCTCTTGTCTTGGGCTGCCATTTATGTTCATTCCCTAAGGGTAAGGCAAAATCACCACTAACAAAGATAACTGGGTTATATATTAGAGTCAGTACTGTGATGGATAAGGGAAGATACTGAGCTGACTTAAAGAAGAAAAGAATACAAAAACATTGCGCATAGTATCCACATTGAAAATGAGAAACACAACAGAAAAGTAAAAATGGCTTGTGAATGGGGGTGCATAGTATAGGGGACAACAAGGTTTCTTTCAGTCCTGATCTATGGAGAATCATCATGCTTTTTAGCCTTTCAGCTCAGGTCACAAATTTGATATATTTACTTTATGACCATGTGCCACTGCATCACAGAATAAACCAGAGACAGAAGAGCTGTGAACTGAGATCACTTAAATAAAATAATTACAAGAATCATGGTATTTTCACTGTTTTTTTCTGCATAAACAAGTTGATCAAGATTTAAATATATATGTGTATATATATATATATATATATATATATATATATATATATATATATATATACACACACACACACACACACACACACACACACACACACACACACACACACACACACACCACACACACACAGAGTGAGACAGAGTGATACAAACATATATAAATATATATCTCAGTCAAGCCAATTGAGCCATTTTTGAATGCTTCCAGTTCAGACCCATAGCTCCTTATGGAAAGCAGACTTTTTTTTCGGTCTGGTTAGGTTTATAAGCTGTACACTATAGAAGAACTTTCTTATGACAATGAACACATCCTGGTAAAAAGTTAGGTCACCGTCCACATAAGTTTACAAATCCTGAACAACGGTATCAAATCTTAAGGGCAATTTTAGAAACTTTAACCCCCAACTTTAGAAACTTTAACCCAAACAATTTAATTTCTACACTAAATAATTGCAACTGGGATTCACTAAAACAAATACCACTAGAGGATGGAGTAAGCACCTTTAATACTACCTTCCTAAATATACTAAACCACCATGCACCACCCAGAACTATCAGAATTAAACCCAATTATGCACCCTGGCTGACTAAAGAATGTAGATCACTATTAAAGGCTAGAGGCAAAGCATGGGAACAACTTCACAAAAATAAAACCCAACTAGCTAGACAAAAATTCCTTGAGTTGCATAACAAAGCAAAGAAATTAGTGAAATCAGATAAAATCAGCTGCTACCACAACATTCATGATATTCATTCAAAACAGCTGCAAACATTTTGGACAGCAATTAATAACATAATTCATCCAGGTAAATCAACTACCCCTAACCCTACAACAATTAATAATTCCAACAATATAGCAACCCAGTTCAATAAATACTTTACAGAAACTATTCAAGCCATGGCAAACTCTCAGGATAACATCAACAACCCCACATCTCTCCTCCCCCAAATAAGTACCTCTCCCATAATAATATCCCACTTTAACTTACATCCAGTATCTGTTAAATACACAAAAAACTACTTCAAAACCTGAAACCAACCACACTAGCTGCAGATAATCTCCCTGTTGACTTTCTAAAAATTGCCACTGATGCTCTATCATACCCAGTAGCCATTCTCATAAACAGGTCTATATCTGAGAATCATGCACCCAGTATTTGGAAAACTCTACATACTGCCACTACACAAAGGAGGTAATTCCTCAGAATTCGCATATTACCGCCCTATTGCTATCCTATCACCCATGTCCAAAATACTAGAAAGAGTATTACACACCTAACTAATGAACCACCTTCTTACCCAGAAAGTATTATCACACACCCAACATGACTTTCGACCATATCACATCACCACTACTGCTTGAACTGCTTGAATGTCCTTTACTAATATCGTTACCCAACATAGGAACAACGGACAATATGTATCATCCATATTCGTAGACCTGTCCAAAGCCTTTGATATGGTAGATTATTAACATTCTCTCCACCTTAAACATTAGTAACTCTAGTATTGCATGGCTCCAAAACTAAGTGGGCGACTACAAGCCGTTCAGTGGCAAAATCAACTCTACCCTCTGGTCCCAGTTCTCATAGGGGTTCCTCAAGGCTCTATCCTTGGTCCTCTACTTTTTTCTATATTTATCAACCAACTCAATAAATCCACACCTCATGTCTCTGTAGTTCAATACGCAGAGAACTCTACCCTAATATGTGCAGCCCCCACACTACAAGACCTCCACACCTTAACTCAAGATTCCTTCCTATCTGTCGAAACATGGCTCACTAACTCCAAACTCTTTCTAAATTCCAATAAAACTAAACTCCTTCTCTTTAGCCCAACTAGACATCACTCAGCTTCACACTCATTTACTATCTTCTCCAAAAATAAAACCATAATCAACACAGTGCTACACACTAAATGTCTTGGGGTAGAAATTGACAATAACCTAAAATTTGATATACACATAGCACAAACCATCAAGAAGGTCCACAAGAAACTTGGTCTCCTATACCATAACAAACTATTTCTAACAAAAGCTACCATAGCCCGTACACACCTCCTATCAACCCTCCTCTATGCCTCCCCAATACTAACTACCATTCACAAAACAGGCTTAATTAAACTAGAAACTTGCTATAATAAAAGAGCAACATTTGCAACAGTTGCCTTCTATAGGTCACATCACTGTACATCTCTGAAACAACTAAATTGGCTTGAGCTTCCTCACCTTCTATGCTTTAATCAACTTATCCTTGAGCACACAATTCTTCACCAACTTGATAAAACGTCTGCTCTCCAAAATATTATACTCCCATACAAAAGCTCTCATTGTTTCCACTCTAGTAACCTATATCTTTTAGACATTACCAAAGCCAACAACATTGCTGGGAGTTCTCTCTTCTCAAACTACATTCCCAAAATATGGAATAAACTTGCAACCTTTGTAACTGCAAATCACTCTATTTCACAATTTAAAAGGCTTCTTAAATCATACTTCAAAGACACTTGACTATACCCTTGTAACACTCCTGGAAAGATCCCTCCTCCCCCCTTACTCTCTCAACTAGCTTAATATTCCTTGTAATAATATAAACCAAAACTCTCACTGAAGCCAGCAATCAACACCTGTAAGCAAACTCCCTTTTTGTATCTCTAAACTGTGTTTTTCACTGTGGTTGATACAGTTTTTTTGAATGCTCATATGAATGCTTCTAACTATAGAGCTTATTCTTTTTATATCTCAGCTCTACTATTAAGGTAATCCATGTAATAGACATTTGTGAATCTCTGCATAAAGCATTTAACTCCATTCACTGTTTCTCCCATATATGATAACCTCATATATAATCTCTGATAACCAACTCATATTAAATCCAAAACCAAAACACTTTCTCTTCCTCCCTAAAACACTTGCTCAGCACAAAGCCTCTTTCTCTATATCCTCCCTCAGCAATAACATTATTAAACCTGAAACCCATAATAAACTATTTAGAGTTATCATTGATGATGAATTAAAATTTGATATTCTTATTCAACAAAATATAAAAAAGACCCACCAGAAACTTGGACTTCACTTTCATAATCAAAATTTTCTGTCACCCTCCTCCAAACACTCTCTTGCTCAGGCCCTACTCTTACCCTGCCTTCTTTATGCTGCCGCTGTCCTTACACATGTTCAAACATCTCTTATCATTAAATGAGAGCAAACTTAATGAAATTGCCAGATTTGCAGCCAACCTTCCTTACAAATCTCACCACTGTCTTGCCTTAAGTCACTCCAATGGCCAGAATTCTCCAAACAGCTACTTACACCCCAGCTACATATTGCACACTCTATCCTATATGAACCCTAATCCTGTCCCTCCATCTCCAATTTAGTCTCCCTCTATAACCCCCTTGTCACCTCTGTACTGCCAGTAAACACCTCCTTCAGTTATACAAACCCAACAAAAACATTGGTAAGACCCATTACAAATATTCTGTGGCCCATGCTTGGATCTCACTCCTCAACATAAGAAGCATTCAGCATAAATGCCTGTTTAAGAAAGAACTTAACCTTTTTCTCCTGAAGACTTGGTCACGCCCTTGCCAAACCCTGACTTGAACTAGTCTCCTTTCTTCTCATCTTATCTGCTTTTCCCTATCAACTCTTCTTCCTCCTTGTACTTGCTCTAGAAAACTGTAGTCATACTGTACTCCTAGCAAACTGTAGTCATACTGTACTCCTAGCAAACTGTATTCACACTGTACTCCTAGCAAACTGTATTCGTACTCTAATCCTAGCAAATTGTATTCATACTGTACTCCTTTGTGTAGTATTCTCTAAACCTTTTAATTGTTAAACTGTATTCATACTGTACTCCTTTGTGTAGTATTCTCTAAACCTTTTAATTGTTAAACTGTATTCATACTGTATTCCTTTGTGTAGTATTCTCTAAACCTTTTAATTGTTAAACTGTATTCATACTGTACTCCTTTGTGTAGTATTCTCTAAACCTTTTAATTGTTAAACTGTATTCATACTGTACTCCTTTGTGTAGTATTCTCTAAACCTTTTAATTGTTAAACTGTATTCATACTGTACTCCTTTGTGTAGTATTCTCTAAACCTTTTAATTGTTAAACTGTATTCATACTGTACTCCTTTGTGTAGTATTCTCTAAACCTTTTTAATTGTTAAACTGTATTCATACTGTACTCCTTTGTGTAGTATTCTCTAAACCTTTTAATTGTTAAACTGTATTCATACTGTACTCCTTTGTGTAATATTCTCCAAACCTTTTAATTGTCATTTGGCCTATGCTATATACTGTTCTCAAATTTTGGAAATTGTACTTCTTAACTGTTATTTTACCTAGGCATTGTACTGCTGTGCACAAATGCTTGACTTGAACTATATTTTTTTTGACACTGCTTTAATATTTTGTAAATATCATAATTTACTTGATTTATTTCTGGAGCTTTTTTGCTCGAGTCTCCATTGAAAATGGGACCCTGGCTCAGCTGGACTAACCCGGTAAACAAATGTCAAAATAAATAAATATGTCTATGAAAATTTATTACTTTTTACTGCTTCTTTCTTCTTGTCTATGTATTTTCTATTCCTGATATTTTATTTGTATTTTCAAAATTGTAAATTTGTATTACTGGAGCTTTTCTCCCTAGGCCTCCGTTGAAAAGGACTTGTGTCCAGTTGGACTTTCCTGGTAAACAAATGTAAAATAAAAATAAAATAAATATCATCAATGTGGTTGTTTCCCAGGGTAGATAACTTTGCAAAGGATATGATAATTTTTTGTCATTTAGTTTCAGTCCACGATTTTGGCACTAGTTATTTATTTGGGACAAACCTTCCTGCAAGACGGATAAGTTATTTGGGGATTCAATGACTGCTCCTAGCTTGCAGTCATAGTAAGTCAGTGCCATTTGGTACTGGTTTTTACTTCAGAGAAATAGATGCCAAACAAGAGACATAGGTTCATAGGTTCATAGATTATTACTAGGCTATCTGCCCTTGTGGGCCATTTTCAGCCTAGCCAATTACCCCATGTGAGAATCAAACCCTACACCTTATGTTTCTAAGGTAAACACCTTAACCATTATGCCAACCCTGTGGGACTCCAATAATGAGTGATCTCTTTGTGGAGGTAACTTCTCCTATTTTGATTTCCTGCATCCTATCCATGAGTCCATTGGCAATCCATCAGGTGACATAAAAGTTTTATTTCCAGTTTATTTAGCTTTTCTATAATGCCTGAGTGCGGGATTGGATCAAAAGCTTTGGCCAGGTTGAGGTATGTAGCACATACCAATTTTTCTTCATCCATTGCTTTGTGAACTTTTTCATAAAAGCCCAGCAGGTCGAGTAACCTGATTCTCTCTAGATGAATCCAAACTGAGAAAGGTCCAGTGTTTTGAGGTTTTGTATGTCCATATCGATTAGTTCCCTGATAAGTCTTTCCATGACTTTGCATATGAGGCTGGTCAGACTTATTTATTTCTGTATGCTGACATAAATAATTATTTTAGACGGTAAAGTACCAAATGATCAGTTCAAGCATTAAGAAACACTCATCTGACAAAGGTAGAAAAACTTTTGCTTGATCTGTCTTGGTCTAACAGAGAGCATGAACTGAATTTATCCAGCTCTACAGAAGGTAACATCAGTCATTCAGTAGAGGAAATTTTGTTGTGAGTGAACCAGCTATCCTGATAATTCAAGATCTGCCCAAAATTCACAAAAATCCTTCTTTTCCACCATTGAGACCGATAGTAGCGGGGTGAGGTTGGAGCACAGAACCCCTCTCTATCTATGTGGAACAACATTTGAAATATGTTTTAGCTAAGAACATTTATATCCTGAAAGACACTAAACAGTTTTTAAAAGATTTTTTATGAACATATTGACAAGAGAGCACCTACTGAGAGTTGTTTGGTGGCCACTTTGGATGTTCAGTCCTTATTTACTGTCATTCCTAATGTTTAGGTGTAGAATTTTTTGAAACAGTCTTGATGGAGGATGCTACATATGACACCAAGACTATAGATTTTCTGTGATTTTTGAGGAGATCATCTTGGAGAACAATCTATGGTTGAACAGTGTGTGTACAGACAATTGGATGGTGTAGCTACGGGCACTTCTTGTGCCAATAGCTACGCCAACCTAGTTATGGCTATATGGGAACATCACAACATTTTGAGGGGAGATTTGCAGGGACATGTACTATTCTACCAGAGGTTTGTGGATGATATGGGAAGGAGGAGAAAGTATGTTTATATCCTTTCTAGAAGCAGTGGTGTAGCTAGGATTTTCAAATTTGTACTCACGGCTCTCAAACTGCTACCCCCCTCCCCAGCCAAGCTACGGCCATTCTCGTAATTCACGGTTTGCTCTTTTAGTATCGATGAAGAGGCATTCGCTGTAATGCCTCTTCAGTAATATAATATAGATTCACTCAAACTCGGTTCCTTGAATTGAAAATGAACCTGAAAGTCAGTTCTTTGAAAAATACAGCATGGTAGTTGGGGTAGAGGATTCATGCTTTTGTTTTCTGTAACTAAGGTACAGGTTTTGAGCTTGAGTAAATTACTAACCACCTGCTAGCCCTAACTAAAACATCAAAAATTTGTGTAAGGTGATGGCAGGTGTGGAATGTAGTATATGAAGTAAAGCTACATAACCAGTAATAAATAATGTACCATAACTATCAGTTGCAAACCACACTTAAAAAGGTGAAGTAATTTTGGTCAGTCCTTGAACATTTTTTTCAAGATGACAACAGTAATCATGGCAGCCAAATTGCAAGGTCTAGCAGTCCTGTGAACAACAAAAACTGAAAGCTCCTTATTAACCCATTTCATTATTATTTAGATTACAACTCAATCAGCAGGGTCTTCAGCAAAGACTCAAGGTACAAAAATGGTAAAATGAGCATAACACTGAATTTCTTAGCTGTCCCACCATGAAGAACTGAAGATATCCAAAGCAGCTGGGCTACAAGTGCAGCTTTCTGGTCTGCAGAGTAGGGGCAGACAGCTAACAGTATAACTGACTGCCAAACACACTCAGCAGACAGCTGCGGACATTTTTTCTTTCATTCTGTTGAAGGACCAAAAAAAAAACACAAATCCCTTAAGTAAGAAATCTACACTTAAATGTATCTGTCTTGAGGTAACGCCCTCCTGCCAAACTCTGAAAAACCATGCTGTGAAGTTCATATCACCATTCCATTACTATCTGGCAAAATGGCATCAAAGTCAGGCATAAATACATATACATAGAGTGATGCTTCTATTGCACTGTGTCCACACCACATAAAGCAAAGGACTTCTCTTACTTTATTCAAATGTAATTTGGATGAACAGATGAATAACCACATATTTAATCCCAGTTCAGAACTCCTGCTCTTTATGGATAGGGCAAACATGTAAATGTCTCAATGTATCCATTTTCATCCTGTTTTTGGATTATTCATATGCAAAATATAAGGGTTAAAATCTATCATGGGAATGTTAGACTATGTGTCTTAATATTCTTAAGGGTCAATAGCCTTGTAACTACCCATGAACCTACAATGGCACTGATCAAATTGGTAAAGGCCTGACAAGGGTATAGAGAATTGAGCATTCAGTACAAAGTACAAAGCATCCAAGTGCCAACTAACCTGGGATGGTATAGTGGGAATAGGCACTGAAGGAACCAGCCAAGGATGCATAGGTGTGTGAGTGGCAGAAGCCACCCTACCCATTCCAGGAGGAGTGTTTGGGTATGGCAAGCACTGCCTGGAGAAAGGTTTGGGGATGCTTTCAGTTTACAGTTATGAGGTATGGGCAGCTTACCAGGGGGTTCATGGACTGTGCTGAGGCAGATGAGATCAGCTAGTAGTTCTTTCCCTCTCCGTTTGGTCCAGCACTGTGGGTTGCAGTTTACATGCTAATCAAAAGATGGGGAGGAGATTAGAAAATGTGGCCTAGCCCTGGATGATAGCTCACAAGGTTCCTGAAATTTCAGCCTCCAGTAGTGGCTGCAAAAGAATGAGAGATTCCAAAAAGATGAATTCTTCTTGGAGAAGGAGGGTCCAAACAGGATGGGAGGTTAGGGGAATTAGATGATCAAGGCTGAGGATGGCAAATATCATAAACAGAAGGTCAGAATTAAATACAGGATGACTGACTGAAGTGGAATATAATGAAGCCTGTATCACAGCAGTCTATACACTAAATATACTGTTCACTGCCTGAAAAAAATGCTGGAGCAAAATGTTAAACTTTCTGGCTGAACTCTAACAAATTCAAAAACTGCCAACATTTAAAGACATAGCTGGTTGTTGTTTGCAGTGGTTGTTGTGTACCTACTCTGTTGCTACAGTGAAAAGACTTTTCCAGCAGAAAATTCTCATTAAGAAAAGTTTGCAGCGTCCTAATTTGACCAACCATGCAACTATTTACAGACACATCATTGTTTAGGCTTAGACAAGGTTCACATATAGGAAAGGTTGCTGTATTCTTCCCATCTCAATGTGTACGACAAGGCTGGCACTGTTTCTGGAATTACATGTGATGCCAACACACACACACACACACACACACACACACACACACACACACACACACACACACACACACACACACACACACACACACACACACACACACACACACACACACACACACACACACACACACATACACACACACACACACACACACTCCATAATTTCCCGATCTGTTTCACACATACTCTCCTTACCTGATTGCTCCATACTTTCCTGATCCATTACCCACTTGCACTCCTATCTGTTAATGATTGCTCCAGTCACGCTAATTTCCCACTCGCAGCCAGCTGGACATGATGTCAGCTCCCGTTCACCTTCACCACAACACCCAGCAAGCATCCTTAAAGAGCCAACACTTTTTTTTTTTTTTTTAGTTAAAAAGCTACCGCACCCAGCAGGCATCCTTAAAGAGCCAACTCTTTTTTTTTTTTTTTAGTTAAAAAGCTACCGCACCCAGCAAGCATTCTTAAAGAGCCAACGCTTTTTTTTTTTTAGTTAAAAAGCTACCCCCCTTCTAAATAAGTTGCACTGAAATCAGTACAGTGCGTATGCCTCCCGACATCCCTGTCTAGAAGACCTTAATAGTAGCACTGAGTTTTTGAAATTCACTGCTAAGAGCTGTTTTAAGTCTGTTGAGTTCTTAGATGTTAGTTTAACAAGAAAAGATACAGGGGATTTTACCACAGAAATCTTCCGGAAAGAATGTTCTAGGAGCACCTATATACATAGACATAGTATGCACCCGCAGCACGTGTTTAAAAATGTTATGAAGGGCCAAGCCCTCAGAACATCTAGAGTAACAGCAGATGATGACACATTTTTTAAAGAAATCCATAATTTGGAGGTTAAGTCTATTGAGAGAGGTTACACTGAGAGGGATGTGCAACCTATAACCTCCACGGTGGTGTCCTCAAGAGATAGGGAAGGCAAACCTTATTTTTCTGTTACCCACCATGGTGAACAAAATCATTATAGGGATTAGACCATGAGAATCCCTGTAACATATTCTAGTAACATTAGGCTTTTACAGGAGGTATTTAATAGAAACTGGAATATTTTATGTGCAGATGATTGTGTTAAGGACTTGGTGGGGGATATGCCTAGGTATGCCTATAAGAACAAAAAATCCTTTAAGAGGTTGCTGTGTGGACCTAGATATATAGTGATAAAGTTAATACCACTGCTCCTATCTGTGACCATGGCACTTTTCCATGTAAGAGATGTAGTTTCTGCCATCTACTGGATAGTAATGGAACTTTCCTACATCCAGATACTGGGAGAACTTTAGTGTTCGATCTGATAGCTGATTGTAATACTATGAATACAGTTTATTTAGTTTATTTCTTATGCAAATCATTCTATATAGGCATGACCATACATAGGCTACATGATTGGATAAGAGAGCATATATATGACATATCTAGGAAAACAGACACTAGTGCATTAGCAAAACATGCTATGGAGGAAGGTCCATCACACACACATTTAAGTTCATGGCTATTGAGAAGGTATGGCTAGGGAATAGGGGAGGTGCTATTAGGAATAGGGTTGAAACTAAGGAATTAGAATGGATAATTAAAATGCAAGCAACTATGGGTAAGGGTTTAAATCATAAGTTATCCATTAAACCCATTTTAACCAATAAACCGCTCACTAGATAGTTTTTATGAATTTTATGTGTGTCACATATTTTTGTAATTGTTTATATTTATAGGCAGGTTTATATTTAACTAAGTTACTGTATCTGAACTGTTACTGTATTATGATTGGGTGGCTTGGATTTAAATAACAGGAAATGAAGTTATTGTTTGTCTGATGAAGCAGCTTTTGGCTGTGAAAGCACTCACCTATCTGTTTTTGGTATAAATCTCATTTATGGTTTTATCTGCTATGGTCTGGTGCCTGCTTTTGTTTTGCTGTGCACTTTCTGTAGTCCTGGGGGACTGGTTTACCTGCATCACTATTTTATTTTTTGGTCTGAGAGATATATATACACACACACACATATATATATATATATATATATATATATATATATATATATATATATATATATATATATATACATACTATATTGACTCATTAGAATATTTTTTAAAAGTAAATCAAAGATTATCTCCAAAATGTTGTGTAGTGTCTTAATGATGCAAATGTGACATAAACATGATATGTGGTACCAATATTTCAATCTGCAGAATTGTTTTCATTTTCTTGGGCTTGGAAAACAGATGTAGAGGAGGTCCGTTAATCTAAGCCGTAGATTTTTACTTAGTCATTAGGCAGCCCATCTCATTGGCCATTAATGAGTCCAGCCTAAACTCCCAAATTGCCTCAGAACACTGTCTCGTTAAATGACTTGCTCAACGTTGCACTATATAAATGAAGGTGGAAAGATTCAAACCCTGCATCCTTGACATAGGAAGCAGCTCATTAACAAGAGGGATGTTTAGTGCACTCACTAACTGCCAGAGCAGCTCATAAGTGTAAAACTTTGGGGTGGGGGAGTATCTTCTTCCATACCTTTATCTTTTGCAATTTCATTAAGGAACAATTAAGAATTTGAAATGGGACCTTTGAGTACTTGTCCTCTCCATCCATTATGTTGACTTTTAGTAACTGCTCATACCTCCCCCCTTTGAGTTTTATAAATGAGGTTTTGCTGCAGGTTCTTTTAAAAGTGTGTCAGTGGTTCAGTGCCAAAAAGCTAAAGGACTGTTTCAATGGATTCAAATCAAACTTAATACTAAAGTATTTATGGATGTGACAACTCTGCCACTATAAAGGCAATTTTCTTTAAGCACCACAGTCACTGGATTAATTCCTCATTACTGTTTAAATACTTCTTTAATTTCCTGCTTAACAAAATGATAAAAAAGTGCTGTATGGTGTAGGCTGCAGAATGGAGGGAATGCACAGGATAGTCAGGGCTTTATCCCACTATGCCACTGTTGCAGGATGCAGAAGGTGGGATATACAGGATATTTAGAGCTTTACCCCTCTATGCCACTTGTACAGGATGAAGGAAGTGTAATGCACAGGATATTCAGGGTTTTATCCCTCTATGACACTGGGGCAGGCTACAGAACCTGGAATGAACAGAATATTCAGCTTTCAGACGTACTGCTCCGTCTCTTTGTGCAGTTCTGTTCGTTCGTGTGACTTATCCTGTAATGATATATATCCATGTCTCAAGTACTTTTGCAGGAATATGCCTTAGTCATTTTACTGTTTAATGGATTTAATGACACTTTTTTTACTGTTTAATGGACTTTGTGTTGTAAAGTACCTTGTCTCCTTGACTCAGTTACTTTTTATGATATGGAGAACAAATAGTGCTTTTATGAAAAACATTAAAGAGAAATATACATAATGAAGTAGGAGTAAAACTTTAAACAGTAGGCTTTTTGTGAAAGAGATTGTATTTTTCAGGCTATATACTGTTAAAATAATCATTGTTTAATTTACTTGACTTGCATGTACATGTAAGCAAAAAGCAAAAAAACTAGCTACATTTATTTTTAGAATACTTTTTGCCAACGACCAACCAGCATCAATATATAAAATGACTGCATTAATTTTTTACCTAAGACACTAGCTATGCAGTTCTCTTCCTGATTCATCACACCATTTAAATGTTTGTATCCCCTTAGACATCCTGTCATAAATATATAGTATTTCTCTAGAGGAAACAGACTTTTAGATTGCTATAGAAAAAAAAAGCGTATCCGTATCTGGGTTTGCTATGATGTCAGTTTTCATCATAGTATCAGTAACATCTAAATACTCCCAAAGTACTTATCTGCAAAGTTAGTTTACTCAATGTGAACTTATAACTTCTTGGAAGCAGGCAAGCAGTTTCATCCGCAGCAGGGAGGGTGGCTTAATGGCTAAGGTGCTTGCCTTGCAAGCACAAAGTGCAGGGTTTGAGTCTCACAAGGGCTAATTGGCTAGGTTTAAAATGGCTCGCAAGGGCAATTAGCTTAGTACTAAACTATGAACTTTATTTGTGGTCTGGCATTCACAACAATTGTTAAAACAAAGTGCATTTTTTGTTGGGAGGGTGGCCTAATGGTTAAGGTGTTTACCTTACAAACACAAGGTGCAGGGTTTGAGACTCACAAGAGATAATTGGCTAGGCTTAAAATGGCTCACAAGGGCAGTTAGCCTAGTACTAATCTAATCTATTCATTTCACTGGATTCAGCAAGCCCTGCATGGTGTGCAGGACTAGTGCAGGAGCTCCAGCAGGCAATCTGTCTGCCATGTGATCCAGGAATAAGCTGTAGAGATGTGTATGAGCGCTCCTGCACTAGTCCTGCAAGGACTCAGCCCCAGTATGCAAATTATCCCATTAGCAGGTGAAATCCTTGCAAATGAGGTAAATTTGAAATCCAGAAAGTTGGAAGCCAGCCATGCAGGACTAGTGTAATCTGCAGAAATGTACTCGGCCAGTAACCAAGTATATTTCTGCAAACTACAAAATGGAGCCATGACAGCTCCAAATAAAGGGTGGATATTATGTAGAAAGCATGCCAATAGCCAAATTTAAGGCCATTGGCATGGAAAACAGTTGCAAAAATAAAAAAATTCAACTTTTATTTTTTTTAGCTGATTTCAGCTGTTTAAACGTAGGGCAGCAGAACACAAATGGGATTGGGTGAAAAATAAAAAAAGAAACCAAAAATAAGCATTCTAACCAAAATCATTATTTTGCCATTATACTCAATGGCAGGCAGAAGACAACATGGCCAGTGAATAGTGGTTGCTAAGGGGGGAGGCTCAGTGTGGAACCTATAACTATGCATCAGCAGGCAATCCTATGCAAATGAGGGGAATGATACTGAATCCCAGACGTCCCCTGCATGAAACTCAGCACCCAACAGTATAAGAGCAGGAATAGCTCAGTGCAAGGCTAGGAGTTTGCTGACATCATAGGGAGGGTGTCAGGCATACTGTAAGTGGATTAAAGCCCTGTGGCTCATGTTTGCCCTTAGCTTAGCAGAGCAAAGCAAGGGGGTGTGTCTGAGGCTGCCTAGCACTCTTTACATTGCCTATGCAGGTGTGCATGCCACGCACCAGGTTTTAAAGAGAAAAAAAAAGTAAACCTGGAAATAGCAGCTCTGTGCACATTTGAGCAATGTGTTTGCGCGGCGTGCCCATGAGCTTAAACAGGAAGGCAATGGGAAGGGAAAACAGTAGTAGGAAGGTAATGAAGGAGAACTAGCATAGCTGGCAGGTGAAATGCATTAGAATCAACCAATTACACAGGCAGCAGCCCAGCCCAGAACACTACTATAAACTATGCAAACACCTTCCTCTCTGGTTTTACAACATACTCTACACTACCAGTGTATACAAGTGGGAGAATTTTAACAAACAAAACCAACAAAATGATAGGAGCTGCAATAGCTATCTTACAACAACATGTGGAAGAGGCTGAGGGTGGTGAGGATGAGAATGCTGTTGACCAACCCACAGTGAGGAGACGGAGAAGAGTGTACAGACCCAGGGTAACCTAGCAGGGTCTACATGAGCTGGAGATAGTGGAGCGCTATAGGGTGGACAGGGACCACCTACAGCAAATTGTTGAGCTGTGCCACCCATGCCTCACACACAGAACTAACAGAGGAGAACCCATCCCAGTGAATACCAAGGTATGTGTAGGCCTAAGAATACTAGCTACAGGTACCTTCCAAAGGCCAACTGGGGATCTCACAGGCATCAACATCCAGGATTCTTCACCAGTTCCTGGATGCCATATCAGCACATGCTGGTGAGCATGTATATTTTCCCAACACCGGTGAGGCTTTGGCCAGCAATATGCATCTCTTCCACCAAACAGCAGAATACCCTGAGGTAGTGGGTGCTATAGGCTGCACGCACATATGGATCAAAGCACCACCCAGTGAGCAGGGTAGGGTCTACATCAACCCCAAGGGCTTCCCCTCCATCAACTGCCAGGTCGTGTGCGATGCCCAGGGTATTATAGTGAATGTGTGTGCTGGCTGCCCTGGAAGCTATCACAATTCCCACATCTGGCATCTGACGCAGCTGTACCAGAGATTTGCCAAAGGGGACATCCCTTACGGTCACCTAGTGGAGGATGCTGGTTATGCACTGGAGCCGTGGCTGATGACTCCCATCAGAAATGCACACACACCAGAACAAGAGCTCCATAATAAGGCACACTCACAGACTAGAATTATAATAGAGTGTGTGTTTGAGATGCTCAAGTCATGGTTCTGGTGCTTGGACACATCCGGTAGAGCCTTGTAGTACTCACCAGCTACATGTACTCAAATTGTCATCATATGTGCCATGCTACACAATATGATCCAGTGGAAACAGCTGCAGCAGGAACAGCATGGGGCAGGGCCACACAGCCCCCCACCATTGCCAAAGCCTGCACAGGCACAGAGTGACTCAGAGGAGGAACAACCTGAGCCTGCCCCAGTAGGCAGAAGGAGGCATGCCCAGTATGCTCTGGCCTTGGCAAAGAGGCAATGCATAGCACATACACTGACACACGAGGGACCGCACATACAGTAAAAGGGATGGCAAACATGCCACTACCTGTGCTCAACCATTTGTAGGGAGTGTACTATGTGCATCCGACATAGGCAGCCCTCCAGCACCACCCTCAGTACTGGTACACCTACAAGGTAAGTCACTCTCCTTACCAATTGCCGAATGGAGTAGTATGTGTTGTTACCTTTATCTATGGTATAGATGTGAGCATGCAAGGGAATCGGGTGGTTGAATGGGATGCCAGCAGATAGTAGACACCTATAGTGGCAGCATGAGATCTGTAGCAAATACTGGTGTCACCACAGTAGCCAGTACTACACATGGTGACAAAACCCAGTGCAGGAAATGTGCTGGGCCAAATGTGTGTCCATATGACACACACATGCCAGTCAGGGAGGTTCACATACCCAACAACAGTCTCAGTCAGCAGGACGGGTATAGACAGACACAAACAAAGACTGTGCTAAGGCCTCTGAATGATGCCTATGGTTAACCCCCACCAGGCCTACACAGACAGCTACATCAGGTCAGGCAGTGGGATATTAGTTCTGACGGGTAGGAAGTCAGAAACTAATATGTAGGTCAATCAAACCTAAGACCTGTAGTACACTGATATGCCTCTAGTCAGCATGATAGATTAGAAAATAGAATGAAATGGAGTACCTGACATACCAGTACAGTCATAGCAAATATGTACAAGTGTCAGGTGTGCCCCCCCAAACACGTATAGCAATGTAGAAACAGTTAGGTCTGCCCGCCCCAAATCCTATGTAGACATGTAGTAACAATCAGGTGTGCCCCCCCCAATCCTATGTAGAAATGTAGTAACAGTCAGGTGTGCTTCCCAATCCTGTGTAGCAATGTAGAAACAGTCAGGTGTGCCCCCCCAAATCCTATGTAGACATGTAGTAACAGCCAGGTGTGCCCCATCCTATGTAGACATGTAGTAACAGTCAAGTGTGCCTCCAGTCCTATGTAGAAATGTAGTAACAGTCAGGTGTGCCCCCAGTCCTGTGTAGCAATGCAGAAACAGTCAGGTGTGCCCCCCCCAAATCCAATGTAGACATGTAGTAACAGTTAGGTGTGCCCCCAAATCATATGTAGACATGTAGTAACAGTCAGGTGTGCCCCCCAATCCTATGTAGAAATGTAGTAACAGTTAGGTATGCCCCCCCAATCCTGTGTAGCAATGTAGAAATAGTCAGGTGTGCCCCCCCGAAAATCCTATGTAAACATGTAGTAACAGTCAGGTGTGACCCCCCCCAATCATATGTAGAGATGTAGTAACAGTCAGGTGTGCCCCCAATCCTGCATAGCAATGTAGAAACAGTCAGGTGCGTCCCCCAAATCCTATGCAGACATGTAGTAACAGTCAGGTGTGATCCCCCCAATCTTATGCAGAAATGCAGTAACAGTCAGGTGCGCCCCCCAATCCTGTGTAGCAATGTAGAAACAGTCAGGTGTGCCCCCCAAAAATCCTATTTAGGCATGTAGTCAGGTGTGCCCCCCCAATCCTATGTAGAAAAGTAGAAATGGTCTGCTGTACCCCCCAATCCAAAGTACACACATTGTAACAGTCAGGTGTGCCCCCCAAAATCCTATGTAGAAATGTAGTAACAGGCAGGTGTGCCCCCCCCCAATCTGATGTAGACATGTAGTAACATGTATGTGTAGGTATAATACCAGTGGAGCACAGATGCCCACAAGTGGCCAAGGTAGCAGGATAGATTGCAGCATTTGTACAATATGCAGGTATGTGTGTGTTAGGTTGGTGTGTGTTTCATACTGTGTGAGAGTGGTCAGTATGTATGCATGTTGAGATTTGACATGGTGGCCATTGCCCACTACTGCCGATGACAGGGCCAAGTCCTCACAACTACAGTGCCAAAGACAATTTCCCACAGTATAACACATGCTAGCAGTGAAGCCATTGTAAATGTATGGTGGTAATATGTGTCACCATCTGAAAGACGGACATGGCATGGCTGTTGGGCTAGATATACAAGCAGTACACAGGGAAAAGTACCCCAGACATACAGTATATAATGTGCAACCATGAAATGGATACACCCTTGGAATTGTACATACAGGTATGCATCACATTATCTGGGCCTGTAGTAGGGAATACCGGTGTCATCTGGCCGAACACTTGCAGATCACAAAGGTGATAGGACTGATGTATTGGGAAACACCTGATGTACCTGCACAAGCCAGCATAACTGGAATGCCCCATGCATATTTGTGAGTCAGATGCAAGTAGTGTCCATAGCACACATGCACCCAGCTCACCCAAACATCACCCACAGGTACCTCTCTGGTCATATCCCTGCTGTTGGGAATGGGTACAATATGACCCCCACCTGTGAATGGCAATAGCAAAAGAATGCAGCATGCAGTGCAGGTATCTCATGCAGGTGTGTCCCTAGCTGTAAGTAGCACCCTGCCAGCATCCATACCACCTGATCAATACTGACAGAAAGTATTGACATGAACACCTGGCATACCTACCCTATCACCTCAGGGGAATATACTGTATGGCGGTCTGGGACTGTAGGACCGACAGAATGCAACGGCCTGCCACAGCTGGGCTGCATCACCACCAAATGACCTACATGCCTCTGCCAAAGGCCTGTGTCTCACACGTACTGCCAATGCATGTTATATCATGGACACCCAAATAACAACATAACACACTCCACATAAGCCATATGCAAGGCCATGGTGACAAACCACAGTAACATGTCCACCATGTCCCACTGCATGAACTGTGGACCAACACCAAAACACAGCTGTGATGAGGTGCTAACCTTAGGGAAAGTATCAGAGAATGTATGCATAATGTATGGAAGAGGACAGAATAATGGGGGGGGGAGCATGGGCAGCATGGAATGTGCAAGGCCCGACACAGCCGTGTGCACATGCTATCCCTGGCTGCAAACACATAGATGGGTGGCTACAAACCTACCTGTACACCACAATAGGGGTAATGTCCTGACTTATGACCCCTGCCTCTGGGTAACCTCTGTGAATCTGTACAGCTGTGAGGTATTGCCACAGCAAGATAAGGCCATACTGTCATGTCGATGGATATACAAGTATGGGATCCTCTGCCAGCACTGTACCCAAGGTGTTGAACTGGATGCACAGACCAAGCAGCAAGTGTCTGCAGCTCCCCCTTCAGAATGGCATAATTCACCATGAATATGATGGTGTTTACCCACAATACTGGACACAGCTGCATTTACCCTTTTAACCAGGACATCACTCTGAGCAAGAATGTCCACTTGACAGTACTTGAGGACATAAAACATCACAGTGTATAACAGTACACATGTCTGAATATCTCTGCTAACACCAGTACCATGTAGCAGAAGCAGCACAGACACAATCACCTACAGTACACACTATCCCTTGCACAGCTTGACCCATATTGCCAACTGATCTACAGATATCCTGCAGAAACAGTTTGCTACCTGAAGGTGTAGAACACAAAGATTTGTACTGGAGTACAAACTACATGGAATGGATCCACACATTCAGTATAGAAGGGCATACTGGGAATGCTCACACACTTAAACAAATGAATCCCATGTCTGCAAACAACAGTGGACCATACATATCTGACAGTTGCAGATGTTAATGCATACACTCCTCAGTATGCACCAGTCATGCTTTGCACACACATTGGATAGGAATACAGACATATATCCAAGGACAACACACTATAATATGCCAAAAGTAGACATAAATAGATGTGTAGAAGAGAGTGACAGTGACAGTGACAAAGAGCCTTCCATCATGAGGTCTCTCCCATCCAGCACACAGCCAAATGTCTACAACCACATGATGTGTAAATGTAACTCACTGTAGAAATTAGCCACTAGTATCTGTCAGCAGTACAGTCTCTGTGGTGCAAGTGCTAGCTGTGCAACATGACTGTACAAGGTAGTAGCCATCTAGCAGTTGTATAAACATACCTGAAGAATATAAACCTGCATGTGCCTGCATGTGGTGTGTCAACCTCTAGATGAATGGGTTATGGCCCATGCACAAACACTGCCCTCCCATAGCTCTACTACAACAAGCCTGCTAATGTCATCTACTTTGAAATACACCTTTGGGAATGGAGTAGCCCAGTAATTTATGTGGCATGTTCTAAAACTGCATAATGCTGTAGTGTGATAAACTAGCTAGGTAGGAGTTTTAATCTCAGTCATGACAACTGTGTGTGTGTTTGTGTCTCTGTTTGTGTAGGAAGCAATGCTTTTTAGGCTAGTCACACTTACCACAATTTAAATGCCCTACTTTGGCAAGCCTGCTGATGTCATTCACTGTGAAATACACCTTTGGGAAAGAAATAGTCCAGTAATCTCTGTGGCACATCCTATAACTGCCTAATGCTGTAGTGTGATGTAGTACTTTGGTAGTGGTTCTATTCCCACACATGGTAAGTGTGGATGTTTGTGTGCATGCTTTTTTGTCTGTGTAAGGAACAATGCTTTTCAGGCTAGTCACACTCACTACAATTCAAATGCCCTACTTTGCCAAGCCTGCTGATGTCATTCACTGTGAAATATACATTTGGGAAAGGAGTAGCCCCGTAATGGAGTGGTGTGTCCTATAACTGTGTAATGCTGTAGTGTGACAAACTAATTAGGTAGAAGTTCTAATCCCAGACATGACAAGTGTGTGTGCGTCTCTGTCTGTGTAGGGGGCAATGCCTTTTAGGCTAGTCACACTCACTACAATTCAAATGCCCTACTTTGACAATCCTGCTGATGTCATTCACTGTGAAATACACCTTTGGGAAAGAAGTAGCCCAGTAATCTCTGTGGTGCATTCTTTAGCAACATAGTGTGACATAGCACTTTGATAAGGGTTCTATTCCCACACATGGCAAGTGTGGATGTTTGTGTGTGTTTCTTTGCCTCTGTAGGGAACAATGTGTTTTTAGGCTAGTCACACTCACTACAATTCAAATGCCCTACTTTGGCAAGCCTGCTGATGTCATTCACTGTGAAATACACCTTTGGGAAAGGAGTAGTCCAGTAATATCCGTGGCATGTCCTATAACTGTGTAATGCTGTAGTGTGATATAGTACTTTGGTAGGGGTTCTATTCTCACACATAGAAAGTGTGGATGTTTGTGCATGTGTTTCTTTTCCTGTGTGGGGAACAATGCTTTTTAGGCTAGGCACACACACTACAATTCAAATGCCCTACTTTGGCAAGCCTGCTGATGTCATTCACTGTGAAATACACCTTTGTGGAAGGAGTACTCCAGTAATTTCCGTGGTGTGTCCTATATCTGCGTAGTAATGTAATAAACTAGTTAGGTAGGAGTTCTAATCCCAGACATGGCAGGTGTGTGTGTCTGTGTTTGTCATTCGTATCCTGTATGGAGGTGGCTGTGAGTGTGTAACAACTGGTCTCATTGTGAAGTGGGTTTTGCAAATTTCTTATATGGTGGCCCTATTATATGTCACAATGTCCACCTGACAAGGATAACAGATGTGAAATAGCTGAGAAGCTGGAGTGGCAACCCATATCCCTACACGTGACATCAAGGCCTGGTGAACAAAGTTAATGACCCCTGTATTACACAAAGAATACTCTCAACCCATGTCTCATAAACAAACACACTTGCCTAGGCAACAACCACTATATTGGTATTACCCTGCATATTGCCCACAGAGAGTAACCATGGTGTAATTGGAGTGGACTACAGAGGTCAAGGCACCCTCTCCATCAGTACAATATGCATGTACATGCAGACAGTGTGTCTTCACTTTGTTCCCCACTGGATGCCTGCAACACCTGTGGTGCCATCAAATGTGACCCACAAAGGACATACCATGCCTTATACACATGCCCTGTATGGACAGATGCCACTGACACCAGGGAATACCTGTATCATGCCATCAATGTGGGTGCAGGATCAACCTGCTGTCTATTACCTGATCCCGGCACATGAGGCAAGACAGGCACATCTGATGATAACAATCTGTGTACACAACATGGGCCAGACACCCCAGGTACACTTCCACATGTCACTGTACATGCATGTTGGACGTGTGCACATACCAGACAGCATCCATGTCATGGAATAAAGAACACATACATGGCAAGCATTGCACAGCAATGGCCACACACACAATAGTTACCCAGGTGACTGGATGGTGAATACAATACCCACCTGTGTGGGCCAATCCAGACACTACACCCCTGAGCCACACTGCAGGCCATTGTCATGTGGCCTGATGCCAAGGTATACCCTTCACCTAGCCTTGTATAGCCTTCTGGCACAGTCAACCGCTACACACCCATGAAGCAATGCATGCATGCATAGCAGTACTGGCACCCTTTGTCTGTGTGTGTGGTGTCTGATGCTTTCGACCACACTTACACTCACTACAACCCTCACTGGCATACTGAAGCATGCTGTCTGATGTCAGACACCTTCACATACCCTTTGCCCATATAACCTCCAGATAACCCCTGTGGTGCATGTGATACCTGCACAGTACTGTATTGTGGCAAACTAACTAGTTAGGAAGTGTATTTCTGACACTGCCAAGTGTGTCAATGTGTGTGAGTCCCTGAGAGTGTGGCTGTGTTGACACTGACACCTGTTCATGTGGACAGGCACATGTACTACACCTACTGTACTGCTACCATATCACTGTTGCAGATGCCACTCACCATCCCATATATGTTTGGACAGCTCCATAACATGTAAGCTATGTGGCACATGCAATAACTGCATAGACATGTGATCGCAATACATAGTCAGTCAGGAGTTTGATACCCTGTGCTGGAAGGTGTGTGACACAAACATGCTTAGGTTTTACTCTCCCACCCCCTCCCTGACGTACTTTGTCTCTGTGTGCCTCTCACACTCCCTCTCTGGTGGATGTGGAAAATTACACCTGCTTTGCTTAGGCAGCAGCATGTGTTTTTTAAGTGATCCTCATGATCAGCTGATGGCCTCTGCACAAATTGCAGCCCTCCTCTAGCAGATTGCATGTGAAACAGTTGTGGTAACATTCCCATAGCCAATTGCAAGGAAACACACTCCAATATCTAGGAACATCATGTTGGTGTTGGGCCTTTTCATTCACTGTGAGCAGGACCTAGATCTGGTGTTTGGCAAACAGCATCACAGATGGATTGATGATTTACCTCTAACAACATACACTGTGGAAACAGGCCAACACACAGGAGGGGGAAGTGCCTGACATGACTACAGAATGTAAGTGTTCCTATTCTGCATTTGGAGTAATGTTGGTTTAACAGGATGTGTGTGGATATGGCTGGGCTACATGTTTTAATACTTGTCATGACAGTGCTATGTTTTTGAGGAAAACCCCATCTGTAGGGTCATCTGCAGACTGGGCAATGTGTGGTGCCTTTTGTTTCTTGTGCTACTCACAGAGCATCTATCTGAGAACTGCAGAAGTATAGTCTGAGGATTGCAATCAGTACATGGCGACAGCCATGACAGTTACTGACTTCATATCTCTCATAGGACATATGTCACAACAAACACTGTCACAACAGTAAATGTATGAGGTTATCACAGCAACATGTCAATATTGGCCCTGTGTTTGTACCTCCAGCCACAACTCTGTCAACCTTTGTACATATGACTTGCAGTAAGAGGTGCATATGTTCTGTATACCATTATTTATTCACATCATATCTAATAACAAGCCAGTGAGATATCAGACTGCTACACATGTTATGTATAGTAAGAGTTATATTTGAGGACATAACTTGGGCATTCTGTAGTTGTGTTTACAGTACTGAGGTCTGCGTACGTATGATGATTGTCGACAGTGTGTGTATTGTGAAGATGTACCTTGGCCTGTGTACAGACTGTGGTAGATGTCATTGTTCTTGGTCCTGTTCTATCTGATATTACATGCTGCTCCAGTGTACGTTACCATATTGGCTTACATGTTTGTAGGGCCAAACACACACATGTCCCATACCACATACGGGCATCAGACCACACTGTGTAGTGGCCCAGTATATGTAGGGTTAGTGTGTGAGTGGCACATGTAAGGATGGTGTTGATCAGATTGTCCATATACTGTAATATTAAGCTAGATTACCATATGTGGCTGTGGCTGTGTTCACATTGGTTGTGGTTATGCACTTTCACACAGGTGCCTGTAGATCATGCTATATATGCAGGTACATGTGTACTCCCCCATAAGAAATGTAGGCCAGTGTTGTGGCAGTCTGCCTGTAGCCTGCACAGTGCTTTGTTACATGCCTAGCAGCTTAGTTTACTTACCCAGTGTGATGTTATGTCCAGATACTTGCCAGATATACTGCTGCCAGGCCACCATAACAGTCATGTGTTTCTGACAAAGCAGTGGGATGCTGTACAGATGTATGTCACTAACTAGTAGGTAGTATGTGGCCCTGTCACCGCTGTACCAGAAGTTATTATGTGTCAGGACAGACAGGGGTGTGGGAATGCATAACCTATGTGGTTATTAACATCCACATTGTCAGGCTTGGTCCATATGTTTTGCACTAAGGGGTTCTGTGGCCTGACCAGAGTGTGTCAGACTGTCCACATCTATTGGCTATATCTCTACTGTAGTCCACAGGATCATTACTGTTCTAGCAGTGGTACTGTACTATGATGTTCTTAGGATGTCTCTCAGTAGCCAATGGCACACATGTTACAAGCAGATGTGACCTCCCACACACACCATGTCTGTTAGGTCAGCCCCTATTACAGTAGCAACAGTCTACATATACACCTGCAATACATACCTGACATCCCCTTGCACTAAGAGATTGGGACTATTGGGGATGAGTTAGTACTCCACTCCATGTTCTGAACATATGGTGAACATATATGTATATATAATTATTCATATAGATATATGCACATATACATATCGACATACATAGATGAATATGTATATGTACATATATATATATATATATATATATATATATATATATATACATATAAACAGTCAGATATCTAAATATACATAGCAATATATGTCTACAAATAATATGCACATATACTTATGGATATCTACATATATATTGACAGTAATAGGTATATCAGAATAGATATGTATGCACATATAGTTATAGATATCTACATATATATCTACATAAATAGGCAAATCTGTACACATTGGATGTGCATACATATATAGATATATATATACATATATCTATATATATATATATATATATATATATATATATATATATATATATATACGAAGAGATCTACACATGGCTATATATGTGCTGCACTATACAGATGTGTATACAGACATATGTATGAATATGCATGTGTATGTACATGTAGACATATATCAACATATTATATGTATATATCCATATTCCTGTAATGTGTAAACCTCACAGTTGTGTATACCCTCCCAGATGTATCTCACCATATGTAACTGATATGTGTACATTATGATAAAACAACATATGTGATGCAACAGTCATATTAATAACAAGTACTACACAATTGTGGAAGTAAAGGTAATTGTTCAATACTAATCAATATATGTATTGAAATATATATTGGAAAAACAACAGCTGTCTTCACAGTGGTCAGCATAGTGGTTAAGTGTTGTGACTATAGTGTACAGGGTCCTAGGTTCAAGACCTGCAAGCACAGTTCATTTTGTTGCTGGGCAGAACAAGGGCTGTCGGATACAGAGTGGTTAAGCAGATTTGAGCAGCTGTAAGCACGTTTTCCTGGGTTTGTGTGAAGGTAAGTGCTGCTAAGCTACAGGTAAATGTAC
The DNA here is from genome assembly GCF_019279795.1 of Protopterus annectens. Classification (NCBI taxonomy): domain Eukaryota; kingdom Metazoa; phylum Chordata; order Ceratodontiformes; family Protopteridae; genus Protopterus; species Protopterus annectens. The sequence continues at coordinate 469,133,888 of NC_056746.1, forward strand.
GAGCATTTACACGGTGTAGACTTTGCTTACCAGTGCGCAAATCAGCTTAGCTGTTATATTGGAGCAATGTTATTAACTGCTAAGCATGGCTTAGCCCTGGTAACCAGTTCACACCACCCAGTCTGATAACATAGCAGGGTAATGACATCTGTAATAAGTGTATGTAATGTCATGTACTCCACCAGAGTGTCATCATGGGTTTCAGGGAGTACAATATCCACTGGTGGATGTGGTGCTGTGTACACTGTCATTACACCAAAGTACACCCAGTATATGTCCCATGTACCACTTTATGGTTACCACTGTCACCATCAACCATACAAGTAACTGATATCACAATCCAGCCCAGTTATGCATGTGCTGTGTGCAGCCTACCTGTAAAACATTGGACATATAGTCAAGTTAGTTAGCAGCGATAGGACCAGGTCTCTCAGATGTGTGTCTGCCTGTTATGTGTCTGTTAATGTGTATATGAAGGTATGTCACACTATGTATTGTCCATATACACCCATTACACCCCCCATTAGCCTACTGTACATGTCTGGGGATGTTCTGCATGTAACATGTAACCTGGAACACACCTCACCCTAAACGCTGTGTGGTGTGTACAATGAAAGCCACACACTTCGGTAGCACTACATACCTAGGTAGGGGTCTAGTCTCAGTGTTGCCAAGTAAGAATGTGCATGTATGTGGATGGGTCTACATCAGGTTTCAGATTATACACCTCCCAGCGGGTAACCTGTCCATGTGGCACAGGCAATAACTGTTATAAAAACCTGTGACATGTGTTCAACTGAACCCCAGATATGTCACAGCCATGGTGTCACCACAGTGCCATACCCCGTTGTGGAATATGACTGCAGACCATCCTGATGCTGACACATGTACATCTACAACACAAATGGATAACATTATGGAGACCACAATCAACCAGTGTTACTAACATCTATAATGCATCATTGCTGGATGGCTACACTACCTGACATGTATGCATTAAACTTTACTCCTGGCAACATGTTACACTGCAGTACCTTGGTACACTGTAGTACAGTCACCATGTGCATCAGAACCATATTAGCCTGTCCCTGCATTGATGTTATGGATGACAGGGATGTGGCACAGGTATCATCATATGCACAGGGTGTGTTGTTGGTTTGCCAGAGGCTGAGGGTGGGCCATACATTTGACAGCATGTGTGTGGGTGTAATGAGGTGAACTGGGTGTGGTGATGTAGTGTGTGTAGGAATGTGGTTGGCCTAGGTGTGTTTGTATAGTGTGTGGGTATGCATGGACACAGTTATGCCATGTGGCTGCCCTACACGGGTGTTTATGGACATCTGCAGACCATACCTGGCAGGGTGTGCAGTTCACTGTCTCCAGCCATGGACATGTGGACTGTGACTGCCAGGGGTTCCATGGGCACGTCCAGGTACAGGCCTCGATGTGCTACTCTCCCCTGATGATGACAGATGTCTGCTGTAACCAGGTCCCTCCTTGGACTGGCCATAACTACATGCTGGTGGCCTGCTGTGGTGTGGTGTGGACAGCGCCACCCCCCGCATTGCTGGGGCTGGTACCGCCACTACAGGAGCCCCTTGGTGTCCTAGCATGTCCATGTTGACTGCCAGCTGTTGGTGTTGCTGGCCTACATCCACGTGGCTGTCGCCACACTCCCACGACACATTGAAGCACGGACATACCACATTGATGAGGGCCATCATCTCACTAGACCATCTATCCATGAGCTTGGTATAAGCATGAATGCCACCAAACAGTTCACGGAAGTTGTCACCTGCAGATGTGAGAGCAGCCCTCTGCAGCCTCAGGCCCTGTCTGGTTTAACGTTCCATATGTGCCCGTTCCATATGTGCCTGTGCCACCATGACAGCCTGAAACATGCGCCTGGTGGTACCAGTTGTGGCACATCTGCCAGGGGCATGATGACCAGTGGCTCTACAATGAACACCCTGGGACATCTGCCTATGTAGTGCGCTGCCAGACATCTGGCTATACCTGCTGTGACCAGACACAGTAGGCATGGTTACCACACTCTCCTGTGCATTACCACCAAACGCCAGCTGTCCCTCCACTATGACCACTGGTGATGTGGTATGTATAGGCACTGAAACTGTGTGTGGGGTTGGGGTGTCTGAAAGGGGGATGTCAAATGATGGCACTGTTTCAGCCCCTGACAACCCCACCTGTGCCTCAACAGTACTATCATCATCTTCGGTGTCTGTATGGACACCAACATCAGATTGCATGCAGGAAGGGACCCTGACCGACCTCACCACCTGTGGGGGAAAACAATAAACGCACTGTAAGACCTGTACAGCATTGCATAACAGTACACACACACACACACACACACACACACACACACACACACACACACACACACACACACACTCACACACCACCTTAATACCTACCTGTCCATAACTTTACAGACAGTCCCACGTATATTCCCATGCATTCTCCATCCTGCATCGCACTTGGCAACATACACTCATTAATACCACTCATTAACACATCATTCCTCTAAATGCCTAGACAAGTGATCACAACACAAGACCTGTTACTCCATTACCTCCCTGACCTGAGTGGAGGGGTTTTACATGGCCTCACTGCTGTCATTCAGTGTTCACCCTGTGTATGTCCTGACACCATGAGCATGGCCTCTATATGTTAGGGCCTACTGTGTTCACTCATTAATATCACGCACTGGAGTGTCATGTGTATGTATTGCTCAGTACATGCCAGATATGCTGCTCAATCAGCCTATCATGTGACAACTGTAATATATGGATACACTCCCTGGTGTTGTCTAGTAATTCCCCAATGCATCTGTAGTGCTGCATACATGGGTTGTCAGTCACCTCTCTGCTGAATGCGATATTAAGGGTATACCTGGTGTCTACCTTCCATCCCAATGCCTGTTCCATGCTACATACTTTATTATACTATCAGCTGTCCTGTGATTACATACATGACAAGTATTCCTGGTGTGTCATGTATCAGTCCATGTCCATGTACTGCATGATCCCAAAGGGAAGCACTGCTGTATGAACAACCCCACAATTACACGTGCATACATGGACACCCACACAAACACACACAGATACACACATGCATCCTACATGCATCAACCTCCCTCCACTTCACCAGAGTGACCCTACAGACACACTAACCATGCACCAAGGACACACATACACACACACATACAGGTGAGGTTGCACAATGTTAGTACACACAGTCATCCTATTACCCATCTGTCAACATGCATAACATATGGTACATAACAGCATGCAGTGCAGCTAAGATATCTGATTAAGGTGAGAGACAAACAAATATAAGAAATGGAAGAGAGGTCAAACTACAACTTTGAAAACTGAAATAAACAAGCTGGACAAACAGATTAAGCATAGGGTGAGACAAGATTGAGAAAAATTTAAAGAAAATGTATATAAAAATATTGAGCATAATAGGAAACCTTTTTATAGATACATAAGACATGGAAGGAGTAAAGGCACAAATTGATAAACCGTGTGCAGATTCTAAAATGTATTCTCAGACACAAAAGATTATAGATATATTCACAAAATCTTATGCAAAATAGTTTGGCTCCACAAAAGGGGTGGCAAGTTGTGCTAGTGACATCCAGACAACCCCAGATACTGGAATCCAATTAGATTATATTGAAAAAGAACTGGGCAAACTAGATCCAAACAAAGTGCAGAGAAGAGACAGAATTAGTAACAATGACGTGAGAACACTTCAGCAAGAACTTACAGTACCATTATATCTATTATTCACTAGGTCATATAAATATGGGGAGATTCCTCAAGATTGCAGATGTGCGCTTATTAAACGTGCTTTTAAGGGAAAGGGGAGTAGGACAAACCCAGTCATATAGACCCTTAAGTCTCCTTTTCATGTTGTGGAAAAATAATGGAGAAGGTAATATTGGATAAGTTATTGTCAGAACTTGATAGGTTGGGACTTGAAACCATATATCAGCACATATGTGTTGAAAACAGCTCTATCACCACCTGTAACATGATGTTCTATAACAATATAATAACAGCTGTGAAAGAAAAATTGTGCTGTGATGTAATTTATATAGATTTAACTTCACCATTTGACAGGGTCATACACATAACACTGATCAATAAATTAGTACAACTAGGTATTGATGTACTCTTGATACGATGGCTAGCAGGATGGCTTACAAATAGGACATGGCAAGTATCATACAGCAACTGGACAGGCAAAATCCTTGGCTGCAGTCAGGGTGTCCCACAGGGCTCTGTCCTGGGCCCTTACTTGTTTATATTGTATCTTTCAGACCTAGCTTTTTAATCTGAGGTGTTCTGCAGCCTATATGCAGATGACCCAAAATTGGGTTAACTGATTACATGTGCTACAGATAAGGCATGTCTGGAAAATAACTTGACTAAATTGATCATTTGGGCACAGGAGAATAATATGCTGATAAATACATCAAAAACTAAGTGTATGAGATTTAGTAGGCATAAACTGAAAGGTGAATATTTAATACAGCATACAGTGATTGAAACTGTAGACTCATTTAAGGTCCTGGATATATAGGTAGATTCAGCTGTGAGTTTTTCTAATCATATCAATCAATTGGTTAATGATAGTTATAGAATTATAGGTTGTATAAAAATATTTATAAAGTCTAGGAAAGCAAAAATAATGAAGTCATTGTTTGTTAGTTACATTAGACCCAAAATTGAGTATAGAATATAAATATGGAAACCCTACAAGAAATCAAGCATGAGTAAACTGGAAAGAGTACAACAGAAATATACCAAGGGTTTATGCATGTGAAAGTTTAAGTTATTATGAAAGACTAAAATATCTGTACTTGTACGGTATCTCTTACAGATATCTAAGAGGAGATCTTATTCAGGTATATAGGGCATTTAGGGACAACTACCTCTGGTAATGTTTGGGGTTAACAAAAAGTACTAGAGTATCATCAGACAACCTATGTAGAAGATTCTATAGGAATGAGAAGTGTACTAATTGGTTCTCTAACAGAGTAGCTGATGCATGGAACAGACTACCAAATTATATTAAAGCAAGTACTAGTTTAGATATTTTTAAGAACAGCCTGGATACTTATTATGAGAACAAGTGTTTTGGTATATTGGCAAGCTAGAAGGGCATTAATGCCCGTGCTTAAAATATTTGTATGTATGTATGATCAAGTTAAGCAGTCATTTAACTGGCATTACAGGTTTAGCATGCATTTGCTTAAAGCAATTTTGAATACTTTACTATTGACTCTTTTATTATAGTTGGACATGTAAGGTATGCATAGTCAGTATAAAGTTAAGAGTGTGGAGGCTGGCTGTGGATAAATGTGCCTTACCCCTGCTGTTGTTTAATTAATGTTAAACATTCAATAATCTGGCATGTAATGGCCAGTGTCGGACCATGTGCTGCATTTGCTGAAATCAGTGTAAAATGCTATCTGCTCTCTGCTATGATTTATGCTTATAATTGTATGAGTGGTGGGTTTGCACTCTATATAAGACTAACAAGTTGGCCATAATTTATTCTACTTTCAGTCACTGTCAAACATCAGCACTGCATACAATAAGCAGTTGTCTTTGGTGGTCGGGAAGGATCTGTGTGAGGGCAACTGATCTCTGACATAGTAGAACAGTCAGTAGCACTGCCATCTAACAGTGCTTGGCTTTCTAGTTGAGTACTTAGCTAGGGCTCCTTCTTTATGGAGCCTGCATGTCCACCTTATCACTACATCTCTGTGGATATTATCCAGGTACTTTGGCTTCTTTTAACACCCTAAATATATGTAGTAGTGATGTTTCTCCAGTTTGTCTGTAGGTAAGCATGCAGTGTATGTGTGTGTATGTCCGCATCCAGGTATGTGTGTTGGTATGTAGTGGCTTTGAATGACTGATGGTGAAAGAGGAATGCCTACATACAGTAAGGGAGGGGGCTGCTGTCCACCTTTTGCCTCCTGTCATAAATAAAAGGTTGAGTGCTACTAACACCTTTTAAGAGCCATGCAATATTGTGGTAGGGTGGGGGTAGCAGCCACCCTAAATTACTTTTATAGCTTTCGTCTTTTCACAAAAGTAATGTAATGCATGACTGACTAAACAACAGGGGCAAAGTTTGCTACTGTGCATCCTGTGGGATTGTCTACGTTTTGCCAAACACAATACATGGTTGTCAGTTTTAGCTATAACTGCTGGGAGTTGGCTTTCTGTAGAAAGTAAATGACCCTTTTGTTTTCTCCGTTTAAATGGTCACTATCTGGCATTGCAGCACTAGTGTGCATTTGCTGGATTACAGTGATTAATACAAAGCAGCTTGGAATATTCTAATGTGTGCTTACCGCTTCCATGGAACAATGCAGAAATATAGTACAATACATGGCCATCATGTTTAGCTTTAACTGCTGGGGTGGGCTGGGAGCTGTCTGTAGAAAGTAACTGGTCCTACTGTTGTTCTCATTTTATAT
>NC_056746.1:469145413-469225413 GCF_019279795.1 Protopterus annectens
GGGGCATAACTAGTAGACTCATAGGTTTACACTAGACTAATGACCACCTAAGTCTTTACAAGTCCAAAATCATGTATAACTTTTAAATATTACCCTAATTCATGTAAGTAGGAGAACAACCGGATTTTGAACATTGATTTCCTAAAGACTAAGAAATATGAAACTTTAATGTCTGACATTACAGACTGACTGTAATCTTCAGTGATTTAACAGAAATTCAAAACATTTCATAAGGAGAAGGGTAACAATATGAGGCTAAATCAGGGATAGTTGAGCAGTATGAAGTAGTTAATGACCAGTAATATTGCTTTCATATTTTTTCAGTCTGATTATTTTTCTTGTGGTGTGGGTGGCCAGTTATTTTCACAGATTTCCTTATCTGGGTGTAATTTTTTTCTTGGTTTTCAGTTGGGTAGTTGTTGCAGACACAATCTGTATATTGTATTGTATTGTATCATAGTATATTAGTGGGGTGAAGGCAGGGGACCCATTTGTAAGGACAAGGTCAAACATATTTGTTTACTGACATCTGAGTACCAGGAAAGTCATGGTCACCGTAATGTAGTCAATCAGTGTAAGGTGTATCGTATGCATTTTTAAGCACTCTTTTATCCATCAATGTGGGATACTATCAAATGCTTTTTTATAGTCAATCCATGCCATACTTAAATTCTTCCCCTTCTTATAGTTCTCCACTATGACTTTATTTAACAACACCTGATGCTTTGTTCCATATGACTATCTTTTATTGCCCTTTTGTTCTACTGCCATAATTAAGTTTTTGGTTATCTAACAGTGTAGTACCTCATGAGCAGTACTGTGCAGCTTTGGGTGTGTTGAATTTGATTGGCACATTTGAGTGACAGCGAGCGCTAAGTAAGCTCTGCAAAACAGCTAATATTACTAATGAAACCTTGCGCACAACACAGCAAATATTCCCCCAGTCAAAGCATTACATTTTCCGTGCTGGATATCCACAAAGCTTTGAAATGGAAACACAGACATCACAGTTTTGTAAAATACCATGCTGCAGACACATTTTTAATGGCACAATTACAATAGACAACAACCGCTAAGCACACAAAACAGGCACATTTTCCTTGCTGGATATCCACAACACAGCGAGTATGCCCCCAGTCAAAGCATTACATTTTCCGTGCTGGATATCCATAAAGCGCTGAAATATAAACACAGACATCACAGTTCTGTAATATACCGTGCTACAGACATGTTTTTAATGGCACAATTACAATAGGCAACGACCATTAAGCATACAAAACAGCGAGCGCTGACATGTCAACACAGAGATCTGAAGTATAAACACACAGGTTTTTAATGCCACAAGTAAAAAGTGCTGAAAAATAAACACAGACATCAGAGTTCGGTAATACTTATAAACTGGACACCTTCTTAATACTGCAATCATGTTTATTGCAAGAAAAGCACATGCTACATACGTACCAAATACATTGCAAAAAATCACGTTTATATCAAGAAAACTATATACTAAATACCTACCAAATACCTACATATTATAATGTGAAAGTAATCAGGTTTTAGAAGGTAGATGTTTGTGACGGGGGCTTGCTTATTATATTTTCATGTTGTTACAAGTCTTATATCATTATCGGTGTTAAATAGCGTGAAATGTGTGATTATTATAATGTCAAATTAATCAAGGTTTTAGAAGGTAGATGTTTGAGAGCAGGGCTTGCTTGTTGTAGTGTTTTCATGTTGATGGTAGTGGATGGTAGTGACGGGGACTTGTTAGTCAAATGTTTATTTACATTATTTACAAGCTGTCTGGTCTTCGCAATGTCAGTTGTGGGCGGTTAGGGGCGGGGTTTGCTACTGCGCACCCTGCGAGGTACTACACTGTAAGATAATCGAGTTTTCTTCTAAATGACTATAAACCCTGTCAACATCAATTCCTGTTTACAGTTTATGCTTCGGAAGTCAAGTTATTGGTCTGTAATTTTTAGGGTAGCTTGCAGGTTCACACTTAAGTAGGAACATTGTTTTGCCTGTTATTAGCCAGTTTGGTGTCTGTTTGGGGTGTGCATATAAATAGGTTCATAGGTGTGTACTAGGCTAATAGCCCTGGAGCCTTTACAAGCCTAGCCCATAAAGGGGCCCTGGCATCGTGCTGCCTGATGTTAGTTCCCAGTGCCACTATCAAGTAGAGCCACTGGAGTTTTTATGCATGGCTAAATCTTTGTGCAAAGAAGATAATACTTTTAACCAAAAGTTAGGTACTGCATCTGGGCCTGGGGTTTTCCAGTTAGGGGCTTTTCTTAACTATGTTTCAATCTCTAAATAAGAAAATAACACCAAAAGAACTGAACTGAGACAATAAATCCAACCACAGGACCACCAAAATAACTTTGTTAAATGCTTTCACTCGCTTTAATGTACATGAACTTCATCAGAACAAATATTTACATTCATTGCAAACTGCTTAAATACCACCTGATATCAAATCACACGACTTTCCATTTAAAAAACTTTAAAGTGACCTTTCTAATTGTATTCAAGTAATAAATAAATAATAATAAATCTTTAAAGTTTTTTAAACGGAAAGTCATGTGATTTATTGTCTCAGTTAAGTTCTTTTGGTGTTATTTTCTTATTTCGTTTTTGTCCATTTTATGCGAGTTTTAATTATGTTTCAATCTCAGGCTGTTGCTTCATCCCATTTCATATCCTGTACCTTTAAACTTCTTATTCTTTCTTTTACTTCTTCTATCCATTTAGCATCTTTTATTATGTTCCACGGGATCTTCATAGATACCTCTCCAAAATGTTATGTTTCACAGAATCTTCATAGATACCTCTCCAAAATGTATCTACTTCTTTTTTTGGTGGTCTTTGAAATTCCTTTTACCTTATTTCCCAGTTCTTTATAAAACTTTTTTGGATCATCGATAAATTGCTTATTTTGTACTTTTTCCCTTATGTATCTGTGTATCTTCTAAGTTTTTCCACCTGTGCTGAAGCTATTAGTTTATTTGCGATAGTGCATGATAGAGCTTGATCTGTTCTAACACTGTGAATTGCTTTAATCACAACTATCACTCTTAGTATTTGTTGATCTATTCCCTCTACTATAGTCTTCTAAGAGTGTCACTTCTTGTCCTAATTGCTTTATAGTTTTCTTTATTCGATACTTTCATGATGGTATTCGACTTCTCCCCTTCCTTTCCCCATGTTCTTGTGATGAAACCTTATCCGTTATTAATTTAGCAGTGCAATAATATATCCTGTTTACTTCTATTATATCACATGAATCTCTATGGACAGTCCTAATTACTGCATTCATTTGTTTTATCAGACTTCTAACGTTTTTGGGTTTATTGATCTTCTGCAGTCTATTTCTCTCTTTGATCTTAATATATCTATCCATGTCTATCATATCAAGAAACTCTTCTCTTAACTCATTTTCTTCCAAACTGCAACTTTTCTTTCCATTTTTTCCTGTGGGCATTCTTGATCAATCATCAGTCTAGTATTATCTTCCTGGTTTTCTCTCACATCCAGCATTTTCAGTTCTCTTATATATAGGAACTCACTGGTTGCCTTCCTTGCAACATTGACTCAGACCTGAACACCACATCTGTTGCTTCCCCTTGCTGTCCAGCTTCCCCCTGATATACATCTTTTTCCTGGGAAGGCTCCAACATCTTCATATGGCACCCTGAAAAATTGCTTGTTCAGCTGGCTGCCCTCCTTTTGGATATCCAGTCCTTCTTATCCCTGTGGTTGTGTGCTGGTGCATTCTATTTTACTGAATCCTCTCTTTCTATTTTTTAATTAATAATTTTTTCTTCTTTTTATTTTATTCTTATTATTTATATTTCTTTTTTTTTCTTTGGTCTTTCTCTTTTTTATATTTTTATATTTTAAATGTCTTTTGTGTCAATTATTTTCGCTTGTATTTCTTTTTTTATCTTCTTCTTTTTATTTTTTTTTTGCCATAGGTTTTTGCTTTTTCCACCATATTATTTTACTTCATATTAAATCTCTTTTTCTTCCATTTTATTTTTCTCTTTCTCCTTTGTTTGACTTCCTGTGTTTCCTGGGACTCATGCTACCATGTAATTGCTGTGTGATGTAAAACAGCCAGATGGTAACTCCACCATGCAGTGTAGCAGGGATGTGTACAGCAAAACTGGCGATAAACATGCCCAGGCAGCATTCCACGTGCAATGATATGATGCAAGTGTGCAGTGCTATAGGGAAGTATTAGTAATGTGTAAATGTAATAGTGAAACCAAATGTAAATGAGATTAATGCTGTGTTGTATTAGGGACAAGCATGTAAAAATTAAGTACCAAAATTAAATAACGTATCAGGGAAAATAAAACTAAAATTATGAAAAATCAATTCAGTAAAATTAACACAAAATGAAAAAAGTTATCGAAGACATTAAAACTAAATGCAGTTCAAAAATCACCTTCACTCAGTGCCTTTAAGCGACACTACTCACAACAGTTCTTGACATTTGCACTGCTACATAGGGGGCCTTTTAAGTGCTTGCGCCTGTTAAGGCAAGGGGGGTGGGTGCAGTGAAAAAGGGGGAGGAGGGAAACCTTGAAAAGGAAAAGGCAAGGTTGAAAGTGAATTATTTTGCATGATTGCCTCGTTAAAGAGTCTTCCTATATCCAGCAGTTTACGACTGACAGCACTTTCTGTCCCATTCCTCGATATCTTCAACAGCAAAACGCCAACCCACGACAGCACAGGTAAAGCTGCGAGAATCAAAGTGCTACCTACTCTACTGGCAAATCCCCCCCTTCACCTACACCCTTACTTCACAAACTTAACTTTTTAACTTTAATAACTTTTATTTCTTTTTTTTTACTTTACATATTATTTTTTCATTATTTTCATTTTCCATATCTGGATGATTTTGCCTTTTTCCACACCGAATATCTTTGGAGCTGGCGTCTTTATATTGATTTATTTGGTTTTCTCCTTTTAATAAATATTTCCTATATTACATCACCCACACCATATCTCTTCCCATTCCATGTTTTTATTTATTTTATAGGTTCATAGTGTTTTACTAGGCCAAACACCACAAGGGCCTTTTAAGCCCAACCATCCCAAATCTCAATCAAACTCTGATACCTGATACTAAGGTAAGCATGAGCCTGAGATATTTTTTTAAAATACATCAAGTTTTTGTTTAAATTTTTACACTCGGATATCTGCTTTTCCAACCAGATCAAAGTTTCTTGATCTATATACTGTTTTTCACAAATCTGTTGTATTAATGAATGCAATTTTTTTTGAAGCTTCTGACAGTTTGTCTTGTGGAAGTATTTTGCCTTCCTCTAATTTCTCTCTTAATTATTTTGTATACCTTGTGTCTGGAAATTCTGGGCTTTCTGCATAATAGTAACAATACATAATTTCTTTCTTATCCTCAATAGTCCACTCTATCATCTTTAGGGGTCTTTATGGCTCTTCTTTGAGCCTATGAGCCTATCAGTTTTTGTCATTTTTGTGGACTGCTACTTCCTTCTACAACAGATGGGGCCATCCTCCCCCTGGGCCTGGCCTGGCCCTATTGTAGGAATGTTTCCGTATTTTGAGGAATCTACACTGTCATTTTTTCCAGTCCTGGCACCAGGATTGGGCCCTTTTTTATCCTGGGTCTTGTTCACCCAACTGTCTTTTAATTTTTGACCTACTTCTATCCATGATATATGCTATATAAATACAATCTATATATCAGTGTCGCTTTGCTGAGATTTTGTAAAAACAGGGTCCACCTTGCGAAGATACTCACCAAGACTTAAGGATGAATTCTATTTCAGCATTTCTACTTCCCTTTGCTTGCTGACTTTTCATCTCTCCATTTGGACCCCCTTGTGATTTGTGGGATGGCCATTGAGACCATGTCAGTTATGGTAGCCCTGTCACTGCACTACAGGCACATCACTTGGTAGCATGGATGATGTGCCACTGTGTGACTTTGTAGTATTTCTGAAGATTTTTTTCCCGTAGTTCTAGGTGCTTTTTACCTCAGTGCCTGCAGACTGGCAAGCTGTTCCCATGATTTGTCCTGAGCAAATTTGTCAAGCAATACTAGGAAGTTCCCAGTGCGAGAACAAGATCCTTGCGTGATGGGCCATCATTCAGGCAACCATGTTCTCATGCCTTTTTCACATATAAGCATTATAGAAATGATGACATTTCTATTTTAGGCCATCACCCCACCACTGGTAATTAGCATGAGTAGGTTTGCGACAGTGGGGCATCCAGTATCCTCCATGTGAAGGATCATGCTACCACCCATACAGTAATGAATGCTAGTATCACTTGCTTTGAAGCATCAGGCCCATGTCCCTAAGCATGGCTGTTTCAGTGCTTTGTAAGTCCCCATTTACTGAGTAGTGACTGGCCATCCAGAACATTTTGTCTTCCCAACATTTGGAGAACCACAGTTCACTACTCATGACTATCCATACCACTTGGCTCTTCCAGCACCCAAAGCAAAGCTCAAACTCTGGTCATCTGGGTCATAGTCAGGGATTCATCCCTCGGTGCCACACAGCCAGCCATGTATTTTCACAGTTTTGAATTGCTCACTTCTTTCTACTTTTACTTTCAGAATTTCTTTGTTTCATGGTCATGCATTTATTTTTGGCATTTAACGTGATCTGAGTCAGAATTGCTCTGGTTTAAATACTAGTGAGAGTAGAGGAAGAACTAAGCCACTTCTAGGCCTCTACCTGCTTGTAGAACTTTGAATTGTGCTGTTTTTCTGTTGGCCAATGGAGTCATTGAATTTCTTGTATTTATCTGCTATAATAATTTCCCTGTGTTTGCAAGGCACTACTCCTTGCACAGCCATTTTAACTGTGCACTGTAATGATGCAGAACCTACTCTTTCTTAATACAGTGTAGTCCAGAAATTCTGAGCACACTTAAAAATAAGTAGCTATGCAAAGTGATTAATTCCTGTTTGTGTATAGACTGGTATTGTTCATGTTAGATATACAGCACTCCAGCTAACTCCTAATAATCTCTTAGGCACTACTCACCCTCTAGCCCACTGTAGCAAGCATTTGGAACAATGAAGCTGCACCTTCCAACTGCTTCTGCAGCCAACATGGTTAGAATATGCATCCTGAGACAATATTGTAATCGTCTCATATTCATTGACATACACCTACTACTTAAAGAGACACTATTCCTTCCAAAAAAAAATACATTTCTTGCCTCAGAATAAAGCTTCAACATCCAAGTTGTAATGCCTCCCACTTTGCAATGTTTCAATAATCTCACCCACTGGACCAACCTCATAATCCCAGAGCTGCTTGTTTTCATAGGGGTGGATGCACAGATTTTATGCTTGCCCACTTTGGAAACATCTTTGTTGCAGGGATCAATTAATTCCCTGGTGAAATGTCTTGGCATTTAAATTATGTTCCTGCCATAGATCCCTTACTTCTCAACATGCTGGAAAATGCGCAGGTAATCTGGGCAAAGACTAAAGTTTTTTTGGGAGGGTGGGGGTTGGCAAAACTAAAAACGTTTTTTTCACATAAACTAAAGTTAGAAAATTGATCGAATAACAGGAACTAAGTGTTCATTTCCTAAAGGAGATAAAGTCTGAAACTAAAATGTATGTCATTATTTTTAGTAGCGTCAGAAAACCATCAGTTTTATGAAGAACAAACCAAAGGTATCAGGCAGAAATCTGAACATTCAGCAAAAATCTGAATAGCTGAGAAGGACTCTTAAAACAGTCATTGATCTGTAGCCATTCAGGGATGGGAAATGCATACAGGTTTGTTTAATTCAGTTTGGGAGTAAGATGTAATTTCTTTGGGAAGGTTATACTCCTCTGTTTTTTCAGGACTACCTGTGTGTGTGTGTGTGTGTGTGTGTGTGTGTGTGTGTGTGTGTGTGTGTGTGTGTGTGTGTGTGTGTGTGTGTGTGTGTGTGTGTGTATATATATATATATATATATATATATATATATATATATATCTATATATATATATATATATATATATATATATATATATATATATATATGTGTGTGTGTGTGTGTGTGTGTGTGTGTATGTGTTGATGTATATTGACAATCTGGTGCAGGGAGGCTGTATTTACAAAATCCAGGAGTCTCTGTGTCTCTTTGCCTATATGTTTGGTGTATATGATTCCCAGTTAATAGTGGGGTAATGAAAATCACCCATGAATATTGTATTTGTTTGGATGGTGAGTGTTTCCAGTAAGTTTAAATATATGGTATGGGTTTCCTTAGTCTTATAGGGGGACCTATAGCTTGTAAGGGAGTAGTACTGGATTTTACCTGTGGTGATTAGAATGTGGAGAAGCTCAAAGCCTTATGGTACGTTTGTTTTTGATGTAAATTGAGACACCTCCACCTTTAGTCCCAGTCTGTGTAGTGGATGGTCTAAATGTATAGGAGGCATTACAACCTTGCACTGTCAGTGTGCTCCACACAGCTTTAAACCATATCTTAGTGACCGCATAGACATCAGCATTCTCTAAAGTTAGGAGAGCTTCTAGGAAGTGAGGTTTCTGTTTAGACTCCTAGCATTGTGCAGTAGCACTTTTATATTTTCTTGCTCTCCATTTGTTATTTCAGAAGTACATTCAGTTTGGCATTACCAAAAAAGGGGTCTATATTAGAAGCTCGACGGTGTACTTACCCGAATACGTAAATGCCGACACGTCTTCATCGTGTTGGTATCATGTAGGTGAACCGCGAAAACATTGATCATCCTGAAGAGCGAAATCCGAAACGTCTAATTGTCATGGTTGGCCCTTCTGTGGTATAGCTCTGTAAGGTAAGTGTGCAATAGTTAGGGACGTTAGGGTGCGGGTTAAGGTAAGTTAATAGATGGTAGTGTATGTGTAGGGTTAGAAGTAGGATTTTGTTAAGTGTATGTGTGAGAATTATTTAGTTTGTTTGGGTATAGTTTCTTAAGGTAAGTGTGCGATAGTTATGGACCTTAGGGTTAGGGTGCAGGTTAAGGTAAGTGCATACATGGTGCTGGTGAAGATTTAGTGTAGGGTTAGAAGTAGGGTTTAGTTTAGGTTAGAAGTAGGGTTTTGGTTAGTGTATGTATGTGGTTTATTTAGTTTGTTTGGGTAGGTAGTATGTAGCGGGCGGTGGGGTGGGAAAACTATGACTGTTCAAGTTTTTGAATTTTGCAATTTAGGGCGTTTGGTATATTCGCGGAATATGTGTCAGTGTTTTTGTATTCGGTGACTAGCGCTTTCACGATTTTAATATAGACCCGAAAAAAGCACTATGTGGGAAGGATGTTTTTTGAACTAATATTTGAAAACTTAGAAGTGTGAGATGCAATCCATCCCTGGCAAAACAGCATGGTCTGCTAACCATATCCTTCCATGCTGACAAATACTACATCATCTTGGAATGACACAAGAAAGTAAGCCAATTATTATTAAAGTCAGTCATCTTTTCTTCATATTGTGGCATCATCCTTGGAGAAGGTAAAATGCTACTTAATGCTATGCTGATACCAGCCTGAGGTACACATTCCGAGAGCTCCACAATGTCCTTCTTCATATCGTCTAGGGAGGTACATCTCAGGTCATTTACACCCATGTGGATTATGACTGAGTCATACTGATAGTTGTGGTCCAAAGACCTGAGTGCGTTCATAATGTGGTGGATCCTGCCCTTGATAAGCAACTGACCGTAACTTTGTTTTTACTCAGCCTGGTGAGAAGGACATCAGTGTATCTCACAATGGGGCCTCCAGTGACTAGAATGTTAGATTCTGTGGTGACTTGCCATATGAGGTTAGAAGTAGAGGCTCCATGAAATGTGGCTGTATGGGTTGATGTGGGTGTTGTTTTGAAAGAGTGCATTCAGGGTTGCTGAGGGAGTTTATGTGGGTCTGTGTTTCTGCTTTGAATTGTGTGTGACTGGTGCAGTGTGTGTACTGCTAACAACCTTATTGACACTGAGTGATTTTTATGGACAGCTTTATCTCCTGTGATCTTGTGTAAATACATCGTACACATACCATATCAATTTGTTTAATAACTAACTGGTTGTCTGTAAATATGAGGCAGATTCTACATTGCCTCAGGATACCCATATCCACCAAGCTTGTAACAGAGGTAGTGGGAAAGTTCATATCCAATGCAACAGACCCTTGTAACTGATTATATATTTGGAGAAATGTTATTTGTTTTGTTGAGTTTTTTAATTTTAAACATTTTTTGCAAAGGACTGCAACAAACATGATTTTGTTTCTTCAACAAAGTTGGAGCCTGACCATACCTCTCAACTTCTTAGAGCAAGCAATCTGGAATCTGGACAAAGGCATAAATAAAAGTGGGACAAAGGCCCAGAAATAGAGACAATTTTTAAATATTGCTCTTACAAAAATAGGAAGTCGATTGAATAATAGGTTTTATATTAGCATGAATTTTCCGAATGGCATGAAGTCTGAAACTAAAATGTGTGTCATTATTTTTTAACTTCAATGTTTAATGATTTACCACCAATTTGCCAAAAAAGCACAATTTTATGAAAAACTGGCCAAAAATATGAGGCAGAAATCTGGACATTCTGCAAAAATCTGTACAGTTGAGAGATATGAGCCTGACAAAAGGGAAAAAGTGGCACAGTCTTCTAATGTGGGAAATAGCTACATACGTGTCAGCACAATCTGTACATGTATGTGTGCCATGTCTTTCAACTTTTACATAGGAATTCTGGACTAAGAAAAATTTGGGGAAAAGGTACTCTTAGTAGGTGTTAGTCACTACAAATAATTTCCAGATTTAGGAGGGATGGAACAAAAGTTTGAGAACAAATTAGATGTGTTCCCCCTGGGAGAGCTGAGGTGTGTGTGTGTGTGTGTGTGTGTGTGTGTGTGTGTGTGTGTGTGTGTGTGTGTGTGTGTGTGTGTGTGTGTGTGTGTGTGCGTGCACATGTGAGTGTGCGATACATGTGAGTGTGCAAGTGAGTGCATGTGCTTGTGTTTTGGACATTCATGGTTTGTGACTGAAAATTGATTATTTTTTGGATTCAATAAATTAAATATATACACACATACACACACACACACATAAATGAAATAATTAGTTGCAAGGCTGCAATAATAAGATGGAGAAGGGTTACTAATGTTGATCTATATCTTCACAAAAACCCAGCTGTAAACCCCCCACCCACCCCCGCTGGCTGGCATTTTGTGCTGTAACTAGTGGTGAAGGTAGATAAAAGATAAAATGATGTGCTAACAGCTTGTGTTTATATTGCACAGGGACCAGTTTGTACACATTTAAAGATCACCACTTGAGAATGTTCTTCTTTGTCATTTCATGAGATTGCTTACTAAAGCTGAGACCTATGCTAAGACCAATTTGGGTATGAATATGTTTTGTGAGTAAATGACTTAGACCTAAACTGGCTGAAAAAATGCATTATGAACTGCGACTGACCTAGGTAATGCATTTTTATTATTTTTTTGTATGTTAATCAAGCAGTACATAACACACCCAGATTCCCATTAGTAGTTTTTCCTGCTGGTAGATATAAAAAGGTCAGAAAAAAATGCAACTCTGATTTATTTATTTATTTATTTATTTATTTATTTATTTATTTATTTATTTAACATTTGTTTACAGGGATGGTCAGACTGGACACAAGTCCTTTTTCAATGGAGGCCCGGGGAGAAAAGCTCCACAATATGACAAAAAGTTTACAAAGGCAGCTATGACATAGTGCATCAAGATTCTATCATATCAGTTATACACAATAAGAAAGAAAAAAATACACAACAGCAGTCACATAGAACATCAAGATTGTAACATATCAATTATATACAGTGAGAATACAAAACTTTTTACATTATTTTATCTGCATGGTGGACCAGTGATATGGTAAGGTATTTATAGCAGGAGCAAGCTGAGTAACACCCCAAGTAGCAGTAGAAATGTAGTGAGAAAGGTGTGTGTTCATACACAAGAGACTGAAAGAAAATAATAGTTACTTTTCTTTGGAGAGGGGAAAAAGACACATTTTTGAAAAAAAATGGATTTGATGTTTTTATTAGTTTTGTCCTGAATTCTTACAGTTAGCCAAACTGTTTATAAATATTGGAAGAGAAGTACTGTGCTTGACATGTAAAGTTAGCCTACTACATCAAAGATTGAAACAATACTAATTTCATGAACTTTAATCATACTTTGACTTAGGAATGAGGTCCATTCACATCATGGTATTAGAAACCCAAAGGATTTGGAGAAATTAAAAAGGGGAGGCATCCCTGGATGTTATCAGGGCTTATTGGTGTAGCATGTTTAGCTCTAGAGAGTGCAGAGAGGACCCGTTCTTTAATAACAGTGGGGGATAAGTGGCAGAGGGTATTTCCTGGTGAGTAAGTAATCATCTTCAAGTCATATAGACTCTCCCCTGGATTCATGAAGCTTGCGCCAGGTGCAGGCGTAGTATTGGCGTTCCAACACCAAATATGGCCGGTGAGCGATCTAGGTATGAGCTGTTTCCACGTGCGCTACCTGCGTACGCTACTCCCGCACAGCTCCCGGCCCCTGTATGCTAATTACCCCAGTTGCAGCAGTGCAGCATGCAAATGAAGGTATTTAGTGATCCAGGAAGTGGTGCAGCCGTAATGTAAGCATGCAGAAATGTAAACCGTAATAAAACAGTTTACATTTTTGCAAACATAAAATCAGAGCCATGACAGCAAGCCAAACACATGTATTATATTGTTAATATATGCCAATGGATAAATATATAGCCATTGGCATAAAAATGTACAAAATATAAAAAGAACATTTAATTTCATTTTTGCACTATCACAAAGTTTAAGCGCAGGGCAGCGGTGCGCAAACCGGATCGCAAAAAAAATAGAAAAATATAGAATAAAACTGCAATGTAATACATATCATGATTTTCCCATAATAGTCAATGGCAGGCATGTTACACCACACCATGGTGCAAGGGTTGCCAAGGAGCTGTGACAGTGTTTTGCATGGTAGCTAGAAATTACTAGGCAATGCCATGCAAATGAGAGGAGTAATAGTGAATCACAGATTCCCCATTGGTGTAAGGATGCACCTCACAGCGTAGCATTATAACACTGAGGTGTGCCCTTGAGATAAAGATGACATCAAGAAAGGGGTGCGTCACCTTTGCTGTAAGCATATTGGAGCATTGCTAATCCGGTTTGCCTGTAGCTAAGCAAAGCTGCAGGATAGGGATGTGTTGACCTGGCTATAGCTTTGCTTAGCTGAGAGTACACAAGGTAACCAAGTATGCATGTGAACAGAGATGAAAACGAGCTTAAACCCGGTAAACAGGTTTGTGCGGTGTGCACCAGAGCTGAAACAGGAAGGATATAGGAAAGAAATAAGGAAATGCTGCAGCAGGGAATTTGGAGTCAAAATGACTGAATAACACCTAGGAACCTACAGTGGGCCATTGACAACAGCTAACAAGGCTGCAAGCAGCTACCTGCAGAACAGGAAAGGGGAGGGGCTGTACTGCAAAGAAAACAGTAAAGTGTCACAGCAGAACAAAGCAGATTTGCAGTATATCAGCTACAAGACACGTTTTGCAACACATGACTGGGTAGGGAAAGTACAACACAAGAAAAACGGCAGGTGGATGCATGCCTGATAATGGGAGGGGATCCAGGTTTAAAAGTGAATTAAAGGGCAGCAGATTAATCAAGGCAGGCAAGCATAACTCCATACTAAAGGCCCCACACTTGCAGTACTCACTGTAAAACCCATAATTAAGATACCCTGCAGCTGGAATTGCTGATACACACACAATGACATCAGCAGCATCCATAGCAAAATAGTATAAAGTGTGAAAGCACCTCACACACTTGTGTATTCCCATACACTTTGCACCATTGGTGTATACAGATGGGGAACTTTTAGTATGTACATGTTAGGGGCTGCCATAGCTTTGATCCACCAGCATGTGTTGGAGACTGAAGGTGGTGTGAAGGATGCTGCACCCAACCACCTCAGGCAAGAGAGGAGGAGAAGGGTTTCAGACCTAGGGTAACCTACCAGGGGCTACATGATCTGGAGATAGTAGAGCATTACAGGGTGGACAGGGACACCCTGCAGCAACTTGTGGTGCTGTGTCAGCCACACCTCAGAGCCAGAACAAACAGAGGGGAACCCATCCCAGTGGATACGAAGTTATGTGTAAGCCTGAGAATACTAGCTACAGGTACCTTTCAAAGGCCAACTGGGGATATCATGGGGATCTCACAGGCATCAGCATCCAGGGTACTTCACCAGTTTCTGGATGCCATGTTGCCACATGCCAATGAGCACATATACTTCCCTCGAATGCAGGAGGAGTTGGCCAGCAATATGTGTCTCTTCCAACATGTGGCAGAATACCCAGAGGTACTGGGTGCAATAGACTGCATGCACATACACATCACATCACCACCCGGTGAGCAGGGTAGGTGCTGCAGAAACTGCAAGGGCTATCCCTCCATCAACTGCCAGGTCGTGTGCAATGCCCAGGGCATTATCATGGATGTGTGTGCTGGCAGCCCTGGAAGCTATCACGACTCCCACATCTGGCATGCCTCACAGCTGTATCAGGTACTTGCCAGGGGGGGACATCCCATATGGCCACCTGGTGGGGTATTCTGGCTATGCACTGGAACCATGGATGATGACTCCCATCAGAAATGCACACAAACCCATGCAAGAATGCCATAATGAGGCACATGCACAAACCAGAATCATCATAGAGTGTGTGTTTGGGATGCTTAAATCACAGCTCCTTTGCTTGGACATATCTGGTGGAGAATTGCCATACTTTCCAGTCACGTGTGCCCACATCTTCACAGTATATGATAGGCTACACAACATGATCCTGCAGAAACAGCTGCAGCAGGGGCAGAATGGTGAAGGCCCTCACAGCCCACCCCATTGCCAAGGGCCCCACAGGCACAGAGGTACTCAGACCATGAACACCCTGAGCCAGCCCTAGTAGGCAGAAGGAGGCATGCCCAGTATGTCCATGCCTTGACAAGGAGGGAATGTATAGCACACACTGACAGTGTAGGCACCTACAGACTGACACCTTTCTCCACCTGCACACACAGTAAAAATGGATGGCACACACACAGGACTACCTGTAAATTGTCATGTATAGGCAGTCTACTGTGTGCATCCAACATAGGCAACCCTCATCTATTGCACACGCAACAGCTATTGGCACAAGATAAGTCAACACATCAACAGTAAATTAAGCTATCAGCATGTGCTAATACTGTATGTATAGGTTCATAGGTAGGTACTTGGCTAACTGCCTGAGGGCATTCATAAGCCTAACCAAAATGTGTCAGCTTTTGCCAACCCATTGATTCATTAACTGTCCCTCTGTGGAGCAGAGCCAATGGCGGGATCCCTGGGGTGTATCTACTGTTCCCCATCCACTCTTCAAGGTTTCTCTTGAAGAGTGTTAGTGAGGGGCTCTGTATAATGTAATTAGGGATGTTGTTCCAAAGTATGGGGAGCTTCTGTGACAGGAATCCATCCCTCCATCTTCCAGTTATTGTTGTGGCAAGGTTCATCTCACTACAGCATGTGGCTCACTGTGACATGGATTCCCATAGGTGGAGCATATCCATTAAGCCTGAGTTCGACATGGCTTTGTTGGCCAGCAGAGATCATCTCAGAGTAAATGAGATGCCACTGAGTAAAGTAAGAGTTTATTCAGTCTGGCTGCATAGGATATATGTTTGAGGCCAGTAATCCTCTTGGCGAAGTTCATTCGTGGACCTTCCAGCTGTTGTATTTGTCTTCTGAGGTACATCCCAAATGGGTTACTATACTCTATGATGGGACTGATGAGTCATGAGTAAAGGGGCACTATAACCTCAATATGTCTAGATGTGAACACTTTAGTAATCAGATGGTACAAGATAACTACTTTGGAAATATGATTTCAAAGGAGAGATCAATATCTACCTTAGTCCCCAGATACCCTATTACCTCATCTGTATTAAAGTGGCTGCCACCTATGTGTTAATATGTAGATGCTTAATATTCCACAATGGAATGACCATGCAGTTTGTGGCACTTAGCTGGAGGCCATGACTTTGACACCCTGTGTTGGTCTCCTTGAGGCCCCTTGAAGGCTGTCTGTGTCAGCTGGACTGTCAAGTATGGCTCCCAGTTTGCAGTCATTGCCAAACATGGTCTGCCGTAGTCCACCTGTGTTTGCTTGTACCTCTGAGAAGTATATGCCAAACAGTAGGGGTCCCAGGACTGAGTCCTGTGGGACACCAGTTGTGACTGGTTAAGAGTTGGACCTGGAGACCACTAGTCGTACCATGTGGGTTCTGTGTGTAAGCCCATTGGCAACCCATCCTGTGATGTATGGGTGTATGTACAGGCTGGTGAGTTTATCAATAAAACCTGAGTGGGGAATGGTGTCAAAAGCCTTGGTGAGGTCCAAGTAGTATATGTGAACCACCTATCCCCTCATCTAATGTCTTGGTGACTGTCTGTAATATGTCAAACAGGTTCAGTAGGCATGAACTGCACTCAACCAAGCTGACCTGGGTTGGGTCAAATGTTTGGAGGTTACCGATGTCTTTGCTAATGAGTGCCATGAGGATGCGCTCCATAACTTTGCAGACCAGGCTAGACAGGCTTATGGGGTGGTAGCTACCATGGTCAGTTGTGTTTCCATCTTGATGGAGTAGAATAACCATTGCCACGTGCCATTGCATGGGCATGTAGCCTGTGGAGTGGCTGAGGTTGAAAAGCTTAATTAGGTGGGGGGTCAGTTTGTCTTGTAGTGCTTGCAAGATGCAGTCTGGGACACCATCTGCCTCCACTGACGCTGCTAGAGAGGGCCATTTCCACCTGTGTGTCTCTGATGTCTGGGATACTGTACTTTTCGGGTATTATTGTGGGATCTTTAGAGGGTGAAGTTTGCACTGAATGTATCTGCCGGCACAGTGCAAATCTGTGTGTTACCACTTAGATCCTTGACATAGCCAAAGAAGGCTTTGTGGTTATCTTTCAAATCCTTGCCTATTTTCCTGTTGATGTTAGTCTTGGATGATTTCATGAGGGACCTACATTGCTTATTAATACTGGTCACGGATGTCTGCCCTTCTTGGGATTTGCTGTTTTTCTGGACTACTGTCCTACTTCTGTTGTATAGCCTGTTTATTGCAGGGGTCCACCAGACTGGTGTCCTTGTCTAGGAGGAGTGAATCTTAGTTTACCAGTGATGGCACGATCCATACATCCTTGTAGGTGCTTATAGAGTGCATTTGTAAATCTGTCTGTATCTTGAGCAGTGTTTTCCCTTAGTGTGGGGGCTGTGAAACCCCCCACCCCTGTCTCTAATAGTGTGAATGTAGCTGTAGGAAAGGCATACACTGTGGTTTTTGTGGGTGGGGGAGATGGTTGGGTGTGGAAACAGTGAATAGTTTATGGTCAGATCTAACCAGTGACTGGTTTACCTCTGCTGTGGTGCACCTGTCTCCCATGTTGGTGATTGCCACTTCTAGTATGTTTCTAACCCCGTTAGGGAGTTTACCATCTGATACAGGGCATATGAGGTGATAAATTCCAGGAAGCGCTGGGCCTGGAAGTGAGTACTTGAGTAAGTTTCCCAGTTAATGGTAGGGTAGTTGACATCAACCAATACCAGGGTGTGCGGTAGGACTGTCATGTTTTCCACTGTCTCCAGGTAGGTGGAGTGGTGGTCCTGGGTCATGGAGGGTGATCTGTAGCAGGCCACAGTTTGCATTACAGTTGTGGCTGATGTTATCTGCACATGGATGATCTCAGAGGTATCGTACTGCCCCACTAACCTGGAGGTGTAGGTATCCCTGATGAATATTGATACACCCCCTCCATGTCTGGGTCAGTCCATGTTCTGTGTCCAAAATGTGTGGTATGGGTTGTAGTCTGGTAATGCCGGTGTGCTCTCAGGGGCCTTAAAACAGGTCTCAATTACTGCACAGATGTTGACGTTGTCCATACTGAGGAGTGCTGTGAGTGCGTGCATGTTGTGATCACAACCCTTGGTGCTGAGTAGCATAACCCTCATTGATTCTGCTATTGTGCTGTTTACGGAGGTGGGATTCACCTTTGAGACTTACTTAAAAAAAGCACCATGGGGGTGCAAATAGCCTTGGCCAGTATTCCAAAGCCTAAGGCTGACACATAAGCTGGCATGGTAGTGTTGCATGCATGTTTCCCATCTGTGCTTGTGTCTCATCTTTCCTGTAGGTAACCTACTGGTAAGCTACAGAAAGCCTTAAACTTATGCAAGTCTTCTACCTTCCAAGATAGGCTTTTGGAGTGATTAAGTATCAGTGTTCTGTATGTTCCTGCTGTACTTAACTGTTTTCTGACTACATGGTGATATTTCACTGTATATTGTGATCTGAAAGCTCTGTTTATTCACATATTATGGCTGTGATGGCCTGCACTTTAGAGGTTCACAGATAGGTAGCAGGCTATCTGCCCAAGGGCAATTAGAAGCATAGCTACAGTGTGTTGGCTTTCTCCGCACCATTGATGAAGTAACTGAGCTTCTGTCAAGCATAGCCAATGAAGTGATTCCAGGCAGAGTTGCCGGAAGCTGTTGAAGACTGGGGCAGTGGAGGGTGATAGGGGCACTTAGTGATCTAAAGAGGGCATGTTAACATGAAAAATCAACACCGTTCAATTTACCCAACAGGTCTTGCAGCTCTGAAACTGGAGGTGCTCCCCCACCCCCTGGCTGTATGGTTCTGGGACACATGATCCCAGGGGTATATTCTGTTACCCATTCACACATCAAGGTTTCCCTTGAAGTGTGTCAGTGAGGGGCTATGCCTAAGCCTAATGCAGTTAGGAATGTAATTTATAGTCTCTCATTTCATTTGTTATATGTTTTTATTTCAAGAGTAAGTGAAGCTCAGTGGGTTTGGGCGCCTCCGCCCTTTGCTTAGCCTAGCTTTCACATAGAAATCATTTAAATAGAAAATAGGTGGAAGCAACATTAATGTTAATAGTGTAATGATTACAGCATTTGCATAATATCTGTGCATTCAAGAGTCAAATCCCAATAAAGTCAGGGATGCTTATCATGTTAAAAAGTATACCTTAACCACAGCTTGCATATACAGGTAGTATTCGTCAGTATAATAAACATTCGAAACACCCATATAAACCCACATGTGCAGGAGATTAAAGTCAACAGAGAATGCAATGTTATGTAAGCACATAGTGAGATGTCACTTCAATGAAATGTATATATCCTGCATAGTTAGCAGATATGGCCGTGTTTGCGTGCACAGGTTATACATTTTAAAGTGTGTTTAACTGTTGAACATGCTTTCAACTGCTTAAATGTGCCTTATTCTGGAGTAAAAAAATTTTTAAAGCATTGCAGGTGTTGAACCCTGGACCATGCACATTATAGTCATGGGACTTACCACTAAGCAATCTGAGCTGTATACATGTTTCATGGTCTTTAGACTACACCTTATAGTATAGGCATTCCACAGTACTGACCACAAATGGGACAGTCACTTTGTGTACATATGTACAGTATATTGTAATGTACTGTAGTTTGTGAATCAACATATGCAAGTCTACATATGTATAACTGTTGCAAATTAATACTATATATATATATATATATATATATACATGTCAGTGATGTCTGCACATAGACGTGTATATATATATATATATATATATATATATATATATATATATATATATATATATATATATATATAGTTACGTCTATAGCCATATATATATAAACATCTATGAACACACTGCATGACACAGAAGCAATCCAAAGGAATTGAAGTGTACACAAAACACATGCAGCTCTGGTATTATAACTATTAATATTAACCTAATTCACCATAGAAGGGATGGTTGTTGTGTATGTGGAGATCGTGGTGGGGGAGGAATGATGGGTAATGAAATCAAGCATCAGGGAGAGCCTGGGTTGGATGTTCAATAAGTGAACTGGAGGGGTATACATGGAGTATGGGGACAATATAAAAAAAGACGCAAAACAAGAACCATTCTCATCCATAATACAGCCTGTCATGTCACTTTGCAACACCTAATTCCACAAACATATGAACATTAACATGTATCATACATATGTACACCAACTGACTGTCACATTTGTTTTCAGTAGTGAGGAATGCCTGTAGTAAAATGTATATAATAAACACCATAACATTTGTACATATCTCAGATGCCTTAGTGGTAAGGTCTGTGACTGTGGTGTTCATGGTCCCGGGTTCAAGGGCTGTTAATTTATTTTGACGGCCAGAATAAGGGCTGTTGGATGCAGGTGGATTAAAGCACTTTTAAGCAATTGTAAGCGGGTTTGTGTGGGTTTGCACAATGGTAAGTGGCGCTTAAACACAGTTAAATGGCTAAGAGATTCACAGGTTTAACCTTTGCTTAATGTCGCGCAGTCCATAGGCAACCCTGATTACAACCGCTTAAATGTGCGTTATTCACACTTTCCCTACCAGCGCCTACTCTGAGGTAAAATAATAACCCCTTCCAGGATTAAAACCCAGAACCATGTACACCATCCTCAGAGTAACCTACCACCAAGCTACGAGGATTGTGTGGAAATAGGACAAACCGCCATGTACCCGATGAAAGGTGTATGCTATATATATACATATATATATATATATATATATATATATATATATATATATATATATATATATATATATATATATATATATATATCATATATACCATACCGATACATTTTTTACCGTGTTTTGGGGTCCAAATGAAGGGGTGCCATGATTCCCGAGTGGCACCCCTTCATTTCCGATTTATTTCCCTTTTGATTTGAAATTTCGCACTGTTGGTGATGACATCATGACGTGCAGGATGACATCATCAACGTCAGTGGTACCAGCCAGTCGGAATTGAGCTGAGGGAGCTCACACCATTTCCAGGTGGCCACAAATGTAAGCAGGATGCGGGATGTTATTATGGAGTATATGAAGGCAGGAAGAGAGAGGAGGAATGGAAGATATATGCGAGCTGGCATTGGAACGGCTGAGAATGCAAGAGCTTAATGGCTCTTCTATTTGAAGGTATTGCACTTCACTTGTAATGCAAGAGCTTAACGGCTCTTCTATTTGCACTTCACTTGTACGGAGAGAGCTAGCTATTTGCAGAAAGGTGTGTGTGTTTGTGTGTGTGTGTGTGTGTGTGTGTGTGTGTGTGTGTGTGTGTGTGTGTGTATTCTGCTCTTTTTCTTTTTTCTCATGACAAACGCATAGGTCTTTGTGTTTGTTCCTCTAAAAAGTCAGTGTTTGGGATTCAGCCCCATTGTGTTTTTTCCCCCTACTCTCCTCCCTTTCTTGTGTAGCAGTCGCAGTTTCTGCTGATGTATGGCTGTCATTTCTCTGGCTTAAGTTGTTGTTTCTCTATTTCATTTCTGATTCACCTGGAAGGTGCAATTTTTTTTGTCATGAATGCTGTTTGCAATACTCATCCAATCTCAGCTCTAAAGCCATTTTTGGTACTATTAGTCTCTTGCACTGTGTTAACTTGCCTAGTTGTTGCTATTTAAATTAGTTGCAGTGCTGAGAAGTGTGCGCATTACTTAAGAGTATTAGCAGTCAATATTCTGTATGTCTGTAGCAATCAATATGATTTATTTACTGGTTTAAGCACATTACGTGCTTTTTAGACAATAACTGTTAGACAGCAACTGATATCATACAATAGTGTGAAGGTACTTCTGAAATGAGTAATTTGTAAATGTAACCCTGCTAGAACATCTGAGCTTGCAAACAATTTCAGTCTTTGACTTAAGGAATACTAAACTGTAGCTAGCAGTGAATGTACTCCCATCCATGTTGCTAGTGATTATCTGCACTTTTGCAAAAATTATGGCCGCGCACTTAGGAAAAGGGTGCCTCGCCTATCTTCTTGTATAACTATCCTGCCCATGTCCCTCTGTTTAAATATAAATGATTGCTCTTACTATTGAATTCTCTGCTATATGTTAGTGCCATGCATCTGGACGAGGTTACGAATGAACGCTAACAACTGGTGGTAACCTTGTCTGGGAGACTGGGACAGTAACAAAATGAGAAAGCAATGCTTGCAAGGGGTGGGGGATTACCAGATATACAGTCACAGAAACACAAAAATGGGACAACTGTCCTTGTTAAGATATTGCCCCGGCAGTGACCGGGGAGTTAAGGTTCACCAAGATAGACTCGACCAGTTGTGATATGATCTAGCTTCATCTTGGAATGGTGTAGAGAATACCATTAAAACAACTGTGATGGAGGACGGGTAAGCTATTTGCAGGAGCTGAGGTCTGTTATGCTCCTGGTGATACATTGGATATACAGTTGTAGGCAGGTTCTTCAAACTTTTTCTGTCAGCATTATTGGTTGAAACATAAGACTGAAGATCATCTATATGTGTGTGTGTGTGTGTGTGTGTGTGTGTGTGTGTGTGTGTGTGTGTGTGTGTGTGTGTGTGTGTGTGTGTGTGTGTAAGTAGACTTTTATGATGGAAATGTTCTGAATTGGGCAGTTTTGTCATTATTGGTTCATGCATTTTGTTTCATTGTCTACTGAAAAATGTTCAAACAATAAATTTAAAATGCGCTCCAAGTCTAACAAGTGTGCTGTATTATATAAGGAATATAATTTAATAAAGTCAGGAAGGTGTATCAATGAACACATGCTTGTTTCTTGCTTTGTGTGCAAGGGGCCTATGATTTGAAAACAGCCCAAAGGTAATCTTTATCCACCAGTGGCCAGATGCATTTTCTTTGGATGTGGTGTGGGTTTCAATGCTATTTCAATAATGTGGGTTTCAAGGGCAGAGAAGTTTTTAATGCCAAGTCTATTTTAATTGAGACAGTATTGCTTTGTTTAGCAGATGTCAAAATAAATCCAAATAATCATTGTAGAGGTAAAGCAGTATGCACACATTAGTGTTTATGGTAAATGGGGCGAAATCGCCAGGTAATGGGACATTGGAATTGCTGCAGGGGGTCAGTGGTGCCATATGTTGGTTGTTTGTTCTTCAGTTTGCGTTTGAAAGTTGACATTCCACAATTCCATTGGAGTGGGTGGGGCTACATAATTATGTATGCAAATTAGATGTTAATCAATGTACAGATTTGTACCTATTTTTCATGGGCCTTGTCCAGATATTTGATGTTTCCAGGTTGAGGGGTATGATATATATATATATATATATATATATATATATATATATATATATATAAAGAGAGAGAGAGAGAGAGAGATACATGTCGCTATATAGAAATATACATATACATGTAGAGCTACACATCTATGGAGGTACAGATAAACATATGCAATAATATATATTATATATCTATATGCATATACATATATATATATATATATATATATATATATATATATATATATATATATATATATATACATACATATGTGTCTACAGCATCTGAAGTGTTCATATCTGAGTATAATATGGACCATAGCAATCACACATTCTGCCCCCCCAAAACAATATGAACATAACATATGAAGAGTATATGCCAATACACTATTACAAATATGTTCTATGGACACAGTCACCAACACAACTACAATGACTGCAAATATCCATGACAGAAATACATAGACAGCTTTCATTTAGCAAAACTTTATTATATTCCGATGTAGTGCCAAAAGGATTCAAGGACTAACAGTATCTACATGCTATACAGGAAGCATTTAACAGTGCCTTAATGAATCAGCCTGCAATTACCAAAGTATTAGTCCACTAAGGGATAGGTGTTCACACAGGGAAAGAACCCACACACACATATAGAAGATGTATAAAAGTTGTTCGTACACACCTACATCTGCTATGTACACCCACCAACATCTCCCCCACACCCAAACTAATTACAACAATACATACTGTCATACCATAACCAATTATACACCCACTGTACGACATCTGCTGAAACCTTAACATACCTGGACACAGACACACTAACATGGCCCTATGTGAAACAGTTGCTGTTATACAATGGAACAGCTGCTGATGTTATAGGGTTTGTTTGAAATATTCCCGTTTCAGAGGGTTGAAAAGTAATTACACCAGGAAGTGTTACCGAGTACTGATTATCAGCACAGTATGATACACAGTAACACCAAACTAAAGATGTCTGGTGAGCACACTGTAAACCCCCTAACATTATATGCATAGCCATGCAGTCTTGAGCTGGTCAAACATCCTGGGCAGACTGAAACATATGCAGAAGTATTACATACAGACAAACTCTGCACAAGTAGCAGTGTTCAGAAATATAACAGCAGTACTCACATTTAGACCAAATCCTCTAGGCATTACTCACAATATATTAGTGTTTGTCTCCATACAGCTGTTGCAATAGATTTCAAACAACACTTCCAGGCTGTCATTCTCACAAGTAAGGCAAAGGGACAATGCCCAAGTGGAGTACTTAATTATACTCCACTGTTGCCATGGTATTGGCTAAGGTAGTAGCTGCACAGCTGATGTGCATGTAATTAACTACTTAGGAACACCAATTGGTTATCAGGATAGCACATGTTACTGATCTCTAACTATAAAAGGATGCCTTGTCACACATTCAAACCATCTGTATCTACCTGTAGAACAGTACAAAATACTGAAGCACAAACCAAAAACGAGTAATATACCTGTCAATAACACCACCAATTACTAAGAAGGTATGTATAACATTTAGTATGTCTGTGTATGTAGTACCTGTTCTGTAAGAATTACAGTGTAATCAATGCATATAGTGGAAATAGCTATCTTGTAGTGATGTCTTGTTGAGCAGTAGTAATGCTTGTAGTATTCTATGTGTGTACTGCTGTAGGTCACAAGGCAAACTCCTCATACACCACAAGGGATGATATATATGGGCTTGGAACTCACCAATTCTCTTCCAGCCACTGTCAGTGTCACGGTTGGTCCAACAAGTATGTGCTATAACAGGGGATAGTATATGTCGATATATTGTAACAGAAGACATATGTATGGGTGTATAATAAGATGAACATGTCAAAGGTGGGCTTACTGTGCAAATATGGTTTGCACTGTGGGATATTGTACCAATAACTGTGTAATATACAGTATTTTAGGCAGATCTGTATTCCATTTTACACAGCATTTCTGTTATGTTATGCAAACATTAGTTATGTCTATTGGCAATTACAATACTCAATAACAGGATACATATGATTTGAATTCATCTGACAGTTTAGCAGCATAATAGCAAAGATAAATGGAAGAGTTAGGTAACTATTCATGCACATAATATATGTAATATCCACCTCTCTAGTATTGTTTGCAAGCAATAACAGCTGTGCATGTGTACATGTTATGCAAATGTGTAGTGAACATTGTTACAGGGCTGGGCCAAATGGCTATGTGCATACCTACATAGAGTGGATATTGAAAGTAGAGACACACTGGTTGAACTTTCAGGTTTGTGTAGCCTAACCTCTCATTGCCAACCTAACAGCCGCTTGCAAATACTGTATGTAAAGTAGTGCACAGTACTGGTAATGAAACAGCAGATTGCATATCATCTCTAACTCCAGTGTAACATCTGCAGTAGGAGTGTAAGATGTAGGAGACAGCTGCCCATGTGTAATAACTGCTTCATAGGTGATGGCTTACACTATCTGATTATATCCTGATCATGTTGATAGTGGCAGCAGAGTCTATTGATACATGACTCCGTTTCGGGAGTGGATGTCTGTGCCCAACAGAGCTCATGGTTCTGGTGGATATGTGAGTATATACCCAGAAAAGGAAATAGACCTGTAGACACTTGCATCATCTGTAATCAACTATCAGGATGTGATGTGCTCCTCAGAGGAGAATTGCTGCTAAAAGTAGATACTATGTTTCTGTAATAGCCAGTGTTGTCACGTCCATAACACAAGTAATTACTTGTGAGCATCACTGTCTAAAACATCTTCATAAGCAATAAGTACACTAAATACAGTACTTGGTACTTGTAGTACTGAATGCTCATACAGGCATGTCCACTAGTCAGCTACTGGTGTTTACTAATGTCAGCTTTGTGTATGTGGCCATCCTGGGGGAATGTAATCTCTATGCCATGTACACTGCCAAATCCACCTAACACCACACCCCCCACATTGTCTGGATGCAGCTACAGGGGTAAGCTGGAAGGCAGTCCAGTCTACAGCCATGACTGGTCTGGACAGTCATGAGGTGTAGGTTAACACATGCATCTCATCATCGCAACCAACACATACCCTTACCAGAACACAGTAAGGACACCCGCACACACTACCAGAAATCACACACATTCATAGAGGCTTCTAAGTATCTGGCCAAGCAAGTGACCTCCCAAGCTGGAATAGACAGACAACAAAATACGCAAACTGTATGACATAGTTTGCATAATTGTGCCACACCTCAGAACACGTGGCCGGAAACATGCCCAACAGTACTCATTTGTAAATGCAAACTCTAGCACTATGTTACACACCAACCTATACGGGGGCAAACATACTGTCAGCTGCCTGTCTGCCATGATTAGCCACATACCCATACATTCAGACCACCTTTTGAACTATACACATGGACCTGGCATATTCCATGTTGTTATGCAGGACCTGTGATGCAGTAGCCTGGACTGCATGGAAACACACATGTAGGAACTGTCAGGTCTTGTAGCCCATGCAGGTATGTCCCAAGGCCTGGGTAGCATTCTGCCATTGGCCAGAATGATACTGCAGTACAGGGGCAAAATGATTGTATTCCACAATTGTCTAATGTACTGGTGCAATGCAAAGGGTATCCAGTATCTCTCTGCCTGGGATAACATGGTTGACAGACCATGATGCTTTGCCAGACAGGGCCTGCACCTGTCACCCCTGGGAATCTGGATACTGGCTAGGGCTCAAGCTTCCCCTATAGTGCCTTCATCATGCAAAGTTCAAGTGGAAGTCCACTGCTGTAACAGGGACAGCCAAGCAATAAACTGCGGGTCTCGCTACACAATGATACATGTCAGAAACACTATATGGACACACATATCTCAATCCCTAACATGGAGAACATATCTGTGCAGTGGCTGAGACATGTTTCAATGCTCCAGAGAGCACACCTGCATGACCATGTTATAACACATACCTCACCTCTTGCCCATTATCCTTTATTGGAACACACGGGCTGCAGGTGTGTCCATATCCCTGAAGGATATGTACACCCCCACGCTAGTTGCACTTGCATAACTTCAGATGCATTATGCTGAGCAACTACCTTTGTGCCAAAGTGGAATCCAAATTGCACCTTGCGACAGATCACCCACCATGTCTCAGAATTCGCAACTGTCATATTGTGCTGTAATGGGGAATATTAGGTTTGAGACAGAAAACCATAATAATGGCTACTCTCAACTATTCCATTATGAACTGGGAAGACCCCTCATGTAACAACACCTGCACTCAATGCATGTTGGATTTCATCAACCCCAATGCCCTGGATCACCATAGTCACACAAGCAGAATGCTACACATAGTCAGTCTCCAAAGCCAATGTTATGCTTCTTAAGAGTGAAGTGGTGACTGTCATGGCACCCATGCATATGGGCAATGCATGTGCAAATGCTGAATCCTATACAAATGAACTTTAAGCATTCACATAAGTGCAGTGATTGTGCCATAGAAGCAGAACCAAGACTCAACCATGCACAAACAAGAAGGCAAACTGGTGGTACTCTGCCTTAAAGTGTACCACTGAAGGTAGTAACTGTTGCAAGAGTGAATACACATGAGTGGTGGTGATCCCTGGTCAGCCTCAGTAAGATGCAGATACACCATATAAAACCACACAAAGCTACTATGAAACTAATCAGCCACATATTATGAGGCCAACCATAGAGCATTCTATAGCTGTCATGAATCGTAATGGCAACAACAAGACCTGTCGTGCTTCACAGCACTATGGCATGGGAAGTACTGCACCTACAGAAATAGCACCTATTCATCCAGATAGGGTCTTGGAGAACCTAAACCCACTCCCACCTCCCCCCCAACAGGTGCACATATTTATATATCCATGTACACTACAGAGCCCCTGTAATAACAACTATGCAGGTACAAGCTGCCCTCTCTAAAGTCATACATACAGCTTTCATGGGACCTGTCAACATCCCAGGGTGTATCCTACAGAAATGTCAGAACAATTTGCTCTCCACATACACATCATGTTCAATCATAGCTTCATGTCAGGCTGTGTACACACTGAATGGTGCACAGCAACTTTTATCACACCCCACAAAGGGGGAGACACCACTGATAATGGGAAATCGTGCACTACTACCCTGCTGAGTCTGGTCTATAAGGCCATGACCCGTGATCAACTTATTTGATGTAGTCAGTACAGATGTAGATGACAGGTTGTTTCACACAGCATATCATGGCCTTGCCAGGTCTTAGGACACCATCACTCATACTGTGTTCCAGCTGCACTCAATATACTAGGTGTATATTCCTATGTCACAGGAGTGGTTGGAAACTGAACTGCTGGCAGAACCAACACTACAGAAGGCGTCTGACTAATACACGCACATCAAACCAGTGCTAGCTACAGTAATACAGGGTTAATTCCTGGTACTCCCCCTTTGTTATTTATACCACACAGACTAACACAGAAGGCATCTGCCTATTAATGTTTGCAAATGACTATGAACTAGAAGCAATAGTTGACTCAATTTGTGCTGCGGTCAACATACAGAAGGGCCTTTGTGGGTCGATGTGTGATGTGTGACGTATGGCCACACGCTGACAGCTAAGTATTACATTGTCATCCCCTATGTTAAAAACCCTGTACCCATGAACTACCACCTAGGCAGCGGTCAACATAATGGAAACTGTGTGTGTATGGGATGCAGCTGGGCAGTAGTCTTTCCTTTGATAGTTACTTCACCATACCAGACAGGCAGTCATATGTGGCACCCCTAATCATGACAGGGTGCCATCCATGAATATAGAGATTATTGTTCAGCCATACTCAACACTCAAGTGACCCATAATAGATCACATATCTCCTTTAAGGGTTATTGGCCATGTACATATGGCCCGCACTGGCCTTCCCAATCCCTAGCTCCACTATGTTGCATGATGCCTACACTGAATAAAGCCATGTCCAACCCAGAGATGTTGGACATGCTACACTTACACATCCTGATTTCAAATAAACACATACTTCATGAACATCCACCTTTCTAGTACACAACATGCCTGACAGATCTCTGTCCCATACACTTTACATACTCCTGCCATACTATGCATCCCTGTCCAGCGAAGTTGCACATTGCTTCTCTTTGTGACATGGTGTGAGGACTGCATGGCAAATATATCAGTAACTCTGTAGATCAGTTCTGTGGCACTGCTTGAACTGGCCACTGAAACCTACCTGTCTGTTGGCTACAGCTAGGTAATCTTTCAGTTTAGGCTCATAAATGGCCCAGGGCATATAGCCTACTAGTTCACTATGACCATACATGCTATAGCTGATATGCAACCTGCAAATACCATCAGGCTAGCCATTGTCCCATGTGTTTCACATGTGCAACACGGGTAATACATGGCAGGATGCTAAACAGCTGTACAGTGCCATGTAGATGTATATGGCAAAACACATACATGTAAAACTTTCTGTAAACAAGTCTGCAAGATCACAGGTCATGTCCCTTAAGGCTGTGTATGACTATATATGTGACATATACACAGCATTAAGGTGTATTAGATTAATGTGAACAAATCCAGGCATGTGCTGATAGGTAAAGACACCAGTACAGGCAAACAGACATGCCCACATCAAGACATCCACATGGAGTATGAGCAATGTCATCACTTGACAAACACATATATGGTGATAACATCAAATCACCAGTAAGTGTCAAATGTGTGTGAGTTAAACATGTCAGTGGTGTTAGTGTCATGTAGATTTCCAAAGACATATTTGTAATCATAATAAATGTGATACACATGTATTTTCAGCTGTACTTCTGTACTTCTCTGTGAGTTGCTGTGACCTGTCTCCATCATTATGTCTTCCAGGTATGCCATGTGCCAGGCTGCTACCATACACCTGCTTGGAGGATGAGATCCTCATCCCATACCTCCTCAAAAAAACATGTAACACTCTTCAGCCATGTGCCACAGCAGTGGGATGCCCAGTGGGAGGAACTCCACAGGAGGTTAAATGATGTTGGCGGCCATAATTGCACCTATCAGCAGGTGCACCGACACTGCACAGACCTCATAAGATGGGCAAAACAGTGTGCTAATGCAATCGCCTGGGAACAAGGTGCAACAGGTGGGAGGGCTATCTGCCATGTGGCCAGTTAACACAAGTACACATAATGTATGGTGGTCCTGTTAATATACACTGGTCAGACCTGCAATGCATCACAGTAGTTACCCATGTGGAATGACTGAAGACTATATGAAACACCTACACTAAACCTTACATACTGTCATTGCCAGATGTGTGGACAGGTGTCAATACAATGGTGGAGGTGTGTTTCACTGTAGGGACAGGTACTACAGATCAGCATTACACATGTGGGGAATACAGACAGTACTATACAGAGAGCATATGTGTGCACACACTTTAAATGTGTTGGAGCTGGAGTATGACCAGCCCAAAGGATTCACCCTTGTGGATTATACCCATGCTATGAATGTCACACAATGTCATATGCTATCTGACATGTCCATGACATGTAGTGAGCTGACTGCAACACTGCTCAACTATCCTGCAAAACATGATATCTCACATCCCAGACATACCACCATACTGTCCTCAGTGGAGCATATGACATTTATGGGTGTATGTCATATGAGATAACACTGACATGTGACATAGATGCCCATCACAACCATTGGACAAAACATGTGTACACATGGCCATGGAGGATGGCCAGAGACATGAAGCAACACACACAGTAGAAGTGATGTACATGTGTGTACACCCTGTTGTACATTGACTCGACACAATACAACTACGGCCTTTATGTAATGGTGATATTGCAGATGTGAAACACTAAACATCATACAGGCCTGTGCACAGCTTGTGTAGGCATGACATCAAAACCACCACATAACATGTCTTGAACATCTTGAGTGTGTCACGACATGAAAGCACTCACCTGTACAGTATCCAAATATATGCATGTGTTGCACAACATACACATACAACCACAGCAGGCCACAGATAAAGTACATTCACCTTGCTGGTGTCAGACATCAAAGTCATGCTTGCTCCTCATATGTGTGAGGTACACAGATGGCATGTGGGACATGGAGTACTGCTAAGTTAGCCATGTCTGGGCATAGTTGCCAAGCATTGGTAATATGGCTGCAGATGTGCAGGGGTGTCATCTGTATACCCTACAGTGACCTGTGTCACACATTCCTCATTAGGGTTTAGTGTATATACACCTCAGTGATGTGGGTCACATTCCACATTAGATATGTATTGTATCTGAACACAGGTATGGCTATGAACTGTGTCTGTAACTCACACTGTATAGCAATAGTGAAGCCACATGATTCCCTGCAATGGCTATGCACATCATATTTGTAGGGTGGACTGAGACCATTGCATCAGCTGAAGGTCCATATTAGTATAATACATCCCTGCATTGGGACACCATTACCTTACTGTATATTTGAAAGGACACCATTGTGTTACACATGTATGCATGTCATTCAACACGACAGCAGAAGACATGTCATACTACATGTGATTGGCAAGGTCATATGCCACACATCAGGCTGGTGTACTGTTAACCTGTGCTGGTCTGTGCAACCATTGCAAAGTAGGGACAGCCATGTCAAACATGTGTATACAGCAACATGCACATTGTCTGTAGACTCAGCTCAGGGGTAGGCAGAATAATGTTGAACAGACATGCACTGCTTTGGGGGAGATATACAAATAAGGGCCCAGGCAAACAAAATATTCACTCCACATACCCTTCTGCACATGTCCTCCTCACACATAGGGGCAGTGGCCAACACAAAGCATCAGTGGCAGATGTACAAAGGTCAGTAAAGGTCTGTTAACATGTGGGTATATTGCACAAAACATGGCAGTGCGGTGCATAGTGCATGCATTGCGTTGCAGGTATGGGGCATAAGCTACTAACACAAATGGTGCAACACAGGGATGTATGCTAACAACTACTATAAATGTGTAAGGTGCATGCCTTCTGCTATAACACATGCATGCTGTTGTGGGCAACTCAGGGATGTATGATAACTACCACTATAATTGTCTAAGCTGAATGCCATCTGCCATATCACATGCATGTTGCATGCCGTTGGGTGCCATAGCATGTGTCTGTCTGTGTGTCTGTCTGTGTGTGTGTCTGTGTGTGTGTGTGTGTGTGTGTGTGTGTGTGTGTGTGTGTGTGTGTGTGTGTGTGTGTGTGTCTGTGTGTGTGTGTCTGTGTGTGTGTGCATGTCTGTGTGTGTGTGTGTGTGTGTGTGTGTGTGTGTGTGTGTGTGTGTGTGTGTGTGTGTGTGTGTGTGTGTGTGTGTGTGCTGTGCTGTATAACTTGTAATGTACGTTTTTATCTGCCCCCACAGGTGTTGATGTGATGCATTGCCCTCCTGCGGTCCATCTGATGTTAGTGTCACCACAGACTCTAGCAGTGATGATGAAAGTATGATTGAGGCACAGGCAGGGTTGTCAGGGACTGAATCTGTGTCATTGGTTGCAATTCCACATGTACCCCCCTCATCCCCGCACACACTTCTCCTGCCTACACATACCCATAACCAGTGGCCATAGAGGAGGGACAGTTGGCAGATGGTAGCATGGAACAAGGAAGTGTGGAGACTATGGAAGGTGTACCTGTACACCATGATCACAGCCAACTGACTGGTGATGTCCCACACAGGCATGTGCCCAGTGTTGCTCGTAGGAGGACCACTGGCCAACATGCCCCTGCAAGACAAAGCACATCAGCTGGTGTCACCAGGCACATGTTCCATGCTGTAATGGAGGCACAGGTACGTGCTGAATGGCACAACAGAGAAGGTCCGAGGCATTAGTGGGCTGCTGTCCATTCTTTAACTGACAACATCCAGGCAATTGCAAATGCTCACCATCATCTTGCATAGATGATTGGGTGACATGGTGGGAGTCCTTGACCATGGCATGTCAATCCTCGAGCGTGGAATGTCTGTACTGGAGCATCTGGTGGGAGTGAGGCATCAGGCATGTGGACGTAGGCCAGCTACATCACCTGTTGAACATCGACGTGAACATGCTACTTCATGCCTGCTCCCATAGTGGCGGTAGCAGCAGCAGTGCAGCTGGTGCATGCTGTCCACATCAGGAAACAGCAGTCCATGTGCACGTGGTCCTGGATGATTCCCAACAGGGACACGGTTCCAGTGGACATGTGTCATCAGACAGTACCCAATCTGGACCTCTGCCTGGTAGTGCCTGTGCAACCCTTGGCAGGCGCAGGTCACGTGGCCATGACTGGACACTGTGAACTGTGGAACCTGCCCTGTACAGTCTGAAGCTGTCAATAATACCCCAGTGTAGGCCAGCCACATGCCAGACCTGTGTGCATACATACACACATACACCAGAAACAAATGTAGGCCACTTCAACACACACACACATAACATCCACACACACCCAATGATATCAAAGGCCCTAACCCACACACATGATGTCATCCAATGGTGCAGCCTAGGGCTCTGGCAAACATTATCACCCTGTGCATATGATGATGCCTGTGCCACATCCTTGTCATCCACATCATCTGTGCAGGGATATGCTCATATGGTCTGATGCACAGGGTGAACATACTAGGAAGACAATTGTAGATTAATATTCTTGAGTAGTGTTTGACAGGCAAAGGACATACCATGTAGTACAGATTTAGAATGCATTTGGTACGTTTGACAGTATGTATCATATGTAACATTAACTGCATGTTGATCTTGATGTTCTGCCTTCCTCTTTCAGGTGTAATTGCATGTGCCTGGGGATGTCAGTGTTTGCGGTTAGTGTCCGATATGTAAATGATGACTACTCACAGGTTTGTATGACAATACCTGCATGCACTTTGTAGCTTCCACATCGCAGTTTTAATCTCCCAAGTTTCAATTATGTTTACTGATCTAATGATCCAAGAGCATCATAGCTGTGTAGTAAGCTACTGTGTTCAGAGCCATCACATTCATAGTGGGTGACATCACAGGTATAGTTACCTGGAGTGGGGAGGAAGTAAAAGAGTGGTATAGCAGATGACAAGGGTGAACGCCAGTGGAAAAAGTGGCTTTTCATTGGGTAGTAGTAATATCCACTCGCATGACAGGATGCAAACACAGACACACTCAGGGATTCACAGACACAGTAACACACCCAGGGATTTACAGACAGTAACACTCTGACACACACACACACACACACACACACACACACACACACACACACACACACACACACAGTTGCCAGTGTTGGGAAGTGAACCCCTGCCTACGTGCAAATCATTATTATAGTACTACACAATTACAAGACACGCCACAGATATTACACATGTACAGATATTCGGAATGGCTTAAGATCAAGGACATCAACAGGGATACTAGATTGCAGTGAGTGAATGTGGTGTGGGGGATTCATCAGTCGGCTATGTAACAACAAGCCTCACCCCAGGGTGTACATGTTTACAGGTGGTTAGAATGTCCTTCTAAGATTGATGACATCAACAGGGATACTAGATTGCACTGAGTGGATGGGGGGAGAGAGCCTTAACATTTCACTATGGTAAAATACAGCCTCACACCAGGGACAGGACAGCCATACACACACACACACACACACACACACACACACACACACACACACACACACACACACACTGTGGTATTCACAAAGATATACACCTATGTCACACACATACAGACACTTGACATGTGTGAGATTCAACCACCTGACTATGCCTTTCTTTCTGCACTTCACTCTGTACTGATGTCTACCACAGTGTTCAGGAGAGTGAAACACATTTGTGACATATTCCCAACCACACGTGACATATATGGGGACACACACACCCACACGTGCCAGTACTGTGAATAAAACACCTGCCTATCTCATGATAGGTATTACAGAGTTACAGCACTATCGTATGTGCTACAAAGCATACTGACTCTTTCCTTTGCCACCTGTACTGATATATGCACAATATATGCACAGGGGAGGTGTTACTGTTCCAGGTGTCAAGAGGTTTGCCTTCAGTGTCACCCTTACTGCATTCTACGTTGTGTGTCTTCCACTTCAATTAACAGAACCATAGCATAGCAGTTACACAGGTTATTGTAGGAATGGTTGTAACGCACCTGTAAGCTGTCCTCAGTAATCATTAATCTGCAAAGTAGCCCCACCACTTAGTAGTCATGTCCAAACATCTGTCTATACCTAAAGTACAGCTTACTGTACTTT
Organism: Protopterus annectens; assembly: GCF_019279795.1. NCBI lineage: Eukaryota > Metazoa > Chordata > Ceratodontiformes > Protopteridae > Protopterus > Protopterus annectens. The sequence continues at coordinate 469,180,986 of NC_056746.1, forward strand.
GAGCATATCACCATATACAGTTGTCAATGTTGAGGCTGCATTGCAACAGCATGATGTATTAAGACAACAGTCATCTTCAATCATCAGACACTGCACACGCATGGAATCTAAACACACATCAATACTTGTACATATATGCAGTCTCCTTCAGTAAGTGGACTAGCAGGTCAAGAGGATACATTCCATACCTTCTTCACACCATGTGTGAAACCTAGCCAAGCATTACACCATAATGGCTGTTGTATTCATGTACTGGTAGGTACCCACTGCCACCTTGTGTAATTTGAGTCAGTACATCCGAACAAGCCCTTTGTTTCTAAGTGTATGAGCATGCCCAGTATAGCCTTGTATATTTGTAGTCATAGTGCATCTCAAACGGCCCTGTGCTACTAAGTGTATGAGCATGCCCACTGCCACCTTGTGTAATTGGAGTCAATGCATCCAAACAAGTCCTGTTATTCTATGTGTCTGAGCATGACCACTGTAAGCCTGTATAGTGATAGTAGTTGTCCATTCCACAGATGGGCATACTCCAGTTCAGGGCTTGTTGTGCTACAACTATACCTCTCAGGCCTGCCTATGTCTTACCTGCAGATGATGTGTCATGTTTGTTAATACAGGTTGTAATGTACTCATACTTTAAATACACAGGTTTACAGCTATGTGCATCTTAACTGTCAATATCCCTGTTGTTGTCCTCACTCTTAGAAGGGCATTCTGATTGCCTTGAAATGTGTGATCTCTGTGGTGCATCTCGTAACTGCATAGTACTGTAATAATGATCTGTAGATAGGCAGGAGTTCTGATCCCACCACTGGCAACTGTGTGTGTGTGTCAGCAAATGGCTGACTGTGGTTGTGTGTGTGTATTTGTGTCTGCATCCTGTCATGACAGTGGGTTTTGCTGCTTTCCAAAGAGAAACCACCTTTTGCACTGGCCTTTATCCTTGTCATCTGCTAAACCACCCTTTCCCCCACCCCTCTGTAAGTAATCAGTCCTGTGATGTCACCCAGCTCAGAAGCAGAAGCAGAGTAATTGTAATTGTATGGTGTCTGTGGCACATACCCCACCTGCATACCACTCTACTAGTTACCTTTACATAGGCAAGACGTGTACGCACAATACTGGCAAGTGTGTGTGTGTTTGTGTGTGTGTGGCTACGCCGTAGCCAGGCATGCACATGTGTTATGTCTTTTAACATGCTGCACACCATGGTAGTCATCTGTGGTGAGTGGAGTCTACAAATTATTACATAGTTAGGAATAGAAAAGAATAGACAGTCAAGAACAACTACAAGTTGGGTATGTTGATTTCCTGTGCCACTGTCGAGCAGTGACACAGAAGTGGTCCCCGGGGTGTATGTCCATACCCATCATTCCCCCCACCCAAATGCCACAATCCCTGGGGTATATTTCCTTAGCCATCATTCCCCACCCCAAACTCCACATACACAACAACCATCCCTTCTCTGGTGAACAGATTATGATTTAAATGTTATAAAAAAAGAGATGCCTCTGTTTTGTGTACACGTCAGTTCCTTTGGATCCTTTCTGTGTCACAAAGGGTGTTCAGACATGTGTGTGTATATATATATATATATATATATATATATATATATATATATATATATATATATATATATAGATGGCTATAGCTGTGTCTGTGTATATGCGTATATAAATACCTTAGGTGCATATACGTATTTAGTTATGACAGTTGTACAGATGTAGACTTGTCTATGTTGTTTCACAGAGTACAGTACATTCAAGGGTACTGTACATATGTACACAAAGTGACTGTCCCATTTGTTTTCAGTACTATGGAATACCTGTAGTAAGATGTGTATTATAAAAACCATGAAATATGTATACAACCAGATGGCTTAGTGGTAAGTCCAGTGACCTTGGTGTGCATGGTTCAGGGTTAAAAACCTGCAATGCTTGTTGATAATGTCATTTGGGAATAAATAAGGCAGTTGTAAGCAGGTGTAAATGTCTTTTCATGACAGTAAGCAGTGGGTACACAAAGGTACAAGACATGTACAACTCACAATACACTAGAAATGCCCTTCTATTGCAATCCTGCTGTTGTCACCCACCTAGAAATACACCTCTGTGACTACTGCAACCCAGTAATCTCTGTAGCGCATCCTGTAACTGCATAGTGCTGTAGTGTGCTAAACTAGTTTGGTAGGTGTTCTAATCCCAGACATGCTAACTGTGTGTGTCTGTCTCCCTGAGAAGGGAACAATGCATTTTAGAGTACGCACACTCCTTATGATTCACATACTCACCTTTGGCAATCCTGCTGATGTCACCCACCTAGGAATACACCTTTGTGACTACTGTAATCCAGTAAACTCTGCAGCATGTCCTGTAACTGTGTAGTGTGATAAACTAATTTGGTAGGTGTTCTAATCCCAGACATGCTAACTGTGTGCGTGTGTGTGTGTGTGTGTGTGTGTGTGTGTGTGTCTGCCTGAGAAGGGAACAATGCTTTTTAGAGTACGCACACTCCTTACGATTCACATACTCACCTTTGGCAATCCTACTGATGTCACCCATCTAGGAATACACCTCTGTGACTGCTGTAATCCAGTAATCTCTATAGAGCGTCCTGTAATTGTGTAATGCTGTAGTGTGGTAAACTAATTTGGTAGGTGTTTTAATCCCAGACATGCTAACTGTGTGTGTCTATCTGCCTGAGAAGGGAACAATGCATTTTAGAGTATGCACACTCCTTACAATTCATATACTCACTTTTGGCAACCCTGCTGATGTATTCCACCTAGAAATACACCCCTGGGACTACTGTAACCCAGTAATCTCTGTAGCACATCCTGTAACTGCGTACCACTGGAATGTGATTTAAAACTGTGGTAGGGATCCATCCACAATCATGGCAGTTATGTATGTTTTCTGTGTGTTTCAATGGCTGTGTAGGGAGCAATGCATTATACCCAAAGCCACGGTGGTGCAGCGGTAGCATTGTCACCTCACAGCAAGAGGTTCTCCCATTCGATTCTCTGCTGGAGCACCTTCTGTGTGGAGTCTGCATGTCCCCCCCGCGGTTGAGTGGCATTTAAAAGACATGCATGAATGGGCGTGCCTTTGTTGAAGGTTGGGCATTGGGCTGGCACCTCGGCACCGTAAAAAAATTGACTGCCAATCATTAGTGGACCGGAGTTCCACTGTGGCAAACCCTAACTGGGAAAAGCTGAAAGAAAAACAACAACAACTTGCAGGACATTTACGATGCCCTACTTTGGTACTCCTACTGATGTCATACCCTGTAAAATACACCTCTGGGGAACAAGTTCCCTAGTAATCCTTGTGGTGCATCCTATAACATCTCCATGCAGTAGTGTGATATAGATCTTGGTCATGGGGTCTATACCCACACATGTTAGTTGTGGACGTGTTGTGTGCATCTCACTGTCTGTTTTGTGAGCAATGCATTTTGGGCTACTCACTTGCAGGAAATGTGAAATGCCCTACTTTGGTAAACCTGCTGATGTCATTCCTTGTAAAATACACCATTGGGGATGGAGTAGGCCAGTAGTCTCCATAGTGTGTGCTATAACTGCATAATGCTGTAGTGTGATGAACTAGTTAGGTAAGAGTTCTATTCCAAGACATGGCAGGTGTGTTTGTGTGTTTGGCAGTCAGAGCATGTGTGGAGGTGGCTATGAATGTCTAACCACTGGACATGTTGAGGAGCGGGTTTTGTAGTTTTCCTATATGGTGGCCATATTATATGTCACAATGTCCACCTCACGAGGTTTACAGATTTCAATCAGCCAAGAGACTGGGTTAGCAAGTCATACCCCTGCATCTGACAAAAGGCCTAATGAACACAGTAAGCAACCCTACTATTACCCAGACTACAGTTTAAACCCATGTGTCATACGCAAACACACTTGCCTAGAATATCCCGCTATGTTGCTAGTACCCTGCACATTGTTGACAGATAGTAGGCATGGTGTGATTGCAGTGGGCAGCAGAGGGCATGGCACCCTGCCCAACAGTACAATAGGCACATAATTGCAGACAATGCGCCTTCACTATGTTCCCCACTGGACACCTGCAACATATGTGGTGCTATCAAATGTGATCCACAAAGGACATACAATGCCTTACACACATGCCCTGTATGAACAGATGCCACTGACACCAGGGAATACCTGTATCATGCTATCATTGCAGGTGCAGGGTCAACCTGCTGTCTATTAGAAGGTCCTGCCACACCAGGCCAGTATTGCACATCTGATGATAACAGTCAGTGTACACATGTGCCAGGCAAACCAGGTACACATAAACATGTCACTGTACATTACTGTGGGACATGCACATCCCAGGCATTGTCCATGTCAAGGACTATCAAACACAGACATGGCATGCATTGCAAAGCAATGGCCACACACAATGGTAACCAGGATGACAGGACAGGTCATACAATAACTATACGTGTGGGACACTGCAGATACTACACCCCTGAACCACACTGCAGAACATTGTCACATGGCCTGATGCCAAGGATTACCCCTCACCCAGCCTTGTACAGCCATCTTGCACAGCCAACCACTACACACCCATGAAGCAATGCACACATGCATGTCAGTACTGGCACCTTGTGTCTGCATGTGGGGTATGATGTTCCCAACCACAGTCACACCCAGTATAACTCCCATTGGCATACTGACTGATGTCAGACACGTTCACATGCCCTAGTCCATAGAACCTCAGGATATCCCCTATGGTGCATGTAATACCTGTGCATTACTGCAGTGTGGCAAACTTAGTAGTTAGTATGTGTATTTGTGTGCCTGCCATAGTGTGCCAATGTGTCTGGGTCCCTTAGAGAGTGTGGTTGTGTTAACAATGACATCTGTTCATGTAGACAGCCATGTGTGCTACACTTAATGTATGTCTACTATATCTCTGTTGCAGATGTTGCTCACCAGCACACATATATGGTCTTACAGCACACCAATATGTCAGCTATGTGGCACATGGAGTAACTGCATGCACTTGTAATAGTAATGGTTAGTCAGTCAGGGGTTTGAACCCCTGTACTGGTAGGTGTGTGACAGAATATGCTTATGTTTTAGTCTCCCAGCCCTTCTCTGATGTACTTTGCCTCTGTCTGTCCCTCCCACACACCCTCTGGTGGATGTGGAGATGTACAGCTGCTCAGCAGCAGCTTGTGTTTTGTAAGTGATGGTCATGATCAGGTGATGGCCTATGCACTTATTGCAGTCCTCCTCTAACTAATTGCACGTGGAACAGCTGTGGTGACATTCCCACAGCCAATTGCATGGAAACACAGTACAATATCTAGGAACATCATATTGGTGTTTGACCATGACAATCGCTGTGAGTGGAACTTAGCTCTGGTGTTTGATGAACAGCATCATAGATTAAATCTGGATATCCCTCAAAAAACATACACTGTGGAAAATAGCCTAAAGACAGGAGGGTGATGTGCCAGACATGACTACAGCATGTAAGTGTAGCTACACTTAATTCAGACTACTGCCAGTTTAACAGGTTGTGTGTGGTAATGGCTAGTCTGCATGTTTTAATAACTGACAAAACAGTGCTCTGTTTGTAAGGAAACCCCCATCTGTAGGATCATCTGTGGACTGGTCAGTGTGTGGAACCATTTGTTTCTTGTGTTACTCACAGAACACACATTTGTGAACTGCAGAAGCATAGTGTGAGGATTGCAGTCAGTACATGGTGACAGCAATGAGAGTTACTGTCATTGCATCCCTGATTGGATGTACATCACATGAAACAGTGGTATGACAGTCACTATCTGAGGTTATCACAGTGACATGCCAATAATGGGCCACTGTTCATAGCTGCAGTCACAAGTTATCTATGCTTTGGACAGATGTCATGCAGTATATATGCATGTGTTGTGCTCCCTCTGCAAATGCATGACATCTGTTGTCTTGGGTTAATTGTAATATCTACGCATGCTGTTATAAGTAATCCTGAATGCTGTTGGGTATTACTAAGCCTTATCTGTGTTAAAACTGCAACATCATAGGCTGTATGGGATTGCAGGTCCCGGCGGAACCACCTGTCCCACTTCAGCTGGCCATGGCACCGAGCATCAGCACATCTGGGGCCCAGCCTTGGACCTCCACGTCTGTTGGCTCTGCACCACCTTCGGGTGGAACTGCCACCGAGGATGGGGCTTGCCCCCCCTGGGAGCAGGTCCAGACAGGAACTTGTCAGCCATCGTACGGTCCAAGCCATGGTGAGCAGGGAGTTCAATAACGGGTTTCAAGGCTAGATACACCAGCTCGAGGGCAGAGTGGCACAATTAGAGGGTGAGCCTGCCCTACCTAGATGGCCCCCAGTACAGCCACCTTTGGGGCTGTGAAGGTGCAGTGGTGGCTGCCCATGGGTGGGGACCTCTGTCCCACTGTTTCCATTTGAGGGCTCATGGCCTTGTGACTACCAAACACCCCTCCCCGTCCAAGGTGTTCCCCCCACATGTGTCATGTACTGCCCCTGTATGCTGTCTTGTCTGTCATCCTATCCAACCTATCCTCCACAAGCATACCTACTCTCCTTCCTCAACATCCCACTCTCACCTTACAAAAATGGAAACAAAAGGCCAATCTGTTCCCAGAATGACTGTCGCCCCAGACATAACTGTCCATTTCACACACGTGTTGACTGGACACCTGTAACCTTTTTAATTTGCATCACAACATACTACTGTTGCCTCACCCCTCTCTCAGGCACATGATCCTGGTATGCACATGACTCCTAAAGGTACACGTGATGCAGATGACCCCAGTGTACACACAACACTACCGGTCCATCTATGGTTACCCCATTTAACTTTTCAATGATGATGATGTTGCACACAGCACCTTGCAGGAGTACTGTTCTCACATTATGATTGGACAGGAACTGTTTTGTTAATGTAAATAAAATGCTCAAAGTAATATATTTGGGCAATGTACAAATGTTTTTGTGCAATAATGACACATGTCTGTCTGAGGGAGTCTTTATATTACATAGGACAACACCACTACATAATGCAGGAGTTGCTGGTGTTTTCCTTTTCATTCTTTTTTAATGCTATATATATATATATATATATATATATATATATATAGATAGATATAGATATATCTGGACATAAACACGCACATATGCATCTACATAATGAAATACATTTCCTATACTGTTGAATGACTGTGCTGGATGATATGTTTGTGATAATATCAGCTGTCTGTATGTCTGCCATGGCTTATTGGTAAATCCCATTAGCTGTGGTGTGCAGGGTCCTGATTTTGAGCCTTGCAGAGGCCGTTTATTTTGTTGCTGGGCAGAACAAGGGCCATTGGATACAGAGTGATTAAGGCACTTTTAAGCAGTTGTGAGTGGGTGTGCGTGGGTTTGCGTGATGGTAAGCAGTGGTTACTTTTGGTTACAGTTCCTTACACTCGGTTACCTTCCTGATTGCTTAACCTGTGTAAGCAGTGCTTACCCCTGCGCAAACAGGCTGAAACCCGCTCACTACTGCTTAAAAGTGCTTACTCCCGCTTACTCCTGCACTAATTTCTTTAAAAGAAAAGAAAAAAGAGGTGATAAGAAAGTGGTGAAAAGGGGCACAAAGAGGGAAAGACAGTAGGCAAGGTAGCTAGGGATGTGCAGGAAGGGTGTAGGGAAGGTCCATAGCTGTCCATTTCTTCTAAAGCAACGGCTGTGCATATGCAATACATTTGGCTGGACATTTGGACACTCACAACCCTGAGAGAGAGGTGAGGACAACAATAGTATGTTGTGATGCCAATCAGAAATGTTTACATGTGTCCAGTGGACAAGTGTGCGAAATGGAGAGCTATGTATGGGGCGTGCTTTTTTGGCTGGAACAGATTGCCCTTTTTTTCTTTTATTTTTAGGTGAGAGTGGTATGTTGAGGAAGGAGAGTAGGTATGATCAGGGAGGATAGGTTGGGTAGGATTACAGACAAGACAAACAAGATGCATACAGGGGCGGTATATGACATGTGGGGGGAACACCTTGGACAGGGAGGGGTGTTTGGAAGTTGCAAGCCCATGAGCCTACAAGTGGATAAAGTGGGACTGAGGTCCCCACCCATGGGCAGCCACCATTGCACCGTCACAGCCCAGAAGGTGCGGAGCTAAGCAATGCTAACCTCTGGTTATAGTTTCTTACACTCAGTTAGCCTCTGCATTGCTTCACCAGTGTGATACTTGCATACTGGTGGCCAAACAGGCTTACACCCACTTGCTCTCACACTTGCCACCCACTTGTTCCTGCACTTGCAAATGCACTGCATTTGGTGTTTGCATCTGACACTCACACCCTTGGGTGGGGGTGAAGACTACAATAATACTTTGTGATGCCTATTACATCGGCTTACATGCCTACAGTGAGGTGTTGCGGCCATGTGTTCGTAGATGTTGTGTAGTGGGTTATGCAATGACACATATGGTCATACCATACTTAGCCATTTAAACTGGACTGTGCTGGGGTGGAACCCATATCGGGAATGGCTGCCCATTAGGCATAAGCATGCTGGTCGACTGTACAGAATCTGCAGCCTGTCCAGAGTTTGCTTCATACTATTGGTGTGTTCCTCTTACAATATGCACCTGTCTGGCAAATACCTGCGAACTGACAACATTAAATACAGACAAGTAATTGGTTTAGGACCCCACATCCTTCAGCTGAGACATGCTAATGCATACCTATTATTCTATCATTATTATTATTTTATTACAGGAAAGTATACTTCTGGGTAGCAAACTTTGATGTTCTATTATTCTATCAGCTTTCTAAGGTTGTAAGTGGAATATATGCTTTCTGTCCCTATTTGTTCCCTCAACGGTTTATGTTTTGTCCAGTGGTTTTGCTCTTAGAGGTTGAGAGGTATGAGTGTAAGCTCTGCCCATTTCGGAATATTACTTACATCCCCATGGTGGCCCTAATTAATCTGCACCAGGAAACACCTGCACGCCTAGGCCCATAATTGCATACCTATAGTTCCCCCACCTGCCCCTCCTCTACAGCCCTCATCCTTACTGTGGGTGCAGGTGGGGCCTAACCATACCACTGCACACTGCCCACTCTCCACGTGTCAGGAACCATGTCGTACATTGTGTCGACCCATGGGTTATCAGGCTTGCACAACCTACTGGTCCGTGTACGTATACAGCCTGGCTGGATAAATCATTACAGGGACTGACTCTGATTATCATTAATTTTTGGGGTGTTCCATAGGCGACATTGATGTCTTTGTTTCAAGATTAGATCTGGCAGGTCTCTCCCACTGGTAGTATCCTGCCTGTGGGCTGGGAAGCAGTAGTGTGTTTACTTGTATTGTGTGTTTGTATGTTTCACCTGTCTAGGTGGGGGTGGTTGATGCTACATGTTACACATTTGTTGACTGGACCCCTCACCCCCATTTGCACAGCCTGTGAACATATGTAATTTGTAACTGCTGTATCATATCCTAGTTATTTACATGTGTATATTTATACACACACACACACATATATACATATATATATATATATATATATATATATATATGTATGTGGTTCTACCTGACATAATCGACACGCCAGAAGACCGACAACGCAATCACCAAAATCACATAACCGACAGTGCAAAAACACGAAACCCCACATGCCCGACAACGAAATAACCGACGGTACACAAACACGAAACCTTATACACTGCACACACCACAATCACAACAATCAACAAACAAAACACATTCCCTGTCCAAAAACCACACACACAACACAAGCACACCAAAATCCCTACAAACCCACACTAAACCTCACATACACAACTATCTACAACCCTAACCCAAACCCTAACCCTAAGATCCGTCACTATCGCACACTCAGCTAACCCGCGCCCTAACCCTAACTCACTTAACCCGCCCCTAACCCAAACACAATCACTACCGCACACTTACCTGACCCGCTCCCTAACCCTAACTCACTTAACCTGCCCCTATCCCCACACACCGTCAATATCCACACTTACCTTACTCGCACCCAAACGTCCGTCACTACCACATACTTACACAGCCTTTTCCCATGTCAGCATCCTCGGCGTCGGTGTTTTCATCCGTCGCGTCAGTCTTCTGAACTGTCGATCTTCTGGGCCTCGCAATTCGCTTGTCGGTCTTCTGGCGTTTCGACTAACTCAGGTAGACCCGTATATATATATCTACATTACTATATACAGATATATCTGTATATGAATGCATGCATGTATATATTTATATATTGCTGTCTATGTATATCAAAAAACATATGGGTGTATGGGTGTCTGCATATGTATATATCTATATGTGGGTATGTATATGTATTCTGTCTCTGTATGTATACATTTGTACTACGGAGAGGGAGAGGTATATCTCCATGTTGCTATGGGTAGATATGCATACACATTCCTCTACATATATACATATACATCTGGTTATTCTCCATGTAGATTAGACTTTGCTGCAGTGGGACTCGTAGCGGGTGTGGCTGCTCATTGGGCGACGCCTCTGCCCAATGAGCACTTTTGCTCACATCCCTGGTGCTGTCAGTATAGACCCACATCAGCCAACACTTGCACACTTAGACCCATAACTAGCTACCTATAGTTCTCCCACCCGCACCTCCTCTACTGCACCCATCCTTACTCTGGGTGCAGGTCGGATCTGAACACACCACTACACGCTGCCCACTCATAGTCATAGAGTCACAGATTATTACTAGGCTAACTGCCCTCATGGACCATTTTGAACCTAGTCAATTACCCCCTGTGAGAGTCAAACCCTGCACCTTGTGTTTCTAAGGTAAGCACCTTAACCATTATGCCACCATCCCACTTGTACTACGGAGAGGGAGAGTTATATCTCCATGTTGCTATGGGTAGATATGCAAACACATTCCTCTACATATATACATCTACATCTGGTTATTCTCCATGTAGATTAGACTTTGCTGATGCTCACCTTAGAAACACAAGGTGCACTCTCCACTTCACGTCGTACGTTGTCTCTACCCATGGGTCATCAGGCTTTCCCACCCTTGTATTCCAGGTATGTACACACCCCAGCCAGAATGGTCATCGTATCAGCTTCCTTTGGTTATATGTCAATTTTTTGGGTGTCCCGCAAGGGACGCTCCTGTCTGTTCCAAGATTAGATTTCACGGGTGCAATCTGTCCCCCACTGGTTGTATCCTGCCTGTGGTCTGGGGAGCAGTGGACTATTTACATTGTTTGCGGGTTTGTGTGTATGTTTCCTCTGTCCGGCTTGGGGGGGGGGAGTTGTTCTACATTTTACATGTTTCTTGCCTGGGCCCCTCACTTCCACTGGCATAGCCTGTGAACATATGTCATTCTTGTGTGCTGTTTCCTATCATAGCTGTATATCTGTGTATATCTATGCACACACGCACACACACACACACACACACACACACATATATATATATATATATATATATGGGTCTACTTCATATGATCGAAGGTTCATTTGATAAAAAATTATTTGACTGAGACTATAACACCGAAATTTCAAAACACTGAAAACCCATTTGACTGAAAACTCATAACACCTAAACATGAAATTTCAAGGATTATGCCCTTTTCCCTACTGTAGTGCGATCCTGGAGTTAGAATATATAGTTAGGGGGGGCAGAGCCCCCCACAATGGGGTAGAGGGTGGAGCCCCCCACATACTTTAGACATTTTAAACATGGATACTTATAACTGCAATGAATAACTCTGTGCAAAAAACAATATTTACCCAAACTGAAAACTCATAACACCTAAACATGAAATTTCAAGGATTATGCCCTTTTCCCCTACTGTAGTGCGATCCTGGATTTAGAATATATATATATGTCTGTAGGGCAATGCATACCCCTGTGCAAATGCACTTAAACACGCTTACTGGTGCTTATTTATGCTTACACCTGCTTACTACTGCCTTATTCATTATGACACTGACACTTCACTCCAGTTCACTTTTAATTGTTATTATGCAGGTTATACAGCAGACAGATATCGAAATATGTTCATATACAAATTACCAATGTAAAATGGTATGTGCTGCAGTGGGATTCGGAATGGGAATGTCTTAGGTTCATAGGTTCATACTAGGCTATCTGCCCTAGGGCATTTATAAGCCTAGCCAGAGTGTGTTTGGCTTTCGCCACCCATTTTAAATTAATTTTGCTTTGCCCTTTTTCGAGGTTAGTATAGTGTGCCTCTGTCTAACAGTGACACAGGAGTGATACCCAGGGTAAACCTACGATCTCCCATCCACTCATCAAGATTCCTCTTGAAGAGAGTCAATGAGGCACTCTGCCTAACCTGGACTGGGATTTTATTCCAGAGTGAAGGGAGCCTCTGGGTTATGAATCTGTCCCTCCAGCATGTCCTATTTATTTCAGTGCTGAGGTTCAAGTCTCTCGAGCACGTAGCTCGATGGGATTTGGATTTTCTGAGGTGCAGCATGCCCATTAATTCCGGGTTGGACATGGCTTTATACATCAGGCACAGATCGCCTCTGAGCAGGCGGTATGCCACTGAGTAGAGCTGGAGTTTCTTTAACCAGGCAGCTTACAGCATCTGTTTGAGCCCTTTGATCCTCTTGGTGAGGTACTTTTGGGATCTTTCCAGTTGCTACAGGTGTCTGGTAAGGTACATCCCAAAAGGGGCATTGTACTCAATTATGGGCCTGATGAGGGATGAGTAAAGAGGCACGATGACCTCTCCTGATCTAGATGTGAATCCCTTCATGATTAGGTGGGCTATATAAAATGTTTTTCTAACCACTTTGGCCATGTGGTTGTCAAATGAGAGATTGCTATCAACTTGGGTCCCCAGGTCCCTAATTACTTCTTCTGTACTTAATGGATTACCACCTATGTGGTAATTTGTGGGCACTTTGTTTTTGCCAAAGGGGATGACTATACACTTTTTGGCATTTAGCTGGAGGCCATGGCTCTGGCACCAGTTGTCTGTTTCTATGAGGCCCTTTTGGAGGATGCTTGTGTAGGCTGGAGAGTCGATTATGGCGCCCAGTTTGCAGTCATCTGCGAACTTGGTCAGCCTCAGTCCTTCCGTGTTGGCCTGTACCTCCGAGAAATATATACCGAACAAGAGAGGTCCCAGGACTGAGCCTTGTGGGATGCCACTTGTAACTGGTTTGGAGTCTGACATGGCTCCAGCAATTATAACCATGTGGGTTCTGTCCTTGAGCCAGTTTGCAACCCTTCTAGTGATATAGGGGTTTATATTTAAGCTGGTGAGCTTATCTATAATGCCCGAGTGGGGTATTGTATCAAAGGCTTTTGTGAGGTCCAGGTAGGCTGTGTGGACCACCTTCCCCTCGTCAATGGCCTTGGTGACTGTTTCAAAGAAATTGACCAGGTTTAAGAGGCAGGATCTGCCCTTAACAAAGCCGAACTGGGTAGGATCCAGTGTCTGTAGGTCTCCAATATCTTTATTTATGAGGTCCATGATGATCCTTTCCATAGCTTTGCAGACCAAGCTAGTCAGGCTTATGGGGCGATAGTTTCCAGGATCCGTTGAGGCACCACCTTTGTGGAAAGGGACCACTGTTGCTGTATGCCACTCTTTGGGTACATATCCTGTAGTAAGGCTGAGATTGAACAGTAGTTTTATGTTTGGGTTTAGCTCTTCTTGGAGTTCATGTAGGACGCAGACCGGGACACCGTCTGGTCCCATTGGTGCTGTGTTTTTTGCTTTGGAGAGGGCAGTTCTTACCTGAGCATCTGAGATGTCAGGGGGGCAGCACTCTGCTGGGATAGATATTTGCCCTTTTGGTGGAGAGGGGAGGAGAAGTTTGTGCTGAACCTGTCAGCTAGGATGTTGGCAATGTATGTAGGTTCAGTGTATTTTTTGTCATTTTGGACTAATTCTGAGCATATCTGGGAATTCCCACCCAGGTTCCTAACATAACTAAAGAAAGCCTTGTGATTATCCTTAGTGTCCTGTGCAATTTTTCTCTCGAAGCTGGCCTTAGACAATTTTATGAGTGCCCGTAGTTTTTTGCTAATACTGATCAGAGATGCCTTCCCTTTTCGGGATTTTTCTCTATCATGTAGCAGCTTCCTCCTTCTATTGTATAGTTTGTTTATGGCTGGGGTCCACCAGACAGGACGTCTGCCTTTGGAGGATTGGGTCTTGGTTTTATTTGGGATTGCATGATCCATGCTTTCCTGAAGGTGTTCATAGAATGCGTTTATAAAGGATTCTGCGGTCTGGGCCGTATTTTCCACAGGCCCTGGGGCTTTGAAGGATTCCACCTCGGTTTTGAGGAGTGTGAAATTTGCTTTAGAGAAGATTTTCACTGTGGTTTTCAGGGCAGGGGGTGGAGTCGGGATGTGAATATCCAGTGAGATTAGTTTATGGTCTGATCTTACCATTGAGGGATACACTTCTGGTCTTGAGCATAGAGTCCCCATGTCAGTGATGATCAGGTCCAGTATGTTTTCCCCTCTTGTGGGAGTGGTAACAAGTTGTTCCATAGCATTTGAGTTTATAAATTCTAGGAACCTTTGGGCTAGGGTGTTGGAGCTAGAGTAATGCTCCCAGTCTATGTTTGGGTAGTTGAAGTCGCCCAATATAATGGTGTTTGGAGAGACCTTCATATTTTCCAGTGTTCTCAGGAAGGCTGAGTGGGGTTCCTGGGTTTGGGAGGGTGGCCTGTTGCAGGCTATAAACTGGAAGGCAGTTTTACCCACTGTTAGTTGCACATGGATAGTCTCTGATGCTTCGTGCTGTGCCACCAACCTGGAGGTGTGGATATCTTTGACGAATATTGATACTCCCCCTCCTTTTGTGGTTCAGTCCATGTTTTGGGGCCGAAAAGCATGCTATGAGGTATAACCTGGTAGTGCTGGGGTGCTCCTGAGAGCCTTGAACCAGGTTTCTGTTACTGCACAGATATCGATGTTCTCCATGCTAAGGAGAGTTTCGAGTGCATGCATCTTGAGGTTTAGACTTCTGGCATTGAGTAGCATTACTCTTAGTTTCTTATCCCCTGTGATACCTATGGAGGTGGGTTTGTTTTTTGAGCCTTGCCTAAAAAAGGCACTATGGGGGTAGCAAGAGCCTTTGCCAATATCCGAAAGCCCAGGGGTGACAGGTGCAAGCCGTCCCTAGCGAAGCATCGTGGCTTGTCGAGCATGTCATCCCAGGCTGACAGGCATTGGATCCCCTTTGAATGACACCAATACTTAAGCCAGTTGTTGAAATTGATCATCTTGTCTTCATATTGTGGCATCATTTTTGGTGAGGGTAAGATGCTACTCAAGGTCAAGGTCATACCGGCCTGGGCTACATGCTCAGAGAGCTCCTCTATGTCTCTTTTCATGTAGTCCAGGGAGGTATGTCTCAGGTCATTCACACCAGCATGGACAATGACTGAGTCATATTTGTACTTGCCTTGGAGTGACCTTAGTGCTTGTGTTATATGATGGATCCAAGCGCCCAACAGGCAGCTCACCGTGACCTTCTCCTTGTTCAGCCTGGTGAGCGGGATGTCAGTGTGCCTGATGATAGAGTCACCTTTTACAAGTGTATCAGGTGTGCTGTTTAGCCTTAAGGGCTGTGACTGTTCGGCACACTGGCTTTGTGAGCTATGTGTTGCACGTGTTTTGTTTTGGGGTAGCGATTGCTTGGGTGTCTGCTTTGGAGGTCTCTACTGCTTAGGCAGATTTTTATTTAGAGCCTCCGAGTATGTTTTTGTGTGTTTATGTGTTTGGTTTGCTGTCGTGGTAGGTCTATGTGAGACTGGAATTGTAGTGAGTGTGGTTTCCTTCTCCTCCTGGCTGGTTTCACCAGTACTGAGTTGAGAGAGCTTAGCCTCCAGTATGGGTATATGGTTGTATCTCTCACATGTGTTGGAATTTGTTGGGAGGAGGAGAGGTTTGTCTGTGTACATGAGGTAGTTGTAACATTGTCTCAAGATTCCCAGATTCACCAGCTGGACCAGAGCGGAGATTGACAACTGACCTTTGGACATGCTAGAATAGTAATGGGAATTCCTTTATAATTGAAAAAAAGGGCCAATGGGGAATGAGGTACTCAAGGGGAGTTTGTGAGGGTGTAGTGCTTTTAACATTTTAGTGCTGACTTATATAATTGCTTTAGTGAGCAAGTGCCAGGTAACTTAAATGCAATGTGTTACAGGTAACTTAAATGCAAAAACGACAAACAGTAACTTTCTTTCAAGTGAAACAAGGAAATAAGTACAGTAAGCAATGCAGATATCACTAGGGATCCAGAGAAGCACTGAAAAGCCACGTTTTAGGTGGAATTAGCGTTTCAGGGAAATAACAAGCAAACAAACAACAAGCATACAAATAAAGCTAGATTCAGCAGGTCTGGATCTAGTCTATGCTACAGCAAACAAGGTGTGCCTATTTCAGTAAGAAACAGTTCAAATATGCAGGCACTATAAGCCTTCAACCAGAAATTCCCAGCTCAGAAGGGCAGAGTCCAGCCTCTCCTCCCACAAGAGTGCAGACCACAAACCTTCTTAATGTAAAATAACTGGCCTGAAGTCCAAGTGCTTAAACCAGAACTAATACACTTTTAAAATAACAGACACTGAGCCCTCAATCAGCAGTTCCCAACTTAGAAGGATGTAAGCTACCTGTTCTGCCACTACAGTGCAGACCATAAACCTTCTTAATGTAAAACAACTGGCCTGAAGCCCAAGTGCTTAAATCAGAATTAATACACTTTTAGAATAACATACACTGAGCCCTCAATCAGCAGTTCCCAACTTAGAAGGATGTAAGCTACCTGTCCTGCCACCACAGTGCAGGCCACAAATCTTCCTAATGTAAAACAACTGGTCTGAAGCCCAAGTGCTTAATCCAAAAGACTTAGAATGATAGCTACACTTAAATCAAGTTACTACCAAGCAGTAATAAATACAATTGAATACTTTAAAGAATGCCTGGATTAGTGCTCAAGTTAGACAAACAAAGCTAGATTCAGCAGGCCTGGATCTAGTCTATGCTACAGCAAACCAGGTGTACCAATTTCAGTAAGAAGCAGTTTAGATATGCAGGCACTATAAGCCTTTAACCAGAAATTCCCAGCTAGAAGGGCAGAGTCCAGCCTCTCCTCCCACAAGAGTGCAGACCACAAACCCTTTTAATGTAAAATAACTGGCCTGAAGCCCAAGTGCTTAAACCAGAACTAATACACTTTTAGAATAACAGACACTGAGCCCTCAATCAGCATTTCCCAACTTAGAAGGATGTAAGCTACCTGTCCTGCCACCACAGTGCAGACCACAAACCTTCCTAATGTAAAACAACTGGTCTGAAGCCCAAGTGCTTAAACTAAAAGGCTTAGAATGAGTTACACCAAGCAGTAATAAATACAATTGAGTACTTTTAAGATGACGCAAAAGCAAAATAAAGTAGGAAGAAACACAAATACAGTAAAAGCAGATTTTTTTTTTTTTTTTTTTTTTTTTGAGTGAGCAAATGAGATGGGCCCAGGAGTTACAGGACAGGAACAAATGCAAATTCAGGCCTTCAAATCAGAAAGTTGAGAGAGCTGGAAGACCGCCCAAATGGCCAATAACTACAAATTCTGGGCCAGAACCACTCCTTATATGGTATACAGGTTACCTAGTGCTTAACACTCCCAGTGATAAGCTAGAAGGCTTCCCACCAACACAGAAAGGCTTGGGGGCTCAGAAGCCTACAAATAGTCCTGGATACAGCAAATCTGTATCTGGAATACTAATTACAGGAAAGGTAGGAAACAGGCTTACAATTTTTTTTTTCAGAAAAGTAGCAAAAACAGTAGTAAAAACAATTCACATGCAGTGCAAGCTGGCACACTTGAGTATGTAGCAATATTAGTCCACACACAGTTGTTAGGTGGATACTCTAACCACTACACTACTTCTGTGCTGCTTCACTTGCATATATACCCATATACCCATGACTCCTAGTTCCCCAAACACCCACCCCAACACTACACTAACACAGCAGTCATCCATTCTCCAGTTGGATACATGGTGTATCCACACCACTACACATTGGCCACTCCCTACTCCTGTAGATCCATCCCATGGTTTGACTCACTCCATGTATCCTCAGACATCCCAAACTTTTAGTCCACAAACATTGGTGAAATGAGTGACCAATAGGATACTATTAGCAATTTTTGGGTTGTCCCACCTGGGACACACGTCTTTATTTCAAGATTAACTTCATTACATCATTTCTCCCGTTAACATGACACTACAATAAATTAATAGATATGACTATGTGGTAATGCACACGTTACACATGAGAGCTAATAATGTACGAGTTCGGCAAAATTATTTTACAAATAGAACCAGTTTAGTGATTGGCATTGCCATAGCAGGCAGATCACAGGAATGATTCCATATGTGAAAAAGTCCTCACATTTGATTTTTTGAGAACAGCACTGACTTTGGACATTGTACACACTTCTGCATTTTAGCAGTTTCATCCCTTCCCTCTTATGTACAACCTATTATTCTATCTACTGTTCGAGGTTTGTAGGGGCATTTTCATGCTATTTATGTCTGCAAAAGGAATGAATGTGTTACAGGGAATGTGCTTCTACATATAGATGTATGCATGTGTGTATGCATATATACTTATAACGAACTCGCTGACCTCCACGAGGTGGTCCAATTAGAACCAGGCCATCCAACCCTGACACGCCTGGATCCACAATTTCATACCCCTAGTTTCTCCACTCCACCCGAGTTCGACATACATGCAAACCATCCATTTTCCAGTTGCTATCACAGCCATGACACATCTCCACACATTGCCCTCTCCCCAGCATTAGGGGCCCTACACTTATGTTGTCCCAACCCATGTATTATCAGGCTCTCCCACCATTTAGTCCTTGAACATACCTGCCCTTGCTTGTGTAATGGTCGGAGGTCCAACCATCCTAGCAATTTTTGGGTAGTCCCACCAGGGACTACCCTCTGATTGTTTTTAAAGTAGACTTAGCAGATCGGCAATGTTACTCCCACTGGTAGTATCCTGCCTGTGGTATGAGTAGCAGTGCTTTGCTCACCCCTGCCCAGCTTGGTATGACATACACTGATAGCACTAAATAATACTGGAGTTGCTGTTGATTCTCTTCTCATTTTTTTGTATGCTTTATTGTTACGACATGCATTCTTCATATATATATATATATATATATATATATATATATATATATATATATATATATATATTTATTTTATATATATATATATATATTTTTTTTTTTTTTTTTTTTCTATCTGTACATACACATGCACATACATCTACATGATTATATACATTTCCTATGCTGGGCACTGCTTACACCCACGCAAGCACACTCAGACTTGCTTACTGGTACTTATATATATATTTACTACTGCTTATTTGTGCTTACACCTGCTTACTAGTGCCTTATTCATTATGACACTACCACTTTGATTGAATGACATTAGTTAAACATTTCATGCAGTATTCCAGTTCACATTTACATGTTATCATGTAGGTTATACAGCAAAATGACATTCCACATGGAAAATGATATGTGATATAGTTGGGCTCAAACCGTGCATACCTATTCATTAGGCGGATGCTTTAGCCACTACACTATTGACGTTAATGTTTATTCCGCATGTTTTTCTCTATTTGGATGACTTTGATGAGTAAGCTACGCTAAGTAGGGGGCAAACACGCTGTGCTTTGCTTACACTTTCAATATTGAAGCAATACGAATGTAAAATAGGGACATGGGGAATCTAATTGTGAAAGTTCTAGGAACGGGGCTCAACATTCCGCTATGTGCTTGTGTGTTTACTACTTTGATTTTATTTCAGTGTTCATGTACACTCTTGTATGCTTAGCATACATTTCAGTATCCACAGACACTGAATTAATTGCTTACTATTAAAGGCGGGCTCTAATAGTAAGCATAATAGGTTGTGCAACTGTGGGGGCATGTTTCCACCTCCGTAGAGCACTTAAACATGCCCCCTTTATTTGTACATGTTTCCTGTGCACATAGAGGGTGCGGCAGCGCGCCCTCATAAATATTCATATGGTGCTGCTGCACCATCTGTAATGAGGATGCTCGGCGCAAGGCTAAAACCGTCCTTGCGCCGAGCTTCATGAATCCCGGGGTCTGTCTTCTGCTTGTACCTTATTGCTCTTGTGTAACACTTTTGAGTAAAGTTACTCTCTTCTGCTCTTTAATCTTGCACTTTGGTAACTACTTTAGCCAATAAAGTGTTTCTGTCAAGGTTTTTCTCTCTGCCCTATAAGTTGAGAGCTATGCCTTCAATTATAACTGAAATGTCATGAAATCACAAGAAACAAATGGTTTTTATTGCATGTATATTTCTATACACAAGACAGACTTTTTTGTTTCTAATTAGAACTAGCCAGTACAACTATATATATAATAATGTGTATAGTGTGTCGTATAAAAGTGCACTGCTGTAGTATCATAATGTAGTTAGGTAGGGGTTTGAATCCTGCATTTGCCAACTGTGTGTGTCTCTCTCTCCCTGGGGAGGAGCAACCTTTTAGTCTTTTCAGGCTTGCTAGTTGTTGCTGAAGCACATACCAAGAGGAGAAAACGCTGAGAGAAGAAAAGGAGCCACTTTTGTGATTTTAATTATTTTCTTCTGATTTTTTGTTAAGTTTTATTGCTTTGCCGCCTACTTTTTGGCATTTTCCGGCTTGCTAAAGTTTATATCTGTAACAGTAACAGTACTTGGAACACATCTAGAGCCTGTTTACTACATTTCCTGTGTTGCACTTAATTTAAAATCGTTTTTTTCTCTAAAAACTGCATTTTACCTGATTTTGGCCTAGCACTCAAGTGTGGGGTCATTTATTGCACTGTTGTGATTATTTTGCTGCTTGTGTATCTCTGCTACCTTTAAACTACAACAAAAAGAAAAAAGAAAAAAAATCTTGCTTTTTTCCCACTTTCTGAAAGTTAAGAAAGTTCAGTTACAGATTTGCTGTTCTGAACTGTTTGGAAGTTTCTAGAAGGCCAGTGCTTGCTTGGGCTAAAGGGAAGTCTCTGTGTTCACCAGTGGGAGTGGTTAACACTGAACAGCCTGCCTGTCCCTGGAGGAGTGGTTACTACCTAGAAGCTGTAGTTTTATTGGCCATTTTGGGTCAATTCTAAACTCCTTGATCTCTCTCTCTTAAAACCAGGCTGCCTGGTGGTTTTGGCATCTTTTCAGGCTTGCTAGTTGTTGCTGAAGCACCTACCAAGAGGAGAAAATGCTGAGAGAAGAAAAGGAGCCACTTTTGTGATTTTAAGTATTTTCTTCTGATTTTTTGTTAAGTTTTACTGCTTTGCTGCCTACTTTTTGGCATTTTCCAGCTTGCTAAAGTTTATATCTGTAACAGTAACAGTACTTGGAACACATCTAGAGCCTGTTTACTGCATTTCCTGTGTTGCACTTAATTTAAAATTGTTTTTTTCTATAAAAACTGCATTTTAACTGATTTTGGCCTAGCACTCAAGTGTGGGGTCATTTATTGCACTGTTGTAATTATTTTGCTGCTTGTGTATCTCTTCTACCTTTAAACTACAACAAAAAGAAAAACAAACATAAAAATCTTGCTTTTTTCCCACTTTCTGAAAGTTAAGAAAGTTCAGTTACAGATTTGCTGTTCCGAATTGTTTGGAAGTTTCTAGAAGGCCAGTGCTTGCTTGGGCTAAAGGGAAGTCTCTGTGTTCACCAGTGGGAGTGGTTAACACTGAACAGCCTGCCTGTCCCTGGAGGAGTGGTTACTACCTAGAAGCTGTAGTTTTATTGGCCATTTTGGGTCAATTCTAAACTCCTTGATCTCTCTCTCTCTTAAAACTCTACAACTCTCTTTTTGCGCAGTTTTGCGCACTGAGCAGCGTCGGGCAGCACTGCCTAAACAGGTTTAAACTATTCCAGGCTCCACAAGATCTGCTCTTCACTTTTTCCCTTAGAACTGTTCAAACTCTCAAAGTAATCACTATATTCTCTTTCTAAAGCCCTGCACTTGCTCAACTCTTATAAGGAAACACTAACTAACTAAAGCACTACACCCTCCTTGACTTCTCATAAGTATTAGACTCCCAATTGGTCCTTCCTGATCAAGTGAAAAATCAGTTCCCTTCCCTAATCTGATCAGTAAAAAAAACAGTTCCCTATACTAATCTGGTATGTCCAAGGGTCAGTTTCAAGGTTACTCTCCAGTCCAGCTGGTGAATCTGGGAATTTTGAGGCAATGTTACAATTGCCTTATGTACACAGACAACCCTCTCCTCCTTCCAACAAACTCTAATACATGTGAGAGATGCAGTTACACAGCCAAACTGGAGGCAGAGCTCTCTCAACCCAACACTGGCACAGTCAGTCAGGAGGAAAAAGTAACCACCCACACCACAAATTCAGTCTCACACAGACCTATTGCATCTGCATACCCAACACATAAACACACAAAAACATACTTGGAGGCTCTAAATAAAAATCTGCCTAAACAGCAAAGACCTCCTAAGCAGATATCCAAGCAACAGCCACCCCTCAACAATACCCACAAATCACATATCTCACAAAATCAGTGTAACTCACAGTCACAGCCCATAAGGTGAAACAACACACCAAATACATTTGTTATAGGGGACTCTATTGTCCGGCACACTGACGTCCCACTCACCAGACTGAACAAGGAGAAGGTCACTGTAAGCTGCCTGTCGGGTGCCAGGATCCGCCACATATCGCAAGCACTCAGGTCACTCCAAAGTAAGTACAAGTATGACTCCGTCATTGTCCATGCTGGTGTGAATGACCTGAGACATACCTCCCTGAACTACATGAAAAGAGACATAGAGGAGCTGTCTGACCATGTAGCCCAGGCTGGTATGTCCCTGACCTTGAGTAGCATCTTGCCCTCACCAAGAACGATGCCACAGTATAAAGACAAAATGATCAGTTTCAACAATTGGCTAAAGTATTGGTGTCATTCAAAGGGGATCCAGTGTCTGTCAGCCTGGGATGACATGCTCGACAAGCCACGTTGCTTCACTAGGGACGGCTTGCACCTCTCACCCTTAGGCTTTTGTATACTGGCCAAGGCTCTTGCCACCCCCATAGTGCCTTTTTTAGGCAAGGCTCAAAGGACAAACCCACCTCCATAGACAACCCAAAGATAAAAAAACTAAAGGTAATGCTACTCAATGCCAGAAGTCTAAACCTCAAGATGCATGCACTCAAGACTCTCCTCAGTATGGATAAAATCGCTGTCTGTGCAGTAACAGAAACCTGGTTCAAGGCTCCTGAGAGCACCCCAGCACTACCAGGTTATAACTCATACCATGTGTTTCGGCCCCAAAACTCGGACAGAAGCACAAAAGGAGGGGGAGTATCTATATTCATCAAAGATACCTACACCTCCAGGTTAGTGGCACTGCACGAAGCATTGGAAACAATCCATGTGCAACTAACAGCGGGCAAAACTACCTTTCAGTTTGTAGCCTGCTACAGAACACCCTCCCTATTACAGGAACCCTACTTGGCATTCCTGGGAACACTGGAGAATATGAAGGTCTCTCCAAACACTATGTTATTGGGTGACTTCAACTACCCAAACATTGACTGGGAAAACTACTCAAGTAAACCACGATACCACACCAAGAACTTTATTAGATAAAGCTTTCGGGTCTACTCCCTCCATCAGTATGAGTCATTACAAAAAAATCAACATTTAAATAGGAGAATATAAAATCACATGCTTCAGCCCATCCCACTATCTAATTAACAATCAAAACTAAAAGTAATATACAACTCATAAAGGTCTATATAAAAAAATACTAAAAAGAAGACAAAAATCTTACTTTACATAAAAACTCTTCTGTTCAAAATAAAACATAAAAATTATTAATAACTTATATAAACATTTAATATATCTGTACACAAAAAGGAGAAGTCACTGATAACATCTAACAGCCTATGGTGTACTACATCAGGTGAAAAAAAACTTGTCATAACCTATTAAAGCCTCTCTCTCTGCCTTTTAACTAATACTGGCTTCAAGCTAACTGCATTATTCAAACCAGGGGGTACATCTGCCTGTAGCCTAATAATCCACTCTAATTCTCTCAACTCCAAAGAATTGTTAATGTCACCTTTCCTTAAACTCACTTCCATTTTACTTAATACCCTAAATTTAAATACATGTCTTTCACCTTTCTGATCTTTTTGCCCACATAGAAAGATGTACATAAAGTACACATAGCTAGATACACTATCCTTTCCTCATTACATGCAGTTAATGTTTTTATAGCAAAAACTTCTCCTGTTGTTGGATGTTCAAATTCAATGTCTCCTTCATATAAATCATTGCAAGAGGAACAGTTGTAACATTTAATCATCCCTTCTATTTTATTTTTTCTTTTAGTTTTAACCTGAAAATCTTTATAGCATATTTTCTGATTCAGAGCTTCACAGCTCCTATAAGCAAACCTTGGTTTATCACCTGCAATTGATCTTATCTCAGGCATAGCCAATAAAATTGGCCAATTCCTTTCTACTATATTACACACACTCCGTGTATTTAAATTGTATGTTGTCATATACCTCAAGGTTTCAACAACTGCAGGTGAACCATCATTTGCTTTCTCATTACCAACCGCCAATATTGGTCTATATTTAATCTGTCTACCCTCTATTACTTCTTCCCTTATCTTATTTATCAAATGTTTAGAATAACCACTTCTCTCAAACTCTGATGACATAATTTCTACCTGTTCAGAAAAAACAACCTCAACTATATTCAGCTTACTCAATCTTATAAATTGTGCTTTAATTATTCCTTTAAAAATATGTGGAGCATGCATACTGTCCCTATTCACATACCTCAAGGCATCTGCCTCTTTTCTAAACACCTTAGATTCTAATCTGCTATTAACCTTAAACAACGTTACATCCAAGAAATTCATACTACTAACTGAAGCCTCCATTTTAAACTTTAGAAAGTCAGTTGAGCTATTGAGGTATTGTACATAAGCTTCCAATAGGGATCCTTTCCATATCATAAAACAATCGTCCACAAATCTTTTGTAGAACAACATTTTCTCATTTGAGTAACTACTTTCATCAAATATAACTTTCTTCTCCCATTCATAAAGCACAAGATTTGCATACGTGTTGGCTTTGGGAGTGCCCATTGCCACACCTGTAATCTGCAGAAAAGGTTGTGCATCAAAAATAAAAACATTGTGTAGCAGAACTACTTCCAAAAGAGAACAGATGGTCTCAATGTCTCTTCCAATCATCCTCACTTCCTTATTCAAAAAATCACGCATAGCGTTAACCCCATAATCATTGGGAATAACAGTGAATAGTGAGGTAATATCCATAGTAACCATAATATATTCAGCCACATTATTACTCAACTGCCAGTTATAAAGACTACATAAAAAATCATTCGTATCCTTTAACACAGTGGGACAGATGTCCAGATATTTCCCCAAAACATTTTGTAAATATTTGGAAATGGGTTCTGTCACCCATCCCCCACCCAAGACAATAGGTCTCAAGGTTGGGTTGGTGATATTTTTGTGTATTTTTGGGATACCATATATTTGAGGTGTTCTAGGGCAAGGGACAGTCAAATAATTAAATAATTCCACACTCAAATCATCATTAATCTGAAGCTCATAAACAGCCATATTAACTTCAGTTACTATTTGCTGAACTTCCACAAGGGAAATCCTCCTAAATGTATTTAAATCATTCAATAAGAGTTTAAAGTTTTCAAAATATTCATCCTTCTCCATTACCACAATTGCTCCCCCTTTGTCAGCTTGCTTTATTACTATAGTATCACATGCTTGTAATTCCCTCAAGGCCAAGTGTTCAGCAAAAGTTATGTTATAAAACCTTTTACGAACAGCATTGCTATTATAATACAGTCATAGTTCACGTTCAACAATGTTAGAAAATGCATTTAAGATAGGGCATAATACTGGCTGGCATGAAGACACTTAACTTTCTACAAAGTGGCTTATACATATCATCATTTTTAAAAATCATTTTGAGACCAACCAAACGCACAAACATTTTCAGGTCTATAATTGCTTGTACAATGTCATCCCTTGCATTGGGAATACATTTTAAACCTTTACTCAACAATAATAGTTGCGCTTCTGTCAATAAAACCTTAGAGAGGTTTACAGTACCTTTATTTGGTTTAACTATCGCTTGACCAACTTGTTGTGCACCAACGGACTGTTCTTCCTCTTCCCTAGGGCTGTCTGCTGCTGTTGCTGTTGATACTGCAAGTGGGACTCTTTCAACTGTACTTGCGAAGCAACTTTCTCCGGTTGCTTCAGCAAAAAAGGAGAAAAAGAAGTTATCTCCCTTTGCAAAACTTTTTTATTCGAGCTTGTCGCACTAGACGCCATACCTTCCCATACTCTGGGACGTACAGCATCTTCCTTCATAGCCTCGGACCCGCCATTACTGGAAGTTAAACTTTGCGCCACGCCCTCTCCTTCACTTAAAGATACATTGCCATTTTCAGCTAAGGAAACCGATCTGGAAACAAATTTTACATGCTCAGTACTATGATGTATAGCAGAGGTTACTTCTTTCTTTTGTTCCTCAAATACATCAAGTTGATCCAGTGGACCCATTTTTTTTAGCCATGGTAGCCGATGTTTTCTTATTAAAAGTTGCTACATTACCCTCTTCTCTTGGCCAAGAAAAAATTCGATTCTGCTTGAAATCGCCCATATCTCTATGCAATTTATTTATTTTCCTCTGCTGTAATTTTGAGTCCAAAGCATGCATTCGGGTTAGGAAACTCTGATATAGCCCCACCGAATCATTAAAACATGGTAAACTAGTAATAGTACTTTTAAGCTGTTCAGTTTCTTCTATGAGCTTACTTTCTATAGGCTCAAAGAATGTGTTCATCAATTTCATATAATCAGCACTTAGCTTAAGGTTTAGTTGTTGCCATTGCATCAGTAAGTCATTATAGGTATTACCATAAGAGGGCATTTTTAGTATTAAACCTCTCGGCACAATACCCAATTCAAGATATGCCTGAAAACTCAGTCGCTGCCACTGCAAATGCTTATAAGTTTGCATTTTCTTCTCCAAAGATAACAAATGTTCCTTAAACTCTTTCACCTAAACTCTAATGCAATGGAACAACTGGTCACCATTCCCACAAGGGGGAACAACATATTGGACCTGGTCATCACCAACATGGGGACTCTATGTTCCACACCAGAGGTAAACCCCTCATTGGTAAGATCAGACCATAAACAAATTTCCCTGGACATCCATATCCCGTCCCCACCCCCAGCCAATGAAATCACTGTAAAGAATTTCTCAAAAGCCAACTTTGCACTTCTCAAGACTGAGGTGGAATCCTTCAAAGCCCCTGGGCCAGAAGATAATACAGCCCAATCTACAGAATCCTTTACAAATGCATTCTATGAGCACCTGCAGGAATGCATGCATCGTGCTATCCCAAATAAAACTAAGACTCACTCCTCCAAAAACAGGAGACCAATCTGGTGGACCCCGGCCATAAATAAGCTATACAACAGAAGGAGGAAGCTACTACATGACAAAGCAAAATCCCAAAAAGGGAAGGCATCTCTGATCAGTATTAGCAAGAAATTTTGATCCCTCATAAAATCATCAAAGGCCAGTTTCGAAAGAAAAATTGCCCTTGACACTAAAAATAATCACAAGGCCTTCTTTAGTTGTCAGAGACATGGGCAGAAATTCCCAGATATGCTCTGAATTGTTGCATAACGGTACAAAATATACCGAACCTACAGACATAACCAACATCCTGGCAGACAGATTCAGAACAAACCCCCCCCCCCCAAAGGAGCAAACGCCTATCCCAACTGAATGTAACCTCCCTGACATCACAGATGCACAGGTGAAAGCTGCCCTCTCCAAAGCAAACAACACAGCATCTATGGGACTGGACGGTGTCCCAGGCTGTGTCTTACACGAGCTCCAAGAAGAACTGAACCCTCACATTAAGTCACTGTTCAAACTTACTACAGGATATGTACCCAAAGAATGGTGTACAGCTACAGTGGTCCCACTCCACAAAGTTGGTGCCACAACGGACCCCGGAAACTATCACCCATAAGCCTGACTAGTCTGGTCTGTAAAGCTATGGAGCATATTATCATGGAACTCATAAACAAAGACATTGGGAGCCGCCAGACACTGGACCCTACCCAATTCAGCTTTAAGGGCAGATCTTGCCTCTTAAACCTAGTTGATTTCTTTGAAACAGTTACCAAAGCCATGAGGGCAAGGTAGTCCACACAGCCTACCTGGACCTCGCAAAAGCCTTAGACACAATACCCCACTCGGGCATCATAAATAAGCTTACCAGCTTGAATATCAACACCTATATCACAAGATGGGTTGCAAACTGGCTCAGAGATAGAACCCACATGGTCAGAATCGCAGGTGCCATGTCTGAATCCAAACCAGTTACAAGTGGCATCCCACAGGGCTCAGTTCTGGGACTTCTCTTGTTTGGTATATACTTCTCTGAGGTTCAGGCTAACACGGGGGGATTATGGCTGACAAAGTTCGCAGATGACTGCAAACTGGGGGCCATAATTGAATCTCCAGCTGACACAAGCATCCTCCAAAAGGGTCTCACAGAGATGGATGCTTAGTGCCAGAGCCACGGCCTCAAGCTAAATGCTAAAAAGTGCATAGTCATCCCCTTTGAGAAAAACAAGGTGCCCACAAATTACCACATAGATGGTAATCCATTAAGTACGGAAGAAGTAATTAGAGATTTGGGGACCAACGTAGATAGTAATCTCTCCTTTGATAATCACATTGCCAAAGTGGTTAGAAAGACCTTCTATATAGCCCACCTTATCTTGAACGGGTTCACATCTAGATCAAGAGAGGTCATTGTGCCCCTCTACTCGTCACTCATCAGGCCCATAATTGAATACAATGCCCCTTTTGGGATGTACCTTACCCAACACCTGCAGCAACTGGAGAGACCCCAAGAGTACCTCACCAAGAGGATCATGGGCTACAAACAGATGTCCTATGCAGCTCGACTAAAGAAACTCCAGCTCTACTTAGTTGCTTACCGCCTACTCAGAGGCGATCTATGCCTGACGTACAAAGCCATGTCAAACTCAGAATTAATGGACATGCTACACCTAAAAAAATCAAAGTCCCTTAGAGCTACATGCTCCAGGGACCTAAACCTCAGCACAAAAATAAATAGGACATGCTGGAGGGACAGATTCATTTCCCAGAGGCTCCCCTCACTCTGGAATAGAATCCCAATTCATATTAGACATAGCCCCTTGCTGACCCTCTTCAAGCGAACTTTGTATGCGTGGATGGGAAATCGCAAATTCACCCCTGGGATCTCTCCTGTGTCCCTGCTAGACAGAGGCACAGTAAACTAATCTTAAAAGGGTACCTTCTGTGACCTACTTTACAGAGGCACAGTAGGCTAATCTAATAGGGAGGCGGAAGCCAAATACACTCTGGTTAGGCTTATAAATGCCCTAGGGCAGATAGCCTAGTATCTACCTATGAATCTATACCTACATAAATAAGTAAACAGACACACATATTCCATGCAAAATTACAGTTTAATTTATTTTACAAAATAAATAAGCAAGCAGACACAGGTTCCATGTGAAGTCATAATTTTATTTATTTGACTGGTTCAGAACAATCATATCTAGGCATAGATGGATATTTTTGATATAATGTAACAGGTTTGCAGTGAAACAGTGTAAATTGCAAGTAAAAGGAAGTGTGATAGTTTGTTACAAAGAGACAATTTACTGATGAATCACGACAATGCAAGACATCTGTAATACACACTCACTAGTTTAGAACACCATTGCACATAAAACTAAAAAAAAAAAATTAATTAAAATAGAGAGATCTTTCTATACTTAACATAGCCACTCTGCTAAACAGCGTATTTATAGTTATACATTTTACATCTGTACATACATACAAATATTGCAGGCATAAGCAATAATACCATTCTTGCCTGCAAAGTTGTAGTTATGATTAGACCTCATTTCCATTTCTTATATTTTTTCAACTATCATGTTGCTTGAATTCCACTTCTGCATTTTGCCAAACTGTTCGACATTCTTTCAGAAAATGGCATTACTATTTATTCCATTTACAATTATCTGTTTCTTTCTTGCACCATGGAGCTCAGGTTGTGATTCAAAAGCATCTGTCAGCCCCCCATTTACATGGTTATCAAGCTGAAATTAATAAGTAAACAAACAAATACAGATGAATAAAGAAATAAGGGAAACAAAATAAATGATTTCAAACTGAAGTTAAGTTTAATTCATGATACCTTGGAAAGTACAGTGCACATCTATTTGCTGTTTTCATTACTTATTAAAATAAACATATGTCCCTATTTCTGGACCTTTGTCCCCATTTTGTTGGGCTTTGAACAGATTTATTGCAGTACGAGGTTGGCAGGTATGAGTGTGTGTCCGTGGACACAATTTAAAGGTTGTCCCTGTTTTGGGGCTTTTGTCCCACCATCATGTATGCTATGGCTGTGTCCAGATTTCTTAAACTAACAGGTGGAAACATATGATTATGTAAAGTGCCATACAGCACTTTTGTATTGCTTCCCATTGAGAAGCCTGCTTTCAGTGTCTGCAGACACTGAAAGCAGATAGAAAGTGCCATACAGCACTTTGACAATGCAGTGTGTGTGTGACAATACCTGTCATACACCCCCTGCATTGCTTCCCATTGACAAGCCTGCTTTCAGCGTCAGCAGTCATTTTCACTGTGGAATTTCAAAGCTTCTGTATATGTGGGGAGAAGAAAAAATAAACCTTTTCCATTAGACAAACAATCCTTTGTTGTAATACCACCATTTGATCCAATTTCTTTATTTTATACCATGACCCTTTCTTGGTAATGTTGGATGCCATATTGGAAGGTGGTAAGTATGTAGTTATTATCTCAGTATTGTGTTAGCTAACTGATACTAATGTACTGGAAATGCATGCAGAAGAGGTAAATGTTTCCCAAGGGTTTTTCAGAGTGCTGCCTGTAAAGTGTTATAAATGATTTTCTGGCAAAATTTCAGTTTGACATAAAGTAGCAAAGCTGGCACTACAAGTTCTGCAATGAATCAGTCCAATATTTGGCAACACAGTAACCATGGCAATAATTTTGAACTTAGTTTATCCAGAATCACTATGTGGCTTAGGTAGCCTTCAGCCTCTTATTGTTTATGCATTATCTGGGGTAACTTGCTCTTTCTTGATGTTTACTATCTCTAGTAAATAACTGAAATGCTAAAGAGTACTGTGTTTAGCTGATAGCCTTTAATTGATGTGTTACACCATTTCTCGGTTTGCCCTTCAGTTCACCCCCAAAAGTAATATTTTGACAACCTAAACTGTTTCCTGCTGTTTCTTTGCCATTTGCCAGGATTTCTCTTTAGACATAGAGTGGATGAGAAGTCCAAACATTGTTCTTATAATTAGAAATGACCTGAGTGCAAATGCCATTGTCTAAAAGTATTGCACATAGGAGTTCTTTTTGCTTTTCGTATTGCATAGAACACTTACCTCACCCATGTCATAACTAATTTATCTCTAAAGAGACTTCATTCAGCTTAAGCAGAGGGTAAGCTGGTCATGTTTGCTGCCTTTTCTTTAGACCTTCATTTAGTGGATCAGTCATCCATTTCCAAATGATTGCTGACCATCATGCATAAGTGTGACATCACTAATCTTATGGCTGTTTCTTTGGTTGATGAGGTACACCTCCATACTCTGCTCATGGTGTGAGTCATTACAGTCTACACTAGTGTACCTCTACCACAGAAATCAGGTTAGTGAATCAATGAATGGAGAAAACACTTTTCACACTAGCTAGATCCTATGAGACCAAATGTATTTTTTTTGGAAGTTATATAAATGATATGATAAAACATGATTTCACAAATCCCAAGCAAGATTTGAAGAAAAAAAAATCACTATTGTACGATTGTGCAAGCAGTTTATTTACCTTACTTTTAGATGAAACACTTGTTTACTGCTGGCATATGTAAAAATCATTAATGACAGTAAAGTATTAAAGTATATAATGAAATAACTGAACTTGCACTTCCAACTGCAATATATTTTTAACCTTTTGTGTATAGTAAATCTAGTAGTTCTATGCAGCTTGGTTCAAACAACAAGGTTAATTTTTTCACCGCTATTGTATTGTAACCCAAGTTCTTTGTAATTCAGTGATATTTTACTGCAGGGAAGTAACGATTTCTGTAACGTTTCAGTATATGTCCCCTCTTGATTTTGCATGTGTTCTTTGCCATCATATTCTGCAAAGTACATGAGAAAATGCTGGATTACCAGTCCCATCCAGGGAATAATAATAGTAATATGGTACAATTTTGCTGCTATTGTGTATTTTTTTCATTCTGCAAACTGCTTTATAAGGCGAAATACTTTGGTCAGTGATGAGGTGTAGAGAGTACTGCCACCATTGGTGTTTTCTGCCTAGAAGCTATATTTCACTGTCTGATCTAGTCATTTTGGGTTTCTTTTAAGTTGCTTTGGGGGTTGTCAGTGAAAAATGTGTAACTCTCCTGAGTGTTGTGCATAAGTAAAAACAGTAAACAAAACATTATGTGAACCTGGACATGGTCTCCACAAATGCAATAGTAATGCAGCTAAATTTAATAGTAATTATTTTTAACTTATCTTTTCTTGATTGGCTATTCCCACTAGGTTAGAGTTTTTTTCCAGGTGAGAGTGGTATTTATCCAATTTAGCACAGGCACTAGACAACTTCCCCTATCTTTTTTGATAGGTCCCATGGGATATTTTACATCCACCTGATACAACCAGCTTGGACCTTGGTTTAACATGTCATCTGAATGATGGTTTACTCAGGAGTGCAACACCCCCACATTGCTGCATTGAATGAAGTAGGAATAGAACCCACAGCCTTCTGGTCTTCCACAACCAAAGGTAAGGGTGCTACCTGCTGTGCCACTGACTGATTCTGTTTGTTGTGACTAAATGCACCAATTATTTTTTTCAAATTTACTTTCCATGAGTTAGCTGCTTGCAATGATATACACTCGAGTTAAAAAAAATGTTCATACAAAACACACTGGCCTTAGGCAACCCCCATGATATCAGTTTGAAATAAAGCCATTCATTCTTTCATTCATCAGCATATATTGTTTGACTGAATGAATTACCCTACCTACTGGCTTTTGTCCTTGAATCCCATAACTGAGGCTGTAATTGTTGTGGACGTATGCATGACTGTGCATCTCTTTACTCATATGTGCTAGCAGTAACCCTGCCCCTGCCAAAACTCCAGCCATATGCATTACTTTAGAAAAAAACATTTCTTCACAATGATACTGCACAAGACACTTGGACACATTTCCTATACATAAGGACACACACAACACTAAAAATGTTCCCCTTGCCCAGCCCTTATTCTAACCCTAACCAGCAAACAGATGCATACACACACCAAACATGGCCTCAAGTTGAATACAAAAAATGCATCATCATCATCATCCCCTTTGGGGATAGTGATGTTCCCACAAATTATCACATTAATAACAATGTCTTAAGCATGCAATCAGTCGTGAGGGATTTGGGCAACCAGATTGATAGCAACCTGACTTTTGACCACCATGTTGCTTCCATTGTACGGAAAGCTTTCTACATGGCCGACCTCATAAGTAAGAGTATCTCATCCAGGGACAAGGAGGTCATAACATCCCTTTATTCTTCCCTTATAAGGCCCATTATTGAGTACAATGCCCCATTTGGCATGTACTTCGCAAAGCACATGCAGCAGCTGGAGAGACAGAGACAGAGGTTCCTCACCAGGAGAATCCAGGGCCTCAAAAATCTACCATACACACAACAAGCTAAAAGCCCTATACCTCTACTCAGTTTCATATAGACTCCTCAGACATGACCTCTGTCTGGCATACAAGGTAATCTTGGACCCTACCTTGATGGGACTGCTGCATATCCACAAGTCAAGCTCCACTCGAGTAACCTGCACGTGGCCTCAACCTGGTCTGTGACATCAATAGGACTTGTTGGCGGGACTGATATGTGTCCCAGAGACTCCTCCATCTGTGGAATAGACTCCCTCTCCATGTCACGTAGAGTACCTCTTTACCCATTTTTAAGTGCAACCTGGATAACTGGATGGGAATTAGAAAATACATCCCTGGGATTCCACCTGTGTCCCTGCTGGACAGGGGCATTGGGTGCTGATTTGTCTAAACATGGGCTAAACTAGGCTTATAAGGGCCTCAGGGCCAATAGCCTAGTAACTTCCTATGATCCTATGAACCCCCAAAACTGACCCATTTAACCACACAAAACACATTTGTAGATGCTTCCCACTCAAAATCACACATGCACAACACAAACTATCCTCTTACTGTAACACTAACCAGCAAACACATTCCTACCCCAAAACCGATCCACTTGCCTGTTTTGGAAAAAAAAGATAACTTCTCAGCAACACTGACATTTGGAAAAGTGCATGTTCAGTAAAAATACTACACAATTCACTTGGTCAAGCAAAGAACATTTGCACACATGAACTGCAAACATGTATAGGCACCCATTTGTATCCTGGTAAACTAAATGCTAATAGACTGGAAATATGTAGGAGTGGACTGCCATGCTAGCAATCATCCAGACACACATCTTCATGCATTTCACAATATTTCTACTTCTGTATTACAGAGCTATATGTAACTAAACCCCATTTTGTGTTATTAAAATGTAGCAAAATGAGCCTTCCACTATGTGGCTTTGGAACCATTTTTTAAAGTTTTGTGATTCAAGCAAAAGTTGTTCATCCAAATTATTTATAGCTATATAACCACACACATACACACACACACACACACACACACACACACACACACACACACACACACACACACACACACACACACACACACACACACACACACACGTTTACTTCACAGGCAAGAGGTACATGGTTTGCTTCCTTACAAAGGAACATTAGGTAGGCATAAAATGGCCCACAATGGCAGCTTACCAATAATTGCTATTGTGCTTTCTTTGGCAGCACATATACTAAAATGAGAATGACATAGAGAATATTAGCATGACCCAGAGCAAGGATGACATGCAAATTCAAGAAGCATTCCATGTTTTGGCTCCCCATCCATGTGAAACAGAGACCCTCCTTAACCCAATTCTAAGTGTAACTTTGACAAATGGATGTGGAATAGGAAATTTATCCCTGGTTTGGCACCTGTGTCTCTAATGGACACAGGCACCTGTAAATGGTTCATCTTCCAGGTCCCTACTTGTAAATGTTTCATCTCACAAGCCCCTGCTTACACTTATGAAGGTTACCAACAATTGACAGAGATTTGGGATGTATTTCCAGGCTTACAAAGGCCCTTGTGGTCACTAGCCTAATACAGACCTATGAAGCTATATGTATACACAGATAGGTGTGTGTGTGTGTGTGTGTGTGTGTGTGTGTGTGTGTGTGTGTGTGTGTGTGTGTGTGTGTGTGTATCTATCATTTGTTGATCACATTAGTCTCATTAGGCCACTGAACTGTTTTCATGTGTGACTCAAGGTTTTATTCATACTAACTAGTAGAAATTTGACCAGGGCAGCTGTGGAAATACCCTACACTTTTGAGTAAGCCCAATGGAGTCTTTTACATCTGCCAGTGTAACAACTGACTCAGGAAGATGAGATCTTGACTTAAGATTTCATCCAAAGCATGACATACTCAGAACTGCATCACCCCCTTTTCCTTATGCTACACTTGTTCTGCAGAAGATTGTTTTTGCCAAGGTGCCGATGCCCAACATTCAGTGAGGCCATGGGGCCTTATGCTACATTGAGAATATAAAATTAAACCAAATACCTGTGTTGGGAATAGAACCTACTGTTTTCTGATCTGCTAGGCTCAAAGGTGAATATGCTGTCTGAGCCACTGACACAGGTTTGCAATGCCTATGTATATTATATATGGAATATACACACTCATTTACTCACACCATCTCTCTCTCTCTCTCACTATTTATATATACATATCTATTTCCATCTATATCTATAAAAATATGTATGCATACATGGATATATATAGATATACATAGAGAGAAATATAAAATCATCAACCCCCTTTTCTCATTTACTACATGGGGTTGGGGTATTGTATTAACTGTAACCACCTCTTTCAATTCAGTGCCACTCTCAGACTTTCTTCAACAGTCACATCTGATTGTCACAATCAGTCTCTTTGCTGAAAGTCAATAAAAATAAAGCAGAGACCACTGGCCATAAAACTTTCTATAACAGAAATAGTGAGCACTTTTGGGATAACCCTTCTTCTGACAATAGTTAAAACACTCCAAATACCATTTATATAAACATTTAAAAATAAATCAACCAATTACATTCAATAAATTACCCGCCTCATCTTCAGAGCCGGTTTTAAAGAAATAGCAGTGTTTAAGCCTGGAGAATGATCAGCTGCAAGTTCTATTATCCATTTAAGTTTGTTGTACTCAGTGATATTCACTATATCCCCTCCTCTTTTGTTACTTAAAATAATTTGTATAGCCATAAAAGAGAAAACATGACTTGGGAATTTTAATATATGCTGGTATAACGCAGCCATAAAAGAGAAAATATTAAAATTGTAATTGGTTGATTTATTTTTAAATGTATATATAAATGGTATTTGGAGTGTTTTAACTATTGTCAGAAGAAGGGTTATCCCGAAAGCGCTCACTATTTCTGTTATTAAAAGATTTTATGGCCAGTGGTCTCTGCTTTATTTTTATTGACTTTTCTTGTGTTTGTTTGTAAGCAGTGACCTTAGGGGAAGGAAAGGAAATCTTGTGCTGATCTTTGCTGAACGTCTTTATTTCCTCTTGCTTCCTCCTTGCATGTCAATCTTCCTCACTAAATCATTTCTGCCTTCTTGCCCATATACTTGAACCACTCTAATTTATTCTCTTTGCCCTCTGCAATTCAAGCTATTTTGACTTCTGCTCTGATGTTCTCATTTCTCTCTGTCCTATTTTGACTTGTGCTCTGATGTTCTCATTTCTCTCTGTCCTATTTTGACTTGTGCTCTGATGTTCTCATTTCTCTCTGTCCTATTTTGACTTGTGCTCTGATGTTCTCATTTCTCTCTGTCCTATTTTGACTTCTGCTCTGATGTTCTCATTTCTCTCTGTCCTAGTTTGACTTGTGCTCTGATGTTCTCATTTCTCTCTGTCCTATTTTGACTTCTGCTCTGATGTTCTCATTTCTCTCTGTCCTAGTTTGACTTGTGCTCTGATGTTCTCATTTCTCTCTGTCCTATTTTGACTTGTGCTCTGATGTTCTCATTTCTCTCTGTCCTATTTTGACTTCTGCTCTGATGTTCTCATTTCTCTCTGTCCTATTTTGACTTGTGCTCTGATGTTCTCATTTCTCTCTGTCCTAGTTTGACTTGTGCTCTGATGTTCTCATTTCTCTCTGTCCTAGTTTGACTTCTGCTCTGATGTTCTTATTTCTCTCTGTCCTAGTTTGACTTCTGCTCTGATGTTCTCATTTCTCTCTGTCCTATTTTGACTTGTGCTCTGTTCTCATTTTTTTCTGTCCCATAGTGTGCACAACACTACCCATTCTAAGCACTTCATCCTCATCTCCTCTAGCTTCCTCAGCTGCTTTGACTTCACTCTACAAGTTTCAGTACCATTCAGAAGTAACAGTTACACCACTATTTTGCGCACCATTTTTTCAGCTTCTTTGTCATTGTTTTATCACATGACTCTTGACAATTTGTACCATTTGGCTGCATCCCCTCTGATTCTAGCTTTGACTGCCTCATTGAGACGTCTCTTCTCCTCAGCCACCTCTCCCAGATACTTGATTCTGTTAGTCTGTTCCAAATTTCCCCTTATATCTCAATTTCTATCTCAGTTTTCAGCTTCTTCTCATTTCTTCATTTGCTACCTTGATAATTGTCTTATCTGTAAACCTAGAGTTTTGCATTTCAGTCATTTGCTAAAGTTCATTTTCAGAGTGCGAGTAATGCTACATCATCTGCATACAGAGCTTTCTTGATCTGTCCCCTCCAACCTGTTTGCTAATATAGTCTGTGAACAGTATGAACAGCAGTGTTCTCAGAGATGACACCTGATACACACCCAGTCTCACTGGGAACCCTATCTGAGTCCAAACCCTGTATGTACTTATGTTACTGGGTCCTTGTTCATAGCCTGCACTAGTTCTACCAATGGTAGATATATAGATATAGATATATGTAGATTAAAATGTAGATATAAAATGTGAATCTAACGGATATAAGTTATCTCAGGCAATGTAAGAACTGCCTTATGATAACAGAAAATTATTTTTTTATTAGCAAGAACATAAGAACAATACTAGGCAAGAGATCACAGGGACCATAAGAGGCCTAGCTAAACATAACTTTAAGGAGACAAACTTGAAAGATCTTGTCACCCTTTATAAGTACTTAATAGTGCACTCTTCCCAAATCAAGCAGGGCCATGCATGATACCCAGATGTATATATTTGTCTACCCATCCAATCATCAAGATAAGCTTTAAAGGCTGACAAAGTGCTACTTTGCTTGATCCCCAGTGGTACTTTATTCCATAGGCTGGGAATATGTTGAGTTAGGAACCTACCTTCCACAAAGTCTTGTTTATTTGCGATTGTAAATTTAGGTCCCATGTATTCTGTGCAGATACCCCATGTCCCCCCTGCGGTCATGTGGGTTTCCTCTGGGTGCTCCAGTTTACTCCCATATTCCAAAGACATGAAGTAGATGGATTGGACACTCTAAATTGGCCATAGGTGCGAGTGTGTGTGTGTGTGAGAGTGGTATGGATGAACTGCCGTGGTAGGGCTAGCCACCAGGTGGTGTAAACCTTGGCTCGAGATGATTGTCACTGTTAAAAGTGACACCCTGACCCCATGTGCAAAATGGAAAAAAGGGGTTGAGGATGGTATGGGTGTTTACAGAGCATCTGGCTTTGCAAAGAAATAGAATATCACATAGCATTAGGTGTTTCACAGCTTGAAAAGTGAGAAGCAGGTCACCTTGGAATGGCCAGTAGGCTACTGAGCATACGAAGATTTGTACTCCTCAGTCAGTATAGTTGAAGGGTTTAAGACCTTTCATTTTCTTGGTAAGAAATATTTGGGTATGTCCATTTGAGCAGTATGCTTGGTTTGGTACATACCAAAGGATGCATTATATTCAATGATGGTTCTAATAAGGGAAGAGTTCAGTGATTTAGACTGTCTCTTTGGATCTTGAAACTATTCCCTTGGAAAGTAACTGACCCCTGAGACAGAAGTGCACTCCAAGTCATTGTTTTATCACATGACTCTTGACAATTTGTACCATTTGGCTGCATCCCATCTGATTCTAGCTTTGACTGCCTCATTGAAACGTCTCTTCTCCTCAGCCACCACTCCCAGATACTTGATTCTGTTAGCCTGTTCCAAATTTCATCCCTATATCTCAATTTCTATCTCAGTTTTTAGCTTCTTCTCATTTTCCCATTTGCTACCTTGATAATTGTCTTGTCTGTAAACCTAGAGTTTTGCATTTCAGTTGTTTGCTAAAGTTCATTTTCAGAGTGCAAGTAATGCTACATCATCTGCATACAGAACTTTCTTGATCTGTCCCCTCCAACCTGTTTGCTAATATAGTCTGTGAACAGTATGAACAGCAGTGTTCTCAGAGATGAACCCTGATACACACCCAGTCTCACTGGGAACCCCTATCTGAGTCCAAACCCTGTATGTACTTATGTTACTGGGTCCTTGTTCATAGCCTGCACTAGTTCTACCAATGGTAGATATATAGATATAGATATATGTAGATTAAAATGTAGATATAAAATGTGAATCTAATGGATATAAGTTATCTCAGGCAATGTAAGAACTGCCTTATGATAACAGAAAAATCATTTTTTTATTAGCAAGAACATAAGAACAATACTAGGCAAGAGATCACAGGGACCATAAGAGGCCTAGCTAAACATAACTTTAGGGAGACATACTTGAAAGATCTTGTCATCCTTTATAAGTACTTAATAGTGCACTCTTCCCAAATCAAGCAGGGCCATTTATGATACCCAGATGTATATATTTGTCTACCCATCCAATCATCAAGATAAGCTTTAAAGGCTGACAAAGTGCTACTTTGCTTGATCCCCAGTGATACTTTATTCCATAGGCTGGGAATATGTTGAGTTAGAAACCTACCTTCCACAAAGTCTTGTTTATTTGCGATTGCAAATTTATGTCACATGTATTCTGTGCAGATACCCCATGTCTCCCCTGCGGTCATGTGGGTTTCCTCTGGGTGCTCCAGTTTACTCCCATATTCCAAAGACATGCAGTAGATGGATTGGATACTGTAAATTGGCCATAGGTGCGAGTGTGTGTATGAGAGTGAGTGGTACAGATGAACTGCCGTGGTAGGGCTAGCCACCAGGTGGTGTAAACCTTGGCTCAAGATGATTGTCACTGTTGAAAGTGACACCCTGACCCCATGTGCAAAATGGAAAAAAGAGGTTGAGGATGGTATGGGTGCTTACAATGCATCTGACTTTGCAAAGAAATAGAATATCATGCAGCATTAGGTGTTTCACAGCTTGAAAAGTGAGAAGCAGGTCACCTTGAAATTGTCAGTAGGCTACTGAGCATAAGAAGATTTGTAGTCCTCAGTCAGTATAGTTGAAGGGTTTAAGACCTTTCATTTTCTTGGTAAGAAATATTTGGGTCTGTCCATTTGAGCAGTATGCTTGGTTTGGTACATACCAAAGGATGCATTATATTCAATGATGGTTCTAATAATAAGGGAAGAGTTCAGTGATTTAGACTGTCTCTTTGGATCTTGAAACTATTCCCTTGGAAAGTAACTGACCCCTGAGACAGAAGTGTACTCAACCACCACAACACAACACCAACCCCAGAACACATAGCTCACCACCACAGTGTGCCCCTTAACCTAAGCCCTTAAGGCAAAACACTTTGCCCAATGTACTACTCATAGGAGACTCAATTGTGAGGCACACTGATGTCCCACTCACTAGGTTGAACAAGGAGAAGGTGACAGTCAGTTGTCTATCAGGTGCCAGGATCTGCCACATAACACATGCACTCAGGTCACTCCACAACAAGTACAAATATGACTTGGTCATTGTCCATGTGGGTGTGAATGACCTGAGATGTACCTCCCTGGACTACATGAAAAGAGATGTGATGGAACTCTCGGATTATGTGGCTCAGGGAGGTATGACCTTAGCCCTGAGCAGTATTCTACCATCACCCAGAATGATACCACAATATGAGCAGAAAATGATTGACTTCAACAATTGGCTAAGTTTCTGGTGTCATTCTAAGGGGATCCAATATTGGTCTGCCTGGGATGACATGATCGACAGACCTCGATGCTTTGCCAGAGATGGCATGCATCTGTCACCCCTGGGATTCTGGGTACTGGCTAAGGCTCTTGCCACCCCTATAGTGCCTTTTTTAGGCAGTATTCCAAAGACCAAAATTCCACTGTAACAGCTCAAGCAAATGCAATCTGAAGGTCATGCTGCTCAATGCTAGAAGTCTAAATCTCAAGATGCACTCACTTGAAGCTCTCCTCAAAATGGAGATTGTCGACATCTGTGCTGTAATGGAGACCTGTTTTTTAAAGAGGCAGAAAGCACCCCTGCACTCCCAGGCTACAACTCATTCCATACCTTTTGGCACCAGAATATGGCTGGAAGCTCCAAAGACGGTGGTGTCTCCATATTCTTAAAGGATACACACACATCTTGACTGGTAGCCTAGCATAGTGCATCAGAGTTACTTCAGGTACAACTAACACTGGGTAAGATAGTGATACAAGTCATAGCTTGTTACAGAACCTCAAACATGTCCCTAGACTCTCACTCCAAGTTCCTAAGAACCCTGGAGTCTATCAAGGTCCAACCTAATACTCTCATACTGGGTGACTTCAACTACCCTTCCATCAGCTGGGAAAATTATTCAAATACCAATGTACAGGCCCAGCGCTTGCAGGAATTTATCAATTCCAATGCCCTGGACCAGCTCATTCTGACCCCCACTAGTGGAAGCAACATCCTCGACCTGGTTATCACCAACATAGGAGACCATTGCTCCACATCTATAGTCAATTCCTCCCTGGTTAAATCTGACCACAAACTGATCACCATGGAAATCTCCATCTCACCTACAACCCCTGCTAAGGTGACTACCCTGAAAAACTTGGGCTCCTAAAAACAGAAGTGGCTAACTTCTCGGCACCCATGCCAATGGAAAATAGCTGCATGACTGCAGAATAAAGCAAAACCAAGACTCACTCCTCTAAGAGAAGGAAACCAGTCTGGTGGACCCCTGCCATAAACAGGCTATACAATAGGAGGAGGAAACTAGTTCAGAAAAAAAGCAAATCCCAAGAAGGAAAGACATCCCTGATCAGTATCAGTAAGAAACTAAGGTCCTTCATAAAATCATCCAAGGCTAACTTTGAATGAAAAATAGCCAAAGATTCAAAAGATAACCACAAAACCTTTTTTAGCTATGTTAAGAATCTAAGTGGCAACTCACAGATATGCACTGAACTACTACAAAATAGCACAAAATATACTGAACCTACTGATATTGCCAGCATCTTGATAGATAGATTCAGTGCAAACTTCACCCCCCCTCTCACCCCCAAAAGGGCCCACAACAATACCAAAAAAGTGTAGTGTCCCGGAAATCACAGACGCATAGGTGAAAACAGCCCTTTCAAAAGCTTAAAACACAGCATCAATGGGGCCAGATGGTGTCCCAGGTTGTGTCTTGTACGAACTACAGAATGAACTAACCCCCCACCTAAACACACTGTTCAACTTCAACCTCTCCACAGGCTACATGCCCATAGAATTGTGCACAACAACAGTTATTCCACTCCACAAAGGAGGGGACACAACTGACCCTGGTAACTATCGCCCCATAAGCCTGACTAGCCTGGTCTGCAAGGCTGTGGAGTGCATCATCATGGAACTCATTAACAAAGACAGTGGGAAACACTTGACCTGACCCAGTTCGGCTTTATTAAGGGCAGATCATGCCTATTAAACCTGGTTGACTTCTTTGAGACAGTCACCAAGGCCATAGATGAGGGAAAGGTGGTTCACACAGCCTACCTTGACATCACCAAGGCTTTCAACACCATTCCCCACTCGGGTATTACAGAAAAACTCACCAGCCTGAACATAAACCTCTACGTCATGAGATAGGTTGTCAACTGGCTTACAGACAGAACTCACACGGTAAGACTAGCAGGCTCCAGGTCTGACTCTAAACCAGTCATAAGTGGTGTCCCACAAGGCTCAGTCCTGGGACCCCTACTGATCTGAATATACTTCTCAGAAGTACAGGCAAACACAGGAGGACTATGACTAACCAAGTTCACCGATGACTGCAAACTGGGAGCCATAATTGACTCTCAGGCTGACATGGACATCCTCCAAAAGGGCCTTACTGAGACGAACACCTGGTGTCAAAGTCATGACCTCAAGTTAAATGCCAAAAAATGCATAGTCATCCCGTTTGGGAAAAACAAAACACCCACAAATTACCACATAGGTGGCAGCCCCCTTAATACAGAAGAGGTAATAAGAGATCTGGGGACCCAGGTAGATAGTAATCTCTCCTTTGACAATCATATTGTCAAAGTAGTTAGGAAATCCTTCTATGTGGCTCATCTAATTACTTAAGAGTTCACATCTAGAAATAAAGAGGTTATAGTGCCCCTCTA
This sequence comes from Protopterus annectens, assembly GCF_019279795.1. Classification (NCBI taxonomy): domain Eukaryota; kingdom Metazoa; phylum Chordata; order Ceratodontiformes; family Protopteridae; genus Protopterus; species Protopterus annectens. The sequence goes on from NC_056746.1 coordinate 469,224,972, forward strand.
CTCATCACTCATCTCAGACCCATCATAGAGTACAATGCCCCATTTGGGATGTACCTCACAAGACACTTCCAACAGCTGGAAAGACCACAAAAGTACCTCACCAAGAGGATTATTTGCCTCAAACATATGTCCTATGCAGCCCGACTGAAAAAACTACAGCTGTACTCAGTGGCATATCGCTTACTAAGAGGTTATCTCTGCCTGACTTACAAAGCCATGTCCAACTCAGAATTGATGGACATACTCCACCTAAAGAAATCCAAGTCACTGCGAGCCACATGCTCTAGTGAGCTAAACCTCACCACAACAATAAATAGAACATGCTAGAGGGATAGATTCCTGTCACAGAGACTCCCCATGTTTTGGAACAAAATTCCAAACTACATTAGGCAGAGCCCCGCACTAACACTCTTCAAGAGAAACCTTAATGAGTGGATGGGTA